>NW_020954570.1:6379752-6631361 GCF_900497805.2 Vombatus ursinus | reverse complement strand
TTCCTCCCTTCTATTCATCCCCTCTCTTTTCTTTTCCCTTTCCCCTCCTACTTCCTATAGGGTAAATTAGATTTCTATACCTAACTGATTGTGTTATTCCCTCTTTGAACCAAATCTGATGAGAGTATGGTTCAAACAATGCTTATCTCCCTCCCTTCTTTCCCTCCACTGTAATAGGTTTTTGTGCCTTTTCATGTGATGCAATTTACCCTTGTCTGCCTCCTCCTTTCCTCTTCTCCCAGTTCAGTTCCTTTTCACCACTTAATTAGATTTTTTTAATCATCACATCAAAGTCAACTTATACCCACACACTCTGTCTATGTATACCCCTTTTAAATGTCATAATACCAATATGGTTCTCAAGAGTTACAAGTGTCACCTTCCTTTGTAGGGATGTTAATAATTTGCTCTTATTAATAACATGTTGTTGTTGTTGGCTTTTTTTTCTTTCCTGTTTACCTTTTTATGCCTCTCTTGAGTCTTGTATTTAAAGGTCAAATGTTCTGTTGAGCTCTGGTCTTTTCTTCAGGAAGGTTTGGAAGTCCCCAATTTCATTGAATGTCCATCTCCTCCCCTGAAAGATTATATTCAGTTTCACTGGGTAGTTGATCCTTGGTTGTAATCCAAGTTCTTTTGCCTTATGGAATATCATATTCCACACCCTCTGATCTTTTAATGTAGAAGCTGCAAGGTCCTTAGTAATCCTGATAGTAGTTTCATGATATTTAAATTATTTCTTTTTGGCTACTTGAAATATTTTCTCTTTGACCTGGTAATTTTGGAATTTGGTTACAATATTCCTTGGTGTTTTCAATTTGGGATCTCTTTCAGGAGATGATTGGTGGATTCTTCAAAGACTATTTTACCCTCTAGCTCTAGAGCCTCAGGGCACTTTTCCTTGATTATTTCCTGAAAGATGCTATCCAGCCTCTTTTTTTCATCATGGTTTTCAGGTAAACCAATAATTTTTAAATTGTCTCTCCTGGATCTATTTTCCAGGTCAGTTGTTATTACCAATGAAGTATTTTATGTTTGTCTTCTATTTTTTCATTATTTTGGTTCTGTTTGATTAATTCTTGATCTTTCATAGAGTCATTAACTTCCACTTGCCCAATTCTAATTTTTAATGAATTGTTTTCTTCTTTTAGATTTTGTACTTCCTTTTCCATTTGGCCCATTTCACTTTTTTTTTTTTGCTAGGCAATGGGGTTAAATGACTTGCCCAGGGTCACACAGCTAGTGAGTGGTTTTTTTGTGTGTGTGTCTGAGGCCAAATTTGAATTCAGATCTTCCTGAATCCAGGGCCAGTGCTCTATCCACTGTGCCCCATTTTACTTTTTAAGAAGTTCTTCTCCTCAGTGAGTTTTTGTCCTTCCTTTTCCATTTGGCCAATTCTACTTTTTAAAGAGTTGTTTTCTTCATTGTACTCCCCCCCCCCCCAATTTGGCCAATTGTATTTTTTAGGGACTTGTTTTCTACAGTTAATTTTTGTCCTTCTTTTTCCAAGTTATTGACTCTCTCTTGCATACCCCTCATTTCTTTTCCCAACTTTTCTTCTACTTCTCTCATTTGACTTTTAAAATCCTTCTTGAGCTCTTCCAAGAAGATTTTTTGGGCTAGAGACCAGTTTATATTCCCCTTTGAGGTTTTGGATATGGGTATATTGACAATGCTGTCCTCTTCTCAATTTGTGCCTTAATCTTCCCTGTGCCCATAATAAGAATCTGTGGTCATTGTCCATTTGTGCTTTTTGCTTATGGTGTTTGCATATTTCCTGACTTTTAAAAAAAAGTTGAACTTCCCTGCTGGAGTGCAGGGGCACTGACCCAAGCTTCTTATGCTGGCAGCCCTGGACCTGGTCACTGGCTTTGTGTGCTGGGGCCTCAGATGCCAGCAGTTGGAGGCTGTGGGGTTCTGGCAGCTTACCTGTTGATGAGCTGGGGTTAGCAACATTGGAGCTCTTGAAGTGGGGCTGGGGATTCTGGCCCCTGGGGGACACCAGCATACCCAGGTCTCTCACTCCTTTCTTTGGCTTCTGCCCTCCCTGGCCTTGCACAGTGATGTTTTGCTTCTGGGGGATGTCTGTCAGCCTGCAGCTTTGCCTCCTATGCTTGCCTGCTACACTACCCTGGGGCTCAGGATCTCCCTTTGGTATGCTGAGATGGGGCTTGCTGCTGGCTTGCTGGCATACCTTCCATCCTGTATTGCTCTCCCTCCCCCAGAGCAAGAGGGGCCTTTGCCATTAATCCCCCAAGCTTCCTGGGCTACAAGACAGTTGCACCCTGTCTTTCTTCTGGCTCAATTGTTCCAGGGTTTTTCTTGGGGCAATATTTTCTGGGCTTTCAGAGGTCAGTAAGGGAGGATGAAAGTGACTTCTTACTCTGCCATCTCGGCTCCCAGAAGCCTCCTTGATAATTTCTTGAAAGATGATATCTAGGCTCTTTTTTGATCATGGTTTTCAGGTCATCCAATAATTTTTAAATTATCTCTCCTGGATCTATTTTCCAGGTTAGTTGTTTTTTCCAATGATATATTTCACATTGTCTTCTATTTTTCATTTTTTGTTTTATGATTTCTTGATTTCTCATAAAGTCATTAGCTTATATTTGCTTCATTCTAATTTTTAAGGAATTATTTTCTTCAATGAGTTTTTGGACCTCTTTTCCCATTTGGCCAATTCTGCTTTTTAAGGCATTCTTCTCTTCATTGGCTTTTTGAACTTCTTTTACCATTTGGCCTAATCTGTTTTTTAAGGTATTATTTTCTCAGTATTTTTTCATGTATCCTTTAGCAAGCTGTTGACTTGTTTTTCATGATTTTCTTGCATCACTTTCATTTCTCTTCTCAATTTTTCCTCTACTTCTCTTAATTGATTTTCAAAATCCTTTTTGAACTCTTCCATGGCCTGAGACCAATTTATATTTTTCTTGGAGGCTTTGGAGGTAGAAGCTTTGACTTTGTTGTCTTCTTCTGAGTGTATGTTTTGATCTTCCTTGTCACCAAAATAAGTTTCTATAGATAGAGGTTTTTATTTTTTTTCCTGTTGTTTGCTCATTTTCCCAGGTTGTTCCTTTTTAACCCTTTGTTAAGGTAGGGCTCTGCTTCCAGTATGGAGGGCAAATAGTCCCAAGCTGATTAATTCAGTCACTCCCAAGGCCTGCTTCTGATTTGCTGGGGTTGGGGCTTTGCTGGCATGGCCTGCATTGGACTGTGCTCCTCTCTTATCCAGGCACATTGGACCTTTCCTGCTGACCTTCCACATTGTCTTTGGCATCTGTTGACTGAGAAGTTTGGAAACAGCCACTGCTGCAAGCGATTCAGTTCCCAGGAGGCCTGCTCTGGGTTTGCTGTGGCCTGGTCTGCACTGGCACTGGTACAGCCTGTGCTGAACTATGCTCCTCTCTCAGCCTGGTGCAACAGGCCTTTCCTGTCAACCTTCTAGGCAGTCTTGGGCTGGAAATTTCTTTTGCTTCGTCTTTTTGTGGGTTCTGCTGTTCCAGAATTTGTTTACAGTCATTTTTTAAAGGTATTTACAAGGGTTTGGGGGAGAACTCAGGTGAGTCCCTGCCTTTACTCCACCATCTTGGCTCTACTTTCCCCTTCTGAGAGACTCATATTAACTACCATTGCTATTGCTATGATCAATGATGGTGCTCCTATTCAGGGAGTATGCAATTGGTACTGAGAGAATAACTAGTCTGAGAGCCAAGTGCTATCCCATACACGTTTCCTCCATCTCCTTATCTTGGGAAAGGGAGAGGAAGTCACTTTCATGAACTGCATCCTCCTCTGGGCTATGCCTCCTCTTCCTTCCAATGGTGATGCATGTGATTAAAAGAAAGAGAAGCCTATTTTTCCCTCTGCAGTGAGAAACACTAAATTGGCTGCTCTCTATTCAATAAACTTTTCATTGCTATCATTTCAATCTTCCTTTCATGTATGAGAAAACTCCTAATGTTTATTGGGTGATCACTGTTATCAGCATGGGGAGAGGTTTGGGGAAGAATTGGGTCTGAAGAGAGAAACATCAGTTTGAGGTACAGAGGAGAAAGAGGAGGAAGTGACTCCTTATGGAAATCATAAGCACATTGGAAACACATTGAAATAGCATTCCTAAGCCAGATCGTATTTCATAAGCAGAAGAGAATTTAATGCAAAGAGAGATTAATAACTTAAAGTGAATTAAAAACTCTAGACCTAGCCCTCAAGGCAAAGGAGAACCAAAGACTGGGGGAAAAGATGAGGTGGGGAGTAGATTTGTTACCAGGCTGGATTCTTCCCGGAGCTATTTATCCTTACCCCAACCAAATTGTACGTGAGAGTAGGGTACTTGAGAAATTGTACCCTGACCTCAACCAAATTGTACATGAGAGAGAGTACTTGAGAATCTCCTTTTTCTGAAAGAGTCACTGACCCTTTACATCTGGCCCAACCCTTGTGGACTCAGCCAAGAGGTGTCTCAACATGGCAGAGGAGGGACCACCACTTCTGCATCTTCCCTATCTATTGTATTACATACAAAATAAGTATTATTCCATACAAAATAATTCAAGAAAGTTGTATGGCAGCTATGCAATGGGAGAAATATGCTAAGAGACTTGGGAAGAGCTTAGTATAATGATCTGTGAATTCTGTGAAGAGAAAACAAAGCTTGTGTACTCCTCCTTCATGTTGAGGATGGTAGAAGGAAACCAAGCCTTGAACCTTATTGAACCTTGTCTCCATATTGTTGTTGTTGTTGTTACTGTGTCAGATAAGGGCATTTGACAATCATTGTCTATTGTTTTAGGGATTCCTGGGTTGTAAAATACAAGCTTCAAAGCCTATAGCTGTATCTTAATGCTTTGGAGGGTCACCATGAAATAGGCCACCAGGAATTAGTTTTGTAATATTTGAAGCTCATTTAGTCCTGGGAATTAGTTTTATAACTTAGACTTTTATAAGATTTTAGGAATTTAAGAAAGCTTTTTAAACTCCATAGCATCTACCGGGATCTTCTTCTCTTTGGGTGCTCAATAAATATTTCTGTACAATGATGATAATGATAAGAGATGATCACTTTTAAATGAAGGAAATCAAAGAGAAAAGAATAAAAGATTTCTGGCTTTGTGGGATCCATTCCTAGATGTCCAGGAAGTAATTTTCTCTTGAAATTACTTAATATTTTCTGTTTTCTATAAATCTTAAAATGAGAACTAGATTTGATAACTAACAAATATCAATGTAAATGTCAATGAATATATTCCAAAGTACTACACTTACAATCCTTAGAATGGCATCTTAGAATGGTATTAATCGTTGTCAGTTTTGTGTACAGCATTTCATCAATTAAATGTCAGTAGGACCTGTCCCTTCTTAGAAAGCAAATAGCACATATAGATTTCCTCTTGGCAATTAACTGAACATTCTATATATCCTTCTTGCCTGCAAAAAGACTTTGGACTGAAACCATCAGCATGTTTTTTATTTTTATTTTTGTTGGTGGTGGTAAAGCAAAGCAGATGTGGAACTTAGCTTTCAGTGAAATTCAGTTTTATTTAAAAGGTACCTTGTGAAAACACCCAGGGGCTAAAGCATTTCAGTGTCTTTGGGTCTTTTAAGTTTGAAGGGAGGGTGAAGCTGCATGAAAGTGAGGGTATTTTAAAGCCCTTAATGTACCTGAATCAGGAGTGAATGCACTATAATGGATGCATTGCTGCCAAGTTTATGGAAAAAGGAGTTTGAAACTTACAAGCTTAGGATGGAGAGCTGATTCCAACAGGGATGCGTTTCAACAAGCTTTCTGGATTTATGGAATGATGAGGCAATTACATGTACCCAGGACTGATGACAGAACTGTGGTTTACATAAATGGCAGTGGATTAGCACTTAAACCACTCTCCACGTATGTTTAAACAATTTTCCATGACCCTCAAAACTCTCTTTTTTTATAAACCTCATCATTTATCTGGGATTAAAAGAGCAGTGTTTTGACAACACTGTTGATTTACGTGTAGCTCATCATTGGGCTAGCATTAGTCTGAGATGATTAGTGCCAGAGTTTCTTGGTCCCAGTGCATGTAGTTCACTTGTTTATATTGTCCGTAAATGATGCTTCTTTTACATTTTCTAAAAATGACTCTGGTTGGGGTTCAGGGAAGTTTGGTGTCTTCAGGAGCTCATTCTTGTAATCAGTCCCATCTAAGCCTGAGGGAAGTTAAGGATTTATGACTTTTCAGCATGTTTCAGTTTAAGTGATAATCCATCAAAGCTCTATAGCATTCTTCTCAGGCCTTAATCCAAAAAGATGCATTGGTCTCTCAACTCTGGCCTTCAGGGCCCTTCAAATTCTTCATAGGGGAAGGGACCCAGTACCCTTTATAGCTCTCTTGGAATGTGGAATTACAAGTGCCGGAAATGGAAAAGTGGGTCCTAGCACATTAGTAAAAAATGTCAATTTGTAAAAATAAATTATAGTCTAAGCATGCCAGATCATCACATTGATGTTGCTTCTGCATCAGAATCTTGTTTGTAGTTACATCTCAAAGATGAGAATAGTACTTAATCCACAGTTTTAGAACTCTTTCTAATATAGGGTTACATGTGGTGCAATGCAAAGAACACTGTCCAGAAAATCAAAGGACCTGACTTCAAATCAGTCCCTCTCTGACACTTACTAGCTGTGTGTCTATCATTGAGGCAGTTAGCCTTTCTGGGATTTAGTTTTTTCATCTGTAAAAGAAGAGGATTGGACTTTATGATCTCTGAGATCTTTTCTATCTCTAAATATATGATCATATATGCTAGAAAAATTTTGTTTTTAAAGACTGGAGTATGGGGCAGTTTTTCCATCTGTAGAGTGGTTATATTGTGTGAGTTTAGGGTACTTAAGTGTTCTGATAATTAATTAGACACTATATAGAATTTCTTAGGAATATTTACTATTTTAAACATATATTTGCATCTGTTATTTCCCTGTCTTTCTGGATGGAATTGACACCTTGATTCAAAGTCCCAAAATTATCTTTTAGAAATAGAGAAACAGAAAGGAAACATGTATATGCTTTGAATAAATAAATTTATGTGGAACTTTAAAAACCTTAAAGGAAACTAGCTCATGACAACTTTCAGACAAGGGTGCTATTATTATCCCAATTTTATAGATGAGGAGACTGAAACTAAGGGTTTGCCCAGGGTCAACCAGCTAGCAAATCTCTGAGGCAGGATTTGCACTCAGTTCTTCCTCAATCTAACTCCAATACTCTATCCATTGTATCACCTAACAGTTTCATTTTTATGGTAAGTTGTTAGATTTAACCTGGGTCTCTTGGACCACAGTAAGCAAAATCAGACATGATGTCCTTAAGATTGAAATGATCTCTGTTTATTGTATCTTGATGTTCCATAAATTTCAGAACAAGTAATTCTAGTTTCCTACTATATGATGCTGCCATATAGATGGATAAATTAAGCTGACTGCATTTTATAGTTGAAGATTTGTCCCATAAAGACCACTCCCTAAGCTAGTTCCTATAGAGTTGAAATAACCAGCTAACACAGCTGAATTGATTCTTTTTGCCATCTCAATAACAATCAGAGATTTTTACACCCCTGATTTGACTAACATAGCTATTATTTGATGGGTATTGTGAAGACAGCCAAAATAATCGGATTGTGAAAGATACAGTTCAGCTCAGTGCCCCAAAATCTGCATACTCTATAAGGTGAGGAGTTTGTTTTAGTACTAATGAGCTTGATGCTCTTAGATGATCCCAAGAAAATAAAGCTGGATCTACAGGCGACCTCTGGGGAGAGTGGCAAGGCCTATTTGATCATTTCAACTGTCTTTTAGTATTCATTATTTTCTTTATGATTGTACCATAATTTGGAGGGGGTGCCAGAAAGGGCTCCCTGCCCTAAAATATCAGTAACACCTCCTGTCATTTCGCAATTATGGGTTCAGGTTTCCTATTTAAAATTGTAAACACCCTAGAGAGGAGTCGTAAGTTAAACCCTTATTAGCTAACACCCTAGATAGGATTTGTTCAGTTAATTGAAAGCAATAATGAGACATAAGATAGATTGTTAGGTATAGAGTGAGAGTGTAGGGAGAGGAAAATACTAAGAGGAAGAAAAGGGGATTAATATGGAAGGCAGGATGGTGTCAAAACCTAACTATGTCTATTTCACAATTTTGTTAGGGCCAGCTCTGCATGCAAGGTTGAATAGAATATATAGGTAACTCTGTTGCTTATGATGTTAGAACATGCCTGTGAAATGACTGGATTATGGCCAAGTCACATTCTGGTTATACATTCTGGTTGTACATGTAGGGAAGATGGTGAGTTTGGTGCTGGGAAGAAAGCGTGACAAAATCACTAGCTCTCCCCATCCCTCTGTTCCTTCTAAATGATGCTCCTTGAGGGTGATCTGTATGGAATGGTAAGTAGCATGATAGGAATTGAAAGGAATTTTCTCCAACTCTGTGTAGACAGAATTTGAAGAGTAATACCTATGAAAGAAGAAAAACAGCTACAAAGACAAACTTAATGCCTAAGGGCTTTTACGGTTGTCATATTGTTGTTTGTCCTTTGCTCTCAAAGAGGACCGTGAAACCAAGAAGGTGATGCCATGACTTGCAAGTGAATTGGATTTAAGTGACAGAAGGCTGCACAAAGTCACCAGCCTCACTTTCTCCTCCAGAGCCATCTGGATTCAGTGGCAAGATATGGATCAGGATTAATAGAGATAGCCCGGATGTAGTGAGAGTCTTTGGCCTTTTTAAGCTAAGGTCTTTCCCGGGTCTCAGTCTGAGACAATGCCCATTCAGTGATTAAGGCTAGGTAAGAAATGAGGCAAAAAGTAGCCTCTTTTGCCTAGTTGGAAAAAAAGGAAGGGGGAAAGAAAGGAAATAAATATTTATATAATGCCTACTCTGTGCTGCACACTGTGCTAAGTGCTTTATAAATATCACATTTGATCTTCACAACAACCCTGAGAGATAGGAGAACACCTTTCCAGTTCAAGCATTCTATGCATTACAGACTCATTCTCTGTCATTAGCAATGCACTTCTTCCTCTTCACATCATTCAGTATCCTAACATTTGCCACATATTCTGGTATCCGAAGAAACCCACCAATAAAGCCTCTATTTACCCCTTTAACACCTTCTAATGGAAAGGTACAAGATTTTTCTTATCCTTAGTCAAATAATCAGGAAGTATATCACAGATAGCAAAGCAGATTATCGAGTAGGTTAGCTTGATAGTATCCAATGGATAGCAAATTGGTAGTTCCAGCAGGAGCCAGTGTTCCAAATATCAGTGATTAAAGAATAGTCAGAAAGTAGGGTTGATAGAGGAGGTAATCTGTTGGATAAGACTGCATGGAGTGGAATCATTGTTGCATGGAGTGGAATCATTGTTGCATGTAGAGGGATTTGCCTTATCGAGGAGAAGGGCCACTTCTTTATGTGAAACAGGTGAAGGAAAAGAGAGTGGTACACATTATATGAGTATGAAATGAGGAATGGGAGAAGAGGGAACTCTCTGCAAACGATCTCAATTTTTTCAGTGAAATATGAGGCAAAATTTTCAGTTGAGAGGGTAGAGGAGAAAGGGAGCTCTGGGAAGTTTGAGGAGAATGGAAGGAAGAAAACAAGCATTTATTAAGTGCCAGGAACTGGGCTAGTCATAACAAATATTATCTCATTTGATCTTCACAATTATTTTGGGAGGTAGCTGCTATTCTTATTTTCATTTAGCAGTTGAGGAAAATGAGGCAAAGGGAGGATAAGTGACTTGCCCAGTGAGTTAGAGGGGCAGGAGTAAAATCGCAACCAGCATAGGAAAGGGTGGCCAAAGAGTATGGGAAGGGCTTAGGAGGGATCCAGGTCTCACTGAAAGCCAGAAGGTATAAGTAGTGGGAAAGATTTAAGATGAAATACAGTTTTTTTTAATACATGGAGTAGGCATTTTAGAGATCACAATGGAAGGGTTGCATGGTTTTAGTGTAGAAGGTTGGGGAGAGGATTTAGGGGATGAGAATAAAGGGTAGGTCAATGGGGGTGGAGAACAGAGTTTAAATAATGACTACTGGGCCCTTAGAATGGATATGATAGGTAAAAGTTTATTAATCTTTGAAGAATGAGTACAAAAAAAGGAAAGAAGAGGGAAAAGCATTTATTAAGCACCTACTATATTCCAGGCACTATGCTAAGTACTTTGCATTCTCATTTGATCCTCATGACAACCCTGGGAGGTAAGTGTTATCATTATCCCTATTTTACAATTGAGGAAAATGAGGAGAAGGTTAAATGACTTACTCAGAGTCATCCAACTAATCACTGTTGCCATATTTGGACTCAGGTCTGTCTGACTCCAGGGCCAAAGCTTAGCTACTTGCCCCAGACACCTAAATTAAATAGTGGTATGATCATCCTCTAATACATGATGTCTTATGCTTTAATCTTAAAACTTAGACTTTTGAGAAATGTTGAATAATCACATGTAAGAGTTAAAGCCTTTTAAAAACATTTTTTAACTAATGGTTTGCCTGATAAGCCTTTACTTATTTTTGTTTTCTTTCATTGGAGAAGAAAGAAGTCCTTATTCTGGCCTCTTTCCTGATTAATAACTTCGTTGTATGTAATTAAAGTGAAAATGAAAATTTGATTTTTTCATAATAACCAACTCAGATTCATCTTTTTTTTTTTGACATAGCCTATCTCCTTAAAAAATAACAACAACAACAATAACAAACCACCCCTCTCCTAGATACAACTACTTAAAGACATGGTATTATACTTTATGGATGATTTAAGGTATTTTCAGGGATAATTTTATTTCTGACTACATGAAATTTTCATTTTTTGAATTGACTTTACAACCTAACCTTATCCTAAACTTCTCCCATAATCCCTCCATTTGTCTCCAATGCATGGTGGAAAAAGGACTGAACTTGGAAGTGGAATTTGAACACAGAGATTGGAACACCTTGGGCAAGTCACATAAATTCTGAACCTCAGTTTCTTTCCTAAAATGGCGATAATAACATAATAATAGTACTTGAAAGTGCTGTGTAGAATTTAAAGCATAGATGTGATCTATAATAATAATAGTAAAATGAAATACAGAAAATGGGGACAAAGTATGACAATTTTACCAGGAGACATTAATTATCAAATATTTGCTCATCATTCTTTTTTTGGTTCAAACCTGTGAACTGCATATTGAGCTCCCAGTTATGGAAACTCCCTTCACTGATTCATATTGGCATCCATAATTTAAAATGAGGACACTAATGGTTCAAATATATTTGTCCCGAGTTTGTTGTTGTTGTTGTTCAGTTGTTTTAGTTGTCTCCGACTCTTTGTGACCCCATTTGGGGTTTTCTTGGCAAAGATACTGGAATGGTTTGCCATTTTCTTCTCCAGCTCATTTTACAGATGAGGACACTGAGACAAATAGGGTTAAGTGAGTTGCCCAGGATCACACAGCTAGTAAGTGTCTGGGGACAGATTTGAATTCATGAAGATGAATCTTGCTGACTCCAGGCCTGGTACTTTATCCACTGTGCTACTGAGCTGTCCAGAGTTACCTGTATTATGCGCCAGAATCAGAGCTTTATTTCCAGTCTTTGCAAATTACTTTACATATTTTATTTGAACTTCCTAACAACCGGGTGAATCAGTTACTACAGGCATTTTACTGTTGAGGAAACTGAGGTTTAGAGAGGTTAAATACTTGCCCATGATCACACTGCTAGTGACTATTAGTCACTAGTGGTTTCAAGCCAGTTCTTCTATTCTAGATCCAGTACTCAGCTCCACACTCTACTGCTTCATAGAGTCAGCCACCTTGGATGTTGGCTTTATTCTTGGATACTTTTCTACCTGCAAATATTACCTTAGGAATTAAAGCCTAATGTATTGCATTGTTCTTCCAGTGGATTTCCTTGCATTATGTCTGCAAATGGATATCCTGGTTTTCATTAGAACCAATAAAGCTATGGTTCTTAATATGATATTCAGATTTTGATTCATTCCACATAACTCTTGGTTAGTACAACTGTGAAATCTAGGGCTTTTTAAAATTGGTGCTATCAGACTAGAAGGTAGGTGCAGTAGGGATCCAATTTTATGGTATCTATTTTCCCCAGGTCATTCATTTGTTGTCCTATCTTTTCAAAATGTTTCCTATAGAGCTTCTCTATTGTTTTCAGAATCTTGCTGGCATATTTTTGGCCTAGAGGAGGTTCATTTTGTAGCTTGCCTAGGTATTTTCAAAAGATCAAGTCACTGGGTCTAATAAAACACATTTTAATTTTTGTATATTATATTCATTTTATTTATGAGTTTAGAGACCATCCCAACCACTACCAGCCACCAATGGGGCTAGAAAACTAGTTTAGCTGAGGCAGTAAGTAAGATATTCTGAAGTAGAGGGAGATGGTTGTATATTCCAGGTAAGTCAAAGTACCATACAACACCTTCCCTTGGGCCCCAAGGGAAATAGCCCTCAAGAGCCCTAGGAATAACAAAGATCCTAGATTGTCAGCCCTGCTTCTTGCCCCTCCCCCTATTTTCTGTCATCTAGGGAAGCACACCTTGCGACAGTGTGGCCTGCCAACTATTATTCAGTATAGGTCATACTGCCTCAGCAGCCACAGCTACTGAAGTTGCAGAAAATAAAGTGTTAACCATAAGTCTTTGACATTGTCACATAATATAACATAAGAAATAAATACATGGTTTTATCAACAAAAATGATGCTAAAGAGAAAAACAGTTATTATAGATAGCACTTTAATGTTTCCAAAGCACTTATTACTTCATTTGATCCTCAGGACTCCATGAAGTAGGTGTTATTTTCCCCAGTTTAAGTCTGAGGAAACTGAGACTGAGAAAGATTGTGACTTACCCGGGGTCACATAACTAGAAAATATATGAGGCAGGACTCAGGTCTTCCTGAGTCCAAGTCAAATGCTCTTTCCTTTGAACAACACAGCTCCTTTGCCACTGTATCCTAAGGTCCACTGGGACATAGAGATGGAACTTTTTATATATTTTCCTCTCCTTTGAATATGAGCTCCTTGAGAGTAGGTGCTGTTTTACTTGCCTATTTGTATCCCCAGTGCTTGGGATAGTGCTTTGCATATAGTAAGTGCATAATAAATGCTTTTTCACTCATTCATCCATTCATTCATATGATATCATAAGTATAATTGATTTTTAAACAAGTTAAGGACATTGGTGGGTAGCAGTGTGATTACTAGTTGGAAGAAATGTGGAAGAACTCATTTATGTTTAATCCTTTTGTGGCTTCCTACGTAACATACTGAAATGCAAAAGACATTACAAATTATAAAAATTGTTAAAGAAGGCAGTGAGGGCAAGAGACTTCTGCTGAAGACAGCAGCTTAAAGAGTACTAAGCAGATCGTTACTAAATAATACCTGTTAGTGACAAACAAAAGCACCAACTGGAATTTTAAAGCCAAAAAAAAACCACTCATGAGCTCTTCCATCTCATAAAGGATCAAGAAAAGATGAGACCTGAGGAAAGGGCTGATCTAGAGGTTGAATCTTCAAAGAAGAGATATCACAGATAAACTGGGGCAGTAATAATAGGTTTGTGGGGCTTGGGCATGCCTCAGGAGATCAACTGAAAGCCAGCACCAACTCCAAGGGGCTGTTCTAGGGGCTGGTTCTAGATGTCTGAAGCCACAGTTGTCATATAGGGAACTAGTGGTACCGGCATGATCAGAGGTCTGGGAGCCCCAGGAGAGCAGATTGAAGCCAACATTATCCGGGTCAGGCTGTCTTGGAGCCTAAGACTAGAGCCAAAACCCAAGGAAATTGGTAAGGTCAGTTACTGATAAGAAAAGCCCCAGAAGGCAAAGAGTTATTATACCGTGAGGAATAGTGGGGAGCTTGGTACAAAAACTCTATCTGGCTCCTATCTCCTGGCCACACCTATGATCCCAGAGAAGGACTGTGAAAGAAGAAAGGGTCCTTCAGAGATGACAGAACAGTGATCTCTAGACTAGAGCAGAGGCAGATTCTAGTCTTGGCAACTATTTGGTATATCATCCCCCTGTGGACTTCAGGGGAAAAAAGGACCTGAACCTGGCTATCCCATCTAACAATGCAAGATGGAAAAAAAAGACTTGGCCCTGACATAAAGTTCTAATTCAAGAGCTGAAGCTGTAAAAATGAGAAAAAATAGAAGGAAAGAAAAAAAACTTAGGAATCCTAAGACAAAATTATAGAGGAAGAGCATTATTCTGAAATAATCAGAAGTAGAACCTCAGAAAACAGAATGGATTAACCCAATAATAGTTTAAGAAATGATGGAATAACAGAAACAGATAAATGAAATCAGAGCACATGGAATGAAAAATAAATTGTTTGAACCAAAAAAATGCAGATAAACAGAACTGAGCGTCTTGGTGAGAAAGCAAGAATTTTTGTTTTTAACATTCATTAAAAAAAAATTAAGTTTCAAGTTTTGTCTCTCCCTCCCGCATCTTTCCCACCAACTGAGAAGGTAAGCAATATGATAACCATTATACACATAAAGTCATATAAAACATTTCCATATTAACTAAGTTGCAAAAAAGAGCAAGAAACAAAGAAACTAAAAAAATATGTTTTGATTTGCACTCGGAGTTCATCATATTTCTCTCTGGAGTTGGATGACATTTTTTATCATGAGTACTTTTGAATTGTCTTGGATCATTGTTTTGATCAGAGTAGCTAAGTCTTTCATAGATGATTATTATTACAATATTGTTATTGCTGTGTTCAATGTTCTGATCCTGCTCACCTCACTCTGCGTCAGTTCATATAAGCCATCTTGGTTTTATCTCAAACCATCCATTTAAAAAAAAAAACCATGACTATTTAAATGATTCTATAAATTTTAGACATAGTGATAAGGAAAAAAAATCAGTGAATATGCATTGAATAAAAAGAAACTGAGGTATTGTTATTTGAGGATAACATGACAGTTTACTTAAGGAACCTTAGAGATGTAACAAAAAAAATTGAAAAAATGACTTCAGTAAATTATCAGAAGTATAAAACAAACCTATGAAAATTTATTAGCTTTTGTGTATGTTACTAACAAAGTCCTCCTGGAAGAGATAGAAAAAGAAATCCCATTGAAAGTAACTAGAAAAAGTATTATATGTCTTGGAATCCATCTGCCAGGAAACTCCTAGGACTTACTTGAATACAACTCCAAAACTTTTTTAAAAAAATTATTTATTTTTAGTTTTCAATATTCACTTTTATAAGATTTTGTGTTCTCAATTATTTTTCCCCCCTCCCCTCCCCAAGATGGCATACAATCTGACACAGGCTATACATGTACAATCATATTAGACATATTTCCACAATCATATTGTGAAGGAAGAATCAGAATAAAAAGGAAGAACCATGAGAAAGAAAGAAACAAAACAAAACAACAGAGAAGATAGCATGCTTTGATCTGCATTCAGACTCCATAGTTCTTTCTCTGGATGTGGATAGCATTTTCCATCATGAATCTTTTGGAATTGTTTGAAATTATTGCGTTACTGAGAAGAGCTAAGTCTAACAAAGTTGGCCATTGCACAATCTTGCTGTTACTATGTACAATGTTCTCCAGGTTCTGCTCACTTCACTCAGCATCAGTTTATGCAAGTCTTTTCAGGTTTTTCTGAAATCCATCATTTGTTGTGGAACAATAGTATTCCATTACATTCATATACCACAATTTGTTCAGCCATTCCCCAATTGATAAGCATCCCCTCAATTTCCAATTCTTTGCCACCACAAAAAAAGCTGCTATGAATATTTATATACATGAGGGTTCTTTACCTTTTTTAATGATCTCTTTGGGATACAGATCTAGTAATGGTCCTGCTGTGTCAAAGAGTATGCACAGTTTTATAGCCTTTTGGGCATAGTTCCAAATTGTTCTCCAGAATGGTTGAATCAGTTCACAACTCTACCAATAATACATTAGTGTTCCTATTTCCCAACATCTTTTCCAACATTTATCATTTTCCTGTTTTATCATGTTAGTCAATCTGATAGATGTGATGTGTACCTCAGAGTTGTTTTAATTTGCATTTCTCTGATCAATAGTGATTTAGAGCATTTTTTTCCTATGACTATAGATAACTTAAATTTCTTCATTTGAAAACTGTCTATTCATATCCTTTGACCATTTGTCATTTGGGGAATGACTTGTATTCTTATAAATTTGACTCAGTTCTCCATATATTTTAGAAATGAGGCCTTTATCAGAGACAATGGCTATAAAAATTGTTTCCCAGTTTTCTGCTTCCCTTCTAAACTTGCTTGCATTGGCTTTGTTTGTGCAAAAAAAAAAATTAATTTAATGTAATCAAAATTATCCATTTTGTATTCATAATGTTCTCTGTCTCTTGTTTGGTCATAAATTCTTCCCTTCTCCATAGATCTGATAGGTAAATTATTCCTTGCTTTCTTAATTTGCTTATAGTTTCATCCTTTATGTCTAAATTGTGTACCTATTTTGATCTTATCTTGTTATATGGTGTAAAATGTTGGACTATGCCTAGTTTCTGCCATACTATTTACTAGTTTTCTTAGCAGTTTTTTTCAAATAGTGAGTTCTTACCCCAGAAACTGGAGTCTTTGGGTTTATCAATCAATAGATTACTATAGTCGTTGACTACTGTGTCTTGTGTACCTTAACTAACACTGATCCACCACTCTATTTTTTAGCCACTACCAAGTAGTTTTGATGATTGCTGCTTTACAATACAGCAAATGTATGATATAATATAATATAATATATATGTATATAATATATATAATATATAATAACTTATAAATAAAGGAAAACAAATAATTGAAACTATATTCATTGCTCATTGGTGTACTATGCCATCATAATAAAAATGGTGATATTACCTAAATTAATTTAAAGTTTTAATGCCATACTAATCAAACTATAAAGGGATTATTTTATAAATTCAGACAAAATAATAACAAACTTCATCTGGAGGAACAATAGCTTGAGGGAAATAATGTACAATGGAAATAATAATTCAAAAAGTAGAACTGAAGGGTGCCTAGCAGTACCAAATCTGAAATTATATTATAAAGCAGTAATTAAAACAACTTCTGCTGGTTAAGAAAAAAACAAAAACAAAAACAAATCAAACCAAACCAGAAAAGCTGATCATTGGAGCAGATTAGGAAAATAAGATATAGATGCAATCGAACATAGTAACATTAGGTTCCATAAATCTAGGGGCACTAACTATTGGGTTAAGAACTCCCCATTTTATAACATCATTCAGAAAACTGGAAAGCAGTGTAGTACAAATGGATACATGGTGTTGTTGAATTATTTCAGTGGTGTCTGACTCTTTGTTGTCTTATTTAGGGTTTTTGTTACAAAGTTACTGGAGTGGTTGGCCATTTCCTTCTCAAATAGATCAATTTTGTTAGGTAATTAGAGGTTACATCACTTGCGGGGGTCACACAGTTAAGAAGTATCTGAGGGTGGGGTCTTCCTGACTCCAGGCTGAGTGCCCTATCCACTAAGGCACCACCTTTCTCCAAAATGGATACATGACCTAATTACAAAAGGTCATATCATAAAAAAGAAGGTACAATTCTTACCTAAACAAAGGATAGAAAAGATCATAAGAAATAAAATGAATAGTTTTGATTACATAAGATTGAAACATAAATTATATAAGATTGTACAATAAGAACAAATATGGTTAGATTTAGAAAGGAAACTCTTTGGAAAATAGAAAGTCCTTCCTCTGACATGTCATCCTGATTGCTTGATCCTTGGTAAGTTGTTTAACTTTTCAGTTCTATAGGCAACTTTGTAAGACTAAGATGCAGAGAAAGTGCTGACTTGCATTGGTTGAAGGAGTTTCCTCTCCTAGGAATTCCCTATAACAGTGAAATCACAGGTCTAATTTCTGACTCCTATATAAGAACTTTTCCCCAGTAGACACATGTAGGGGTGTGCTAGAGCCAACTCTAACCAGCTTGTGGATGATTACTAATCTATCACTAAGGGGCAGTTAGGTGGTGCAGAGGATAGAGCACTGGCTTTGGAGTCAGGAGGACCTGAGTTCAAATCCAGCCTCAGACACTTGATACTTACTAGCTGTTTGACCCTGGGCAAGTCACTTAACCCCAATTGCCTCACCAAAAAATAAAATCTATCACTAAAATTCAGGGCTTGATTTATTGTATTGCTGATTTTCTAGTTGTAAGAAAGTATTAATAATGATGATTAAACTTGAAGTGTGTATGCATGCATTTTTTTCTCCCAGAGAGTTCAGTCATTAAATATTTATCAGCACACCCCTATATTGCTCTATAAACTTAGCTTGAGCTCAGCAGGAGTACAGAAGGCTTGGGGAATGCATTCATCTCTAGATTGGAGGTCTGATGACTCTAGACTAATAATAACAATGCTAAATATAATAATTAATAACAACTAGCACTTATGTTGAGTTTTAAGATTTGCAAAGTATTTTATATCCATTATCTCATTTGAGTTTCACAGTACACTTAGATACATGATCAAAGATCATGAACAAGCTGTTCTCAAGTCCAAAATAGAAGTTATCAACAATCATGTGAAAAAAAATACTCAGATTCCACTTAGCCATCAAATTGGCATAGGTGACAAAATAGGAAGATAGCAATTGTAGGAAAACAGGAACATCATGAACTCTTGGTATAACTGTGAACTGGGTCAAATATTCTGGAAAACAATTTTGAATTTCACCCCAAAATTCATGAAACTGTATATACCTTTTTATCTAGTGATATGATTATTAGGCACATAACCAAATGAGGTTGGAGCAGAAGTGAAGGTCACATATATATAAGAATATCTACTTGTTTGTTCAGTTGTTTCAATCATGTCCAATTCTTTGTGACTCCATTTGGGCTTTTCTTGGCAAAGATGCTGGAATAGTTTGCCATTTCCTTCTCCAACTTATTTTATAGATGAAAAAACTGAGGCAAACAAGGTTAAGAGACTTGCCCAGGGTCACACAGCTAATAAGTGTTTGAATCCAGGTTTGAACTCACAAAGATAAGTCTTTCTTACTCCAGGCCCAGCACTCTATATATCACCTAGCTGCCCTAAGAATATTGACAGTAGCACATTTTGTTGTGGCAAATAACTGGAAACAAAATAGATGTCTTTCAAGTAGCACATGGCTGAACAAATTGTAGTATAAGAATGCAATGGAATTGTATTGTGCCATATTATGCCAATAATTGAAGAACTGAACAGATACAGAGAAATATTGAATGACTCCTATGAAATGATACAGAATAAAATGAGTAGAACTGGAAGAACAATTTATGTGATGGTCACAATGTGAAGGGAAAGACTTCAGAACTTTGACTAAGTCAACAATCAATTATGATTTCAAAAGACTAATAATGAAATATAACTTTCAGCTCTTGGTAAAGACATGATGGACTATAGGTATATAATCAGACATGTATTCTCAGTATCTAATTTTATTTTGCTTGATAATGTATATTTGTGATAAGGGAAGGCTTCTACTTGAGGTGGTGGGAAGTAGGTTGTTGGACAGTGATAGATATGGGAAAAAAAAAGAGTATCAAGGAAGAAACCATAACTATCAATAGCCATATGAAAATGTCCTCAATCACTAATAATTAGAGAAAACAATTCTGAAGCTCTACCTCACTCTCACCAGATTAACAGAGTTGATAAAAAAGGAAAATGACAGGCACATTGATGAGCTGTTGGTGGAGCTATGTAGTAGTTGAGTCTTTGTACAAAGAATTTGGAACCATACTCCAAAGGTAATCAAATTATTCATAATTTTTGACCCAGCTATACTGCTACTAGGGTTACACCCCAAAAGGAAATAAAAAAGACCTATATGTACCAAAATATTTATAGGAGAATGAATCATATATTTTGGAGCATGGCCAATGAGTGAATTTGTTTTGCTTGACTATGCATATTTATCACAAGAGTTTAGTTGTTGTTGTTGTTTTTTCAAAGAGGGGAGGTGATAGAATGAGAAAATAAATGCTTGAAATAAATACTTTTTAAATAAAAGAAAATAACAATTTTTAGAAGTCATAGGGAGAAGGGATGGAAAGGGGGATAAAAATAGAGTAATTCATTACTACCTAATTATACATATATTCATATCCACATGTATTTTTATATATGTCTGTGTACATGCGTTAAAAAACTCAAAACATTACATGTGGAAAAATTCATAGTTTTCATACAGTTCTCTTTTCTGTTTTTCATGTTTTGTGGTGTTTATGATTGTTGATGATCATTTAATTCACAATTAAAAAAAATAGGCTATTAGAAAATGTTCTGCTCAGGACTTCCCTGATACAGTACAGTAATCTGAATTGTGCATATAGGGCAGTCTCTCTCAGTGGATGTCCTCAGGAGCTGAGCAATTAACATATGATGAGAAGGTTAAACTCTAATAGAAGAGAAAGGATGAGGTCTTGAGACTGTTTTGTCATAAATTGGAATATAGGAGATAGGTGGAAAGTTGAGTGTCACTCATGAGGATATTAAGGCCTTGTTTGCCTTTCACATTCTAACTCCTTGAGTTTAGCATTGAAGTATTAGAAAAAGTAGCACTTTATCCATAGGTGCCCTTATTTGGAAACATGTTAGTGTTTGTATGTGAATTACACAATTACAGAACTCTCTTCAAAAGCGTCTTGTAATTATAGTCCAGTCATTTATTTAAAAATGTTGACTGTTTGTGCACTATAAATTTAGTTTAAAATGTGCCTGGAAATTAGGTATTAGCATGTGGAAAAGCTCATTGTAGAAGGAAAGAGGTAAGGTTAAATGTACCTTACATTTGCATAGCATTTCATACCTTTAGAAAGCCTTCCTATTTATCTTATCTCACTTGATTCCTTTATCACTGCTATGAGATAGATAGGTCAAGATTAACATCTATGTTTTATAGGTAAGGAAAACTAAAATATATAGTGACTAAGTGGTTACAATAGACCTGGAACTAGAATCCGAGTTTCCTATATCTAGGTCAGAAATATCATTAGAAAATAAATTCATTGTGTTAAAGATGATGAGTTTGGGGATACAAGGAGAGGAAGCAATGTATAAATAATGAGAAGCACATTGGGTGGAATCCCTGTGATAACCTTATGGGATGACATGGACAAGAAGCTCATAGGATGGGCATCATGGATGAATGGGGATCTGTATTATAGGAGGGAATGTCTATATTGATAAGATCTTTGATCCATCTGGGTATTTGAATGTTGAATATTAGCATTAAATGTTTTTCTGCTTAAAAATAATTATGAAATCAACACAAATACTATAATGTAGATACGGTGAACATGCTAGTTCAAGTCAGGTGTCTAAAATAAAGGAAGTTCACTTAAATAATAAAAAAAATCAAAAGGAAGAGAAATTATATCTCTTGTTTATTTATATTGGAATATTAATAAAATCGTAAACTATTAAAAGAAATTATGGTATTTTAAATTTTCCAAGAAAACACTAATAAGAAAATGAGAGGAAGAATCTTAGTGCAACCTAGATGGAGTAATGAGTAGAGCATTGGACTTGGAGTAAGAAAGACCTAAGTTCAAGTTCCACCTCAACGTGACCCTCAGTGAGTCACTTAATCTCTTTCAGCCTCAGTTTCCTTATTTACAAAATAAGAATAGTACTGATTTCCTCAGAATTGCAATAAGGACCAAATGAGATAACACGTGTTAAGTGCTTTGTACTCAGTCAATAAACTTTTTTTAATTGGTTATTTAGTACTAGGCAGTATGCTAAGCAATGCAGATACAAAGAAAGGTAAAAACACAATCTCAGTTCAAAAAATTAATACCTTAATGGGGGCAACAATTAGTAAAGAATTGCATGTACAAGATATGCGCAGTGTAAATGGAAGGTAATTTAAAGGGAAAAATACCAGCTGGGGCGGGCTGGGGTTGGAGAGTGGAAGGTGGGCAGAGACTGAAACAGTGTCCTATAGAAGATAAGATTTAAGTTGAATCTTGAAGCAAGCCAGGAGGCAGAGGTAAGAAGAGAGATCACCCAAAGCTTAAAGAACTAGATAAACATTAGTTATCTTTATTATAGTATTATTAGTATTATCAATTTCCCAAGTCTTCAACTAATTTTAACAGTATTTTTGAAAGCATAGGACATATGGTATAATTAAATCCCAATAGTTCATAATGATAGAACTTTTCTTCCCAGTCATAAGAGCAATCAAGATTTTTTGAATGATTCCTATGTCCTTCTGAGGTAGATGGTGAGCATTATTATAGCTAGGGAAATGAAAATTGGAGTGCATAAGTAATTGGCCTTTCAAGTAAAAAGTCAGTGGTGAGATAAAAATAGAACTTCAGTGCCCTCTTCCCAGTTCCCTCTAATCTTCTATTTCTAAGTAAAAGGCTGGGTTTATAAAAGTTTGACCTCTGAGTTGAAATGGAATCTATTGGAATCAATAGATGAATATCTGCAAGTGTAATTGTGAACTTTGACATTTGCATATGTGCTCCTCTGTAGGAATGGAGAAGTTTGCGTAGGTGCTCACTGTTTTCACAAACATCCTAAAGCTATTTGCTTCCTGATAGAAATCTTCATACATCTCTCAGCTCACGATTGTTAAATGTCTGAGACTCATTAGAGCATACCATATACATTCCATTTATCAAGTGAATGAAGGAATGAGGGGAAAACTATGGTGAGCAAACACTGGATAGCAAACATGTGTGGCAGGCAGCTCTGCACAGACTGATCAGATTACAGTGGGAAGAGACTGTGAACTCAGTCCAAAACAAATGTTCAACCTCTATCTCTGCTCTATCCATGTAGAAAAGAATGTTCCTGAATATCAGACTCTCAAATTAACTTGCTAGAATTTGGCTTTGTTTAACTGGATATAAGGAAAAGTCATGGCTCTCATAAGGAAGGAAAAGACAGGAGAGAAAGATTTTTCAAAGAACACTCTTGAATTTGATAAGGCCTAAATTACTTTTATTATCAGACTGACTTAGAGGAGGCCTGAGAAATTTCTTAGTAGCTCAGATATATATCTTCTGAGAAGGAAATACTTGGAAGACTCTTTCAAGCAAAAATCTGTTTATCATATCTCACTATTTAGGGTACTTCTAACCAAATTTTGTATAATCAAAACAATAGGAAAGTAGTTTAGCCAGATAGTTATCTAATCAATTCATGTTCATGAAGTAATCTGAAGGGCCTATGTATAATTATTATAAGTGCCTCAATCTTCCCTTTCCTCCCCCAACCCCAAACAAAGGAAAGATTTGAAGAGGATTCTTGGGCAATTTCGTTTCAAGATACAAATGATATTATATTCATTATTTGATTAATGAACTTTAAAAGAAATTCCTTAAAGTAAAAAAAAAAGTAACCTTCTACAAGAGAGCTCAAAATGTTTTGCTGATTTATTATCTAATTAGTTATTACAAGAAGAGTATGATTAGAGTGGGAAGTGTTGAAGAAAAAAACATTAATACTGTACTCTGTGTTTTAGGCACAAATCTGCCAGAAAAATTAAAACAATTTTTAATATTATTTCAAATCCAAACAAATTTAATCTAGAGAAAGAACTGTTTAAACTGCTATTATTGCCCCTCTTCTTGGACATCTCCTTGCCCTATAACCATCTGAGGTAACTTTTATTGAAATCTTGCTGAAGAAAAATCACAATATATTAAAATAGTGTTTTGAATTAACATTTTAACTCATTCCTTCCCAGACTACTCTCCTGAAGGACTCAAAATGGTATCTTCCATGTGATCAATATCCCCATCCTTTCTGAATAGAGAAAGGTGGGCTATAGTGCTATTGCTTCAAGGGATGGTGAAAGAGGAGATGACTCTTGGATAGGTCAATTCCCTAATCCTTTGAGGTGATAGGGAAGGCAATGTTCTAAAAAAGACCAAAAAAAAAAAAAAAGAGGATAGATTCTTTGTTCAAAATTTAGCTTCCAACATTAATCCATTTCCTTAAGAAAGACCTTTTGTCCTCTACCAATTACCTTCCTTTCTAAGCAAAAAAGAAGAAATCAGAAAGAGGATTTTAGACCAAAGAAATATTATTCCTTAATATTTTCACTTGAACTGAAAAGACGGTTTAAATATGCTTCCAGAATAGTATTGAATCTTATCCTGTGATTAATTAGTGATAGACATAGTTCACTTAAATCTAAAGAAAATTTCCTGCAGATTTACACATAGGTTAAAATATCTGCCTCTATTTTACCCTTATCATTCTTGTGCCCTACACGTGAAAGTAGCAACACTGTTCACAGTACTGTATTCATGCATAGTACTTGCTAGAGGTGTAATTGTCCATAGATGCTTCCAAACATCCTAGGTAGTCCAAGAAGGCTATTAGCATGAATCAATTCATGAGCATATCAGAATGAAAATATGGGTGTGGCTGAGATAATGTTTTCCTTTTTCTCTTCTAAGAATTGGAATGTCTATATATATATATGTGTGTGTGTGTGTGTGTGTGTGTGTATCATGATAGGAGGTCCAACAAGACCAAGGAGACATAATCCATTGAAAAAACATATACTATAATGCAAATTCATTGTCTTCCTCTTTTGAGGAATAATTGTGTATATCTTCTATCTTTAGGATTCTTGTTGAAAATTTTATTTTCATTATATAATAATAATTCTGATGTATTTTTATATGTGTATTGAGCTAAGTATTTCCTCTGTAGTGCATGTGCCTAAAATCTCTCATTAAATTTCTCTTTCAACCTATTTTCCTCAAAGTAAAATCCAAACTCTTTTGCCTGCCATTCCTTCCACAATCCATTACCATCCCACCTTCCCAACCTCATCTTATGCTTTAACACATACTCTATATTTTAACCACTCTAGACTACTCATTGTTTATATTTTCCCTCTCATATTTTGTGCCTTTGCTCATACTGTTCCTCTTCTTCCATGATTATTGAATTTCTACCCATCCTCACATGGGTAAAGCCCGATTTGCATGTGACTTGCTCTAAGAAGTCAACTCTGATCCTCTAGAAGTCAGTGATAACTTCCATTTTGCTTCTTCTCGTTGTTTCTCTAGACATGAAGCACTTTGCTAATACCTCTCATATGCATATATGCATATGTTATTTTGTATTTGGATAGATCTATGATCTTATCTTATGATTTGGACACTTTCCATAGGTGTTGATTACAGTTTATCTGTAATTTCTTGTCTTGTGCAGTTTCTTGTTTATGTACTCCTCCACAGAGGATTTACCCAATTCACTAAAGTCTTTACTCTAGGTCTTTAGATATTCTGTTGGTACTAATGTAGAACTTAGGCTGTCCATATGCCATCGCTTGTCCTTGCTACCTGATCAACTCACCTCCTTTTCTGAGCACACCTTCCGTGGATGATACCTTTTACAATTTGATATGATACAAAAGGCGTTGTTGGCAATGTGTTGCAGTCTTTTTAAATGCACCATTCCTCTCTGTATTGCTCTTTGGGTTACCTGTTCCATGATTCTTAGGCATATAGTATCATTGAAAGAAAATTAGTGTTAAAAGTATGGTAGTTTTATGCCAATGAGCTAAGCCAAAATAAGTTAGATTCATCTCTAAAACTGCCTGCACAATAAACTGGCTTGATTACACTCAAGTAAAAATTAAAATTTTGAATTAAGTTGAGTATCTATCTTTCTCGAAATTACTTTAACTAATTTAGTGCCCTTTAAAAATTTAAATATAAGACACAAAAGTATGCAAATGTATACAAAAGTATAATTTTAAATATAAAATTTAAATGTTTTCTAATTCACTCAACAAACATCTTAGGGCTTTCTCTCTTAAAGGGAGTAAACCAGGAACTCTGGGGGATACAATTTTTTTTTTTCAGCAAATGTAACCAGAGAACTTTCAACATTACTTTTAAATGAAAACAGTCATTACAACAAAAGTGGAGTCTTTAATCAGGGCAAGTGAGTTGTAGCTCAGGGTTCCACACAGCAAGGCTGGGGTACCCCAGGATGGGGCTGGGAACAGGGTATATATCCTAAATAAATGGGATACTAAGGCAGAGAGAATGACTAGCTGCAGGTGGGAGGGGTTAGGCATCTCACAGTTTCACAAGATAAGTCGTTTTACATAACAAGCAAAAGTCCATAAAGAAAGCTTTGTCTCTGGAGGGGAGAGTCTGGGATATCTACAAAATATCAGAGGCTAGATGTGACATTGTCTATTCAGCCCAGGCAATTCATTGGCTTGGACCAGAGACCAGGTCAGCTTTAGTCAGTTCTTAAGTCAACTATGCTTGTCAGGAGTTATGTTCCCTTCCCCAGTGTTCCTAGTATATAGATACCTTGTAGTAGTTATTTATGTACTAGACTTCATTATTTATCTGAACTAGAATGGCATTACTTGATAACTATCATTTCCAATCTCACTTTTCTGAAATTCGTTTCACATGATATAGTATGATTAATCAGGTAATTCAGAACAGATAACAAGTTAACTTTTTTTTAGTTTATATCCATACAAACTGCTTTAGAAAAATGAGCCTTTTCAGGAAATACCTTTAATAAGTCCACAAGGATGAGAAATTCAGGTGGGTAAGGTTAGAAAAATGACTATAATAAATTGAGTTGGGACTCATTATTTCAAATCCAGAGCATGACATTCTGATCCCTTCCTGGGATGCTGCTGCCCTACATAGAATCTGATTGTTTATAGAGAGATTCATTGTGAGAAGTTGTTCTCTGGAGCCCTGGGACTCTCTGGAAGGCCAAGGAAGCATGTTGTAGTATCTTCAAACCTTGTATGTTTCAAATTGAAGAGTTGGGCATTTTTAATTTTTCACTTAGTTTTAGGGTTTTGACGTTTTTCTTTAGGAACAGAACAATTTCCTCCCCCAAAGCAGTCAGTATATAATTAAAGCCACACCATTCTACTTTAATAATATTTCCAGCTTTATTTTATTATTAGATCCTTAAGGACTAGCTGAACAAAGCATTTTTAATGTATTCGTCATCCTTTCAAGCAACTGTCAGCTATCAGTTATACCCCAGTCTTTTTGTGCAGAATCTTCCCTGTTTGAATCCATTACCAGCAGCTCTGCCTTCATCTTATGCACTACAGTATCTGTACAGTAGCTGGGATGATTCCCTGGAGCTTGATGAAAATGAGGTTGTCCCAGAGTTTATTTGGTCTTAATGTCATTCTCTCTATATTTTTATCCAGTCTAAGAAGTATGTATTATAAATCTTGTAATTTCCCCTAGAACAACCTTTCTGACTCTGTAAGGCTTTGTCTACACATACCAATAATTTTTTTTTAAAGAATGTATGTATGCATTTAAACCATTAGCTATTAACATTTTCAGTGAAAATCAGCCATTTCCTCCCTTCCCCTTAAATTTGAAGATTCCATTCTCAATTTTCCCTCTCTGAAGTGGTACAAAAATTTAAACAATTTTTTCCATAGATAATTTTCATGACCCTTCTATCTGATCTTTAGAGAAAGGTATTAATTATTTGGCACAAGGAAAATAATTCTTAAATTTCCCCCAGTGATGGTAGAAAAAAGAATAAATAGATGTTTACCAAAAATTAGCCAATAGAACAACAACAAAAAAATTGAGTGTCTTTAAGGGCAGTGTAAATAGCAATTATAGTACTCAATGTAGTTGGGGGAATAAGATATCACACCTAAAAAATCACCTGCCTATACAAAGTAGTATGTAAGGATTATATTTAAAATGTATTAAGGGCCATAGAAATCTAAAGGATTTTAGGTGCCAAATGAATACTAGAAAAAGTAACAGCTATGTATATAAATTTAGGAATCAACTATAATAGTCAAGGAAGTATGCATGGAAAAGGTGCAATTTGGTCTGGGTCTTGATGGGTAGAGCATGATCTGACAGGGGAAAAAGAAGGAGTAAGAGCATTCCAAGAAGATGAGGAGTTTGAGAAAAGGTGCAAAGATGGAAATGTACAAAGTATGTGCAGGAAACTGGAGAGATCAACAGGGCTGGAGTACAGGGTTTGTGTTTGGGAGAAGTGAGAGTTAAGTTGGAACAGGTTGAATAGAGACAGATGGTAGAATGTAAGTCTCAAATATCAGACAAAGGAGTTTAGACCACTGATGGTTTTAGGCAAGAGAGTAATACAAAGAATGTGGTTTAGGAAGGCTAATGGGTAGGAGCTTGAACAAGGGAATGATAGCAGAGTTTAGAATCAGGGAAACTAGTTAGGAGACAATTGAATCATAGTTTTAGAAGTCATCTAGTACAATCCCTTCATTTACAGTTTTGGAAACTGAAGGCCAGAGAGGTTAATGTCTTGCCCAGGGTACTGAGGTAAGATGTTTTGGCATGAAGTGACATGGGCCTGATCGATGGAAGTAAAAATGAAGATTACAAGAAAATGAGTGGAAGCAAGAGACAGCATGAAATCAATACAAAGTGTTGACTATATGACTATGAGAACATTAGGAAAATGGTGGTAATATGGATGGAGATTTGGAGATTGTGTCACATTTTATTTGAGGGCAAGAGGGTTGGAATTTTTCAGAATCACAATTGTTTTCTTCTTGAGCGAATGAAGTGTCTGAAAGGTTCAGGGAAATTGGTTCAATGTATTAATTGAGCCGCAAGAATTATTGGTCCAGATAACCCTGAATTTAGGTATATGAAAAGTTACAAACCTGGGAAGGGCACAGGCTTTTTTTTTTTTCCCTTCTTAAATTCTGACCTAATCTGGAACCTGAAGCCTTGCTGGTTTGATTACCATTTTTTAAATGTTACAAAGTGAATCTACATTCATTTAAAATCCAATTCTGATTGCTCCCTTCTGACATCATTTCTAGTAAAGTCTTGTCATTTTTAGGCACAACAAAGAATTCTAGGGGGAAAATTGTAAGTCATTACTTGTCTATGTAGCATATATTATGTACTACATATGGCATAAAGCATCAGTCATTATTGCATAGGGTATTCATGGCCAGATTACTGGGAGATTCTTTATAGAAAGAAGGGGAAGCAAAACGAACAGGCAAGGTTAAATAGTGAATCAGGGCCAGTAAGAAACCATATGAAGTTAAGGATTTCTTTATATGACATCCAGAAATCTTTGCAGGACATGGGGAATCTGTGTAAGACTATAAGGAGTTGGAAAGCAGCTGCCCGTTGGGTAATGTATCCTTTTTGCACTTTTTCAGGAAGAGATAAGTTGGACAAAGGTGGCAACAGAGTGTACTTACCCTAAGAACTCTGTGTAATAGTGAGGAATTTGGGAAATTTACTTAATCTACGTTATAAAGGATAGCTAAGTTAATGGAAAATAGGTCAGTGGTCATATCCTCTATTATTTAGAGCTGAAAGGAATCTTAGAGATCTTGTATTGCAATTCCCACATTTTATACAACAGGAAACTGAAGCCTTGAATGTGGAAGTGACTTGCCCAAGGTCATCCAGCTAGGGAAGTGTTTTAATTAAATTCAAGCTCCATCTATTTTCCTTTCTCCCCTTTCCTCCTCCTCATTAATTTAACCATGACCCTACATGAATTTGATTTTAGTGAGAAGGATATTACGTAATTTATGGGTACATTTTCACATTCAAATACAAAGTCGACCTCTTTCTGAATTCCATAAAATCAGAATTGAGCTTAGAATTTTACATGAAACAATATAGTATGTGCAGCATAATTCTGTATAAATGGCTCTAAAATTCTGTGATCCTATGAAATAAACATTAAAATAGTGTCTTGAGAAGACAAGCTTTGTCCAAAGATAGTGATGTTTTTTGGAGGAGAAAAAAGAATAGTCACTGTAAATATTTAATTACTTGTATTGAATGATTTTACCAGAAGTCAAAGGTTAAAGAGATGAAATTCTTCTCACTGACACAGCCATCCACCGGTTCTCCTGCTAATCATTACACTATTATTTATATAGCTTAAAAACTTTTAAAACCTGAGTTTGTTACTCTTGATGATGCTAGCTATTGTTTGTCTCCATAAGCAAGCCATAATCAATTTCACATTAAGATATTTATTTTAATTTTCTACTGCAGTAATGACAACTAAAAATTTTATCATTTTGAAGTCTGTGTGCTTTTAGAAAGTATGAGAGGAAATGTGTGTGAAACACTGTCTAATGAAAAAAAAGTTTCTATTATAAAAACACTCAGACTTTTTAAGAACAGAAATTATTGTTCTAGACAGAGATTGTAGCTTATGTGTCCCAAACCTTTATATACATTGGATTATCATTTGAGGATGGATGTGGTACAGCTCATTGTGGGAGAACTGTGACTGCCAATTAGTAAGAATGCCTATTTTCATTTATACAAATACTATATATAACCTCTTATTTCAGCAATGTGTTAATTGACATGACACAATATGTCTCTAATTCACAGTATAGCAAGCTTCTTTTTGTGTAGCTTTTTCCCACTACTTATCACTGTTGCACAAGTGTTGACTTGTGCAGTGGTAATAGAATTTCTAGCAGTACTCTGGGCAGCAGCAGAATGAACTCAGTAAAGAAAGTGGCCCTGAGATATAAAGCACTGAACTAGCACCCATCAATTATCAAGGAAGCTTGCTTGGTTTACATCCCTACTTCAAAAGGACAAAATAGACATCATTATCTTGGATTTGCTTTATTGGGAGCTTGTCACAGAGTTCTTGTATCTGATGGTATGAACACATTTTACGAGGGAAACACTGAAGAATACACAGTGATCAATAAAAAATTCCCTTGCTCTTTTGCATTTTAATTCATATTACTCTTACATATTATAGATACGCTGTGCCCAGGAAAAAAGCTTGTCTGTTCAATTGAACTTCTTGTTTTAATTTTAAAGCTAAAACAACATTTTGTTGTTAGTTGTTAGGTACCTGGTCATCAAAGACAATGCATTGCATATTAACTTTGGATAATACCCATTTAATACCTATTTTAATACTTATAATGCCATGAAAAATATTTTCTGATTGCCTGATTTTTAAACAGTAAAAAATATTTGAAATAAAGGTTCACAATTAGGTTTAATTTCTAGTTGCAGAGACTAGTTCAGAAAAATATGCTTAAAAAAAACCCTGAAAAATCTCTATTAGTTCTAAACTAGCTTTTTCTCATTTTTCTTAATATTTGAAATATAAAGTTTTCAATGTGATTTATTTATTAATTCAAGAAAAATGACGAAAACAAAATTCTATCTCTAGAAGATTTGTGACTATTGATACCAATATTCTTTTGGTAATGTGTAGCTGAAAGCCATGTAACACTATGTTTTCTAAAGAACTAAAATTGAGAATAATTTAAATGATAATGGAGGGATGTCTCTGAACTAGGTACAACACATTATAAACAAGGAATTATCAATCAATAACTCAATAAACACATGTTTATTAAGCATTTACTATACATTGGAAACTGTGCTAAGCACTGGAGATGCAAAGTGTTTTTAGGCAAAAACATAGTCTCAGTCCTCAAACAGTTCCAATTCTAATAGGGGGAAAAATATGTAAATAACTATACATACACAGGTTAAATTCAGAGAGTTGTAACCGCATGCATTTGGCCTAGAAGAGAGACAGAGAGAGCCACAGAGAAACACACACACACACACACACACACACACACACACAGAGCCAGAGACAGACAGAGACAGAGAGACAGAGACATACAGAGATAGAGACAAGCAGACAAAGACAGACAGACAGAGACAGAGAGAGATGGAGAGAAAGATGGAGACACAAAGAGACAGGATATATACATGCAGAGAAATAGACATAGAGAGAGAAAAAAACAGAAAGAATTAGAGAAAGGGCAAGAAAAAGAGAGAAGGAGGGAGAGGGAGAGGGAGACAGAGATCGAGAGAGAGAGAGAGAGAGAGAGAGAGAGAGAGAGAATATGATAGTGAGGACAATCTGATGGATAAGATGGGAGTGATGGAATCAAGCATGTATATAAAGGGCTTTGCCTTGTTAGCCTATTAAGGACAAAGGTGATCTCTTTATGTGATATAGGAATAAAATAGATGATGGTTTGGGGAAGATGTCTGGGTGGTGTGACGTAAGGATGGGGGAAAAGAGCACTATTGGGAAATGACTTCAGTCTCTTTAGTGATATATTAGACAAAGTTCTCAGCTGAGGAGGTGGTGGGAAGCGGGGAGCTAGAGGCTTCAGCAGAGCTGAAAAGGTTTGAGATAGCTGTTATGGTGAGCAGGATAGCAAACTAATTAGAGAGGTACCAAAGTTTTACTTTGCTGTAATGAAGGCCTAGTGGAAATTATCATAAGTTTGTAGTGGATTCAATCAGCCCAGCTCCATTAAGCACAAGAAAGAGCAAAGAAGGCACACTATGGAAATAATTTAGGGTCCATATTTGGCAAAGCATGGTCAGAGATAAGACAAGGAGGGCAAGAGATTCAAGAGTAGAGCATAGGATAGAGTTGAACTACAGAGTCAAGACGTCAAATATGAAAGCCCGGAGGTTATAACCTGTTCAGGATCGATTATTTGGGAAAGAACTGAGGAATGAACTGAGTGGAGGTCATGGTAAGGATAGCAAATTGGCTAAGGGGGAAGGATGAAATGATAAATGAGCATGATTTAAAAAAAAGGAATTTTGAAGTTCTTGAATTTCATTCAATTCTAGTAGAAGAATTGTGGGTGATAGCAGTATCAAAGGTATGACCAGAACTGAGGGGAGTATAAGGATTATTCAGGGGAAGGATATCATCAGAAACATATGCAGCTAGAAAAAAATGATGAGTCAATCACATGGAAAGGGTGATAAATGAAGGACAGCCTACATGTTCCATTGATATTACATGGGATATCAAGATAACTTGAAGAAGGCCAAACATGTTGGGTGTTTTTGTCAAGCTTTGTGGAAGGACACATATGAGATAGTGATCTGCATTATTGGAGGGAATGCCCACATAGATGAGCTCACAAATCAATTGGAATCTTGAAGAATTGTTTTAGCTATGAATAGATTTTTAAAAAGAATAAAGAAACTTCATGAAGAGCCCAAAGAGGAATGAATGGAAAGTGGAAATAGAAATAGAAAGAGTTTGATGCATGAGCTGTTAAGTGATTGTTACAAAAAAAGAGGCTGACAAAATCAAACACTTACTGTGTGCCAGACACTAGGCTAAGCAGTCGGAATACAAAGAAAAAGCAAAAAATCCCTGCTCTCAAAGAGCTTATATTCTAATGGAGGAGAAAACATGCATATAAATAAGTCTATAAAAGATACATAGAGTACCCTTAGATGAAAAGGAATTAAAGGCTGTGTGGACCTGAAAAGATCTCTTGCAGAACTTGATGTTTGAACTGAACCTTAACAGAGGCCAAGGAATCTAGAAGCAGAGGTGAGGAGGAACTTCACTCTAGGCATTAGATTGCCAGAGAAACGCATAGGAGTAGGAGACAGAAAAGAACAGCAAGTTGTATAGCTGGCCCATACAATGCCTGGAAGTGAACAATGTGTAAGAAGACTGAAAAGATACTGTGAAGAGCTTTAAATACCAAAGAGAAAAATATCTGTATGATCCTAGTGGGTGACAGGCCTCCTAGAAGTAATAGGGAACAACTAGAGAGTACTGTATAGGAACCTGGGAAATGCATGGTATGAAAAATCGTTTTGGCAGCTATGTGGAGGATGAATTGCATTAGGGAGAATTTGAATGAGGGAGGCCAATTTGGAGGCTATTGCAATAGTCCAGGTGAGTGGTGGCTATGTGAGTGGAGAGAAGGAGGTGTAAACGAAAGATGTTGTGAGATAGAAACAATGAAATCTGGCAAATGATTAGGTATGTAGGAGGTGAATGATAGTGAGAATCTGAGAAAGACACTGAGGTTGCCAACCTGCAGTGCCCTTGACAGTAATAGGGAAGCTTGGAAGAGAGGTAGGCTTGTGGGGAAAGATAATGAGTTCTGTTTTGGATATGTTTTGAGTTTGCTATCAGCTTATGGGAAAAAAAAAAGACCTATTGAAGAGTCTGAAAAACTGAGAAGTGTTTGTTGAAATACGTTTGTAAATTTATAAGAAATACTAGGTTTTGTTTGTATAAACCATTTTCTAAAAATGATAGGACTCTTGGATTTCTTGGGGATTGGGGTTACTCCTCCTTGAGGGGAGAAGCCATGTGCATGACAAACTTTCAGGCAATGAAGCAGGTGTTCAATGCACCTGCAAGCTCGATTAGAGAAATGATTACTTCGTGCCCTAGCTGGGAGATTCATTTTGGTGGCATTTGTTTGTATTATGTCGGATTGTGGCTAACACTAAAAGAAATAAAGGCTCTATTAACGTGTTGTGCATAGAAGGGACAAAATGTGCTAAAAGAGAGAAAACAATAGCAATTAAAAGGAAAGATTTTACTGGCTGAGTTATTAGCACACAAGAATGACTCAGAAAGGAGTTTGTACACAAAGCTCCGTCTCGTTCTCCTTGTCAGAGAAAGGAAGGGAGTTTTCTGTATAATGCTACTGGTAAATCTGCTCTGTCCTCATGACACTCCTTCATTGGCAGCATAAGTGATGTGATTCTAGAGTGAGCAGGTTGAAGTTGACCTTGGCTGTACTTTTCTGCACATATTGCTCTCTGTTGAAGTCTTTGTGCCTCATATGGCTTTCACTGGGTGACCATCTGTGGCCATTCTGCAGCATATCAGTATTCATAGGGTGACCTCAGATGTTACTCTGGAGAACTGGCAGTTATTAGTTCTATGTACTTTTGTATGTAAATGTGAATAATTGTCTAAAAGTGGGGTCACTATTCAAGGTGGCCTTGGCCAGTAGTGCCAAAATCAAATAAAAAAAGAGCCTCATGGGCTGCATATTGACTTAGAAAACCACAAATTAACATTATCTATGTCACACTGTACTTTTACTTATTTTGTTCAACATTTCCCAATTACATTTAATCTGGTTCAGACCACACTCCAGAGTTTAGGAGGCTTATGTACTACAGGTTAGGAGTCTGACGCCTTTGGTCCAGGCTTTCTTAAAGGTTGCAGTTTGCTAAGCATAAGAGTGCAGTAAGATGATGTGTATAGGCAGAGTTGATGGAATACAATATAATGCTGTATCTGCCAAACCTTTATAAGCCCCTAACATGTGCCAGGCACTGTGCTAAGCACTAGGGATACAAATAAGAAAAAGAAAGTTCTTGCCATGAAGGAGCTTACAATCTTACGGGAGAAGACAATACACAAAAGGAAGATGAAAAGGGGTGGGGTGGGGAGGGTTGGAGGCTACTGGCATGCAAGCATGTTGAAGATGATGATGGAGTTGAAAGTAAGCAGAGCGGCTGATAGCAGATGAAGAGATGACTTTTTGAACCCTGTATAAAGGGAGGTTAGGGGAGGAATGGTTGTTGTTGTTTTGCTTCTACCCTCCAACCCTCCAACCCTCCAATCAGAGGCAGAAGCAACTAAAGGTTCTAATGAAGTGTAAGTAGCAAAACAACGTGATGTAGAGGGTGCTGGGAAGGCCCTCTCTCACCAAATATTTTTCTTTTCCTCTCTGCTGCATTACATTAAATTCTGTCATAACAGATCAAGTCCATTGTATTAAAGAACTCACCTCTTTAGATGCTATCTTTTAATAGGTTTATGTCCTGTATGTGATCATATGTTAAGTTTGTAATGGCCATTAACATCTTGATGTGAATTAGTGCTTCATGATGTCCTATCATCACCTGAGTGATATGAATGTAGGTGTTTTTTGTTTTTTTTTTTGGAGTAGATGGAGACAAAAGCAGAAGAAAAGGGCAAACCTGAGAGGAGTATTTTCAGGTAGAATTGATAACCAGTCTTTCTCACTGGAAAACTAGATGGAAAGGTGCTAGATTTGGAGACAAAGGAGCCATAGCAAGGACAGGTGGGATGTCACTGAAGAAGAATTTGTGTCACACGTTAAGGATTTTATGGCATTACTAGGAAAGGGAGGAGAAATGGTGTGCATTCATTTTGGTGGTCCCTCAAACTTCCTAAAATTTCAATTTTTTGATCTTTTCACATCTTATGACCTACTCCTGTATTCCACCTTAGCTACATACACAGTGTCTCACACAGCACTCAAACCTATTCTTTGCCCTCACATTGAACATACAATACTTCCCCATATCAATACTTTGTTAGGCTATTTGCCTTGCTCTGACTTCATTTTCCTACCTTTCCCTTTTCTACCCTACAGTGAAAAGTAAACCATTAGTATTGATTACTTTGATTTATTTTTAGTTTGATTATAGGATTTAACTCTTTTTTTTAGGGAAAGACAGCCTTAACAGTTAAGTCAGACTAAGATAGATAGTCTCTTAAGTCTAGGTTACCTATAGGTTTAGCGAATAGGTAGATTGATAAGACCTTAATAGTAGCAGATAACTTAGAGGAATAAAATAATTATAAGATTACAAAGTTTCCCCCCCTTTTTAATAGAAAGGGGAGGTTTGTCTAGAGTTGACTAAGTTCCCCTTTCTGGCAGCTGGAGAAAGGTTAGCTCGAGGTTAAATTCCTCTTTGCAATCTTAGTGGATAAACTCCTTCTCCCTTGCCACCCTGAGCTAGAATCAAGTTGAGTAATGGAATCTTCTAAGGAAGATGAGGGGTGATTGCTAACTACTGACCACAAAATCCTCTTTCCCAGTATGTTTTCTGGTTATAAAAGGCACCACCTGTAAGGCAAGGACTTTTGGGGTCATATTGAAAAAACCTGGGTGACCTGCCTTGTCCAATAGAAATATGTTCAAAATAAGTTTCTGTCATTTTTTAAAATTCCTCTTTTCTATTATAAAAATCAGCTCTGTAAATCACTTGGGGTTTCTGACATCTGAGGAGTCAGTGGACCTGATTTGATATGCAACTGCTAGCTTTGCAAATTAAATCATAGCCTGTAACTTTGTCCTCAGTTTCCTTCTATTTCAGATAATTAATTTTAACAATATTTAACCAACTCAACATCACACAGTTCACTATTCTCAAATTCCTTATCCCATTATCCTATTGCTATTCATCTCTCACCAAATCCCAGCCTTGGATTACTCCTATCATCTGTCTCTTCTTCTCCTACTAAGGAATATAAACATGCTGAATTGTTACACCATAAACTTATGTTTTTCAACTCAACAGGGCCTTCACAGAAACAAGGAAATCATTATTCCTTTCCTAATTGACTCACTTCTCATAAAAGCGATTCTATACTTTGTTTTCTCCCCTGAAACTTTCCACACCTCTCAGTTAAGGATCTTGTTTCTTATTTTACTACCAAAAATGAAGCCATTTGCCATGGTCTCCTGCTTTTTCTCTTCTTTTCATCCCAAATCCCATTGATATCATCCTCAATTCCCTCCCTTTCTGCCAAGGTCTGATAATGAGGTGGCACTTCTCCTTTCCGAAGACAATCCCTCTACATGTGCCCTTGATCACATCCCTGCCCAATATCCCCAGCAGACTGTGCTCTCAATCATCTCTTCAGCCTCTCCCTACTTACTGGTTCCTAACTTACTGCCTACAAACATGAGCAGGTGGTCTCATATTAAAAAACAAAACAAAGCAAAACAAAACAAAAAACCTTCACCAGAGCCCTTCACTAACATACCCTCAAGCTATTGTCCTAGGTTAATCCTCCCTTTTTTTCCTGCCAGAATCCTAAAACAAAACAAAACAAAATAAAACAAAACAGAAACAATCTTCAGTTGTTTCTTCTACATCCTCTTCACGCATTCACTCTCCAGAACTTTGCAATATGGTCACAATAGAACAACTGAAACTTTTTCCCGATGTTACCAATGATGTCTCGATTGCCTAATCTGATGAGCTCTTCTTAGCTCTTGTACTTCTGGACCTCTCTGCTACATTTGATATCACTGACCAAACTCTCTTTCTGGATACTCTCTTCTTTAGTTCTTCATAATATGACTTAGTGCTGGTTCTCCTATCTGTCTTGCCCCACTGCCCAGTCTCCTTTGCTTCCATCTTATCATGGGTGTGTCCTAAAGCTCTACCCTTAGCCCTTCCCTCTCCTCTCCTTTCCTCCCTTCTCCTTTGCTCTGCTCTTTTCTTCTCTTTTTGCCATTTCTACTACTATTATATCTCTTGTATCTAACTCCTATTCTCCACTCACACAACTCCCACCACCCCCCACATCTTAATTCAGGTGCTCATCACCTATTGTCTACCGGGAGTGGGAAACCTGCAGCCTAGAGGCCACATGTGGCCCTCTAGGTCCTCAAGTGCAGTCCTTTGATTGAATCCATACCTCATAGAACAAATTACCTTAACAAAATGATTTGTCTGTAAAATTTAGATTCAGTCAAAAGGTCACACCCAAGGACCTAGAAGGCCACATGTGGCCTCAAAGCCATAGGTTCCCCACCCCTAGCTAAGTCAAGAGTATCACAAAAGCCTTCTAATTAGAATTAAGTCTCTCCTCACTCCAGTTTATCTTCCAAACAGCTTCCAAGGTGATTTTCCTCAAGTCACAGCCCTGACCACGTCATTCTCTCACTCACTTGACTCCTCAGTTAGGCTCTTTACAACTTGACCTTGGCTTATATTCCCATACTCTGTGGTCAAACCAAACTGTGCTTTTCTCCTTTTATCTCCTTTCATCTTAACTTTTTGTGTCATTACACTGGCCATCTTTCATTCCTGGAATTTACTTCCTCCTCATACAATTCCTCTTTTACCTTAATAGGCAGTTTAAGCTCCATCTTCTTCATGAAATCTTTCCTGATACCCGCAACTGTAGTGACCCTTATCCCTAATAGTGTGTGTTACACTGTTTAATTAGCAGGTATTTAGTTGTATTCATTTGCTTTAGATTTGTTTAGTGTGTATATATGTAGATAGATAAATCCAAATTGTTGTTATCTCAATAAAATCTAAATTCCTTGACGTTAGGGGTTAATTCTTTTTTTATCTTTGTTTCACCAGTGTCTAGCTCACTGTAGTCACTTGTTGCTGATATATGCTACCTAAAATTTTCTGGGCCTATATAAAGGTACAAAAAAGTAATCACTTGCCTGGTATTATTCCTGGAATGGAAAGAGACTAACTTGGAAGTGGTCAAGGACTGAATATGGTCTGAGAGATGCATTCAGTTCCATTAAAGGAACATTTACTAAGCATTCCACACATAAAAATTGTCCCTGACCTCAAGAAAATTACATTGTAAAGAAAGGAATGCTTTAAATATTTGTACTGTACCAGAAATCTTTGGGGGTGGGAATGGGCAGGTTGTAGCACAGAGGTTACAATATGTACACAGATAAATACATGGTAATTTGAGGAGGGAAGGAACACGAACTGAGGGAATCAGACAAGATTTAATGGAAGAAGTGAAATCTGAACCAAAATTTGAAGGAAGATAAGGGTTATAAGGGTGGGGGTGCGATGAATATAAGGAAGGAGTGAATTCAAGGAATGTGCTTTTACAAATTCATCAGAGTGAGATGGTATCCTAAGACTGAGGAACAGTGAGTAGTGTGCTTTGGCTGGAGCATAGAGCAGATGAAGAGGTGTGGAAATAGGGTTCAGGTAGTTTGATTGCTAATGGTCAAAAGATTTAAATTCCAGACTAAGGAGTTTGTATTTTATGCTAGAGACAGGGAGCCATGGAAGGATTCTGAGCTGGGGAGATCTGTAAGAAGATTGTTTTGGCAGCTAGGTGGAAGACAGATTGGAGACATAAGAGATTTGAGTCAGGGAGATATATTGGGAGGCTATTAATAATAGTCAAAACAAAAGGCAATGAGGACCTAAACTAAGGATGTGGCTTATAAGGGGAGAGAAATAGATGGATGTGAGAGATATTGAGGAAGTTTAATCAGTAAGACTTGACAACCGGAGTTTGTGAATTTGGGTAATTGGGAGAATTTGTTTTTGATAGAAATTTGGAAGTTTTCAATGGAGTCAGATTTAGGAAGAAAGATGGTGAGTTTCATTTAAATAAATAAATAAACACACACACACGACTGGATTTGGACATGATGGAGTTAACATATAGACTATCTGAGTGCTTGGGTTGAAAGAAGTATCATGTTAGAAAGTTTGATCATGGAAGCCTGGAAAAATTAAACAGAGAGTGAGTTGAGTCAGAGGATTCAGTGGGTGTACCTAAGAGAGACTGACTGAGTGAATCAGTTTTGAATGTCAAGAAAAGTGCAGAACTGATGAGTCCAGGTTGTGCAGTATGCCTTAATCTGAAAGAAAGTCCAGGGGCAAGGTTGTGGCCTGGATACCATTCTGTAAACACCCCTTTCCTTAATACACAAATAGTGTATATACCATCATGGATGAAAGGCTATCATATTTTTGTCTTGTATGCTTTATCTGAATCAAGTGTTTTGACCACCTCTTAGTTGGGGGAATAGAGTGCCTGGGGTGTGGGTGTGATATACAATGCAATTCAGGTATTTTAAATGACAGTTTAGTGACACTGTCTGCTTCAGAACTTTGCTTAGGCTGGGTTCTTCATTTGCCTATAGTCATACTGTATTGTATGTTCACTTATGAGGTGATGACAGTGTCTTGAATAATACAAGTATTGGGCCTAGAAAACACTTTGGGGTAGAGGAGCTTTCCATAAATAGCTATGCCTCTTTGTAGCTATGACCCTTTTGTATGACAGTGGCATTTCACATGAAAGGATTCTTGTTCACAGCTACTTGGACTCAGTATATTTGTTTCTTTTTTATATCTTGAAAAATTTTATAAAGTAGGAGCTAGGCCATTATATACCTGGGGCCTCTAAATTGGCTATACTGTACTCCCTACAGGAATGATACGGTAATTTGTCATCTTTACAATTGACCGCACATTACTAGCTGATTCTTCAATTGCTTCACAATTTTATTTATAACTAACCTTGACTATGTGGATTGAGATGACAAAATAATTGTTGGATCGGTTCTCAGAACTGCTTTGCCACCTAAAGGGCAGGTACTGTCCAAGTTAACTGGAAGGAGTCTCACATAGGGCCTTGTAGATTAATTCTTCTCTTTTTTTCCTCCCACTCTTTGCCTCTGGCCTGGAATTGCCTGTTTGTATCTTTGGGTCTATTCTCCCAAAATGTATGTCAGTTCTCAAAGACCTATGGTCAACGACTGCCTTCTGGGGCACTCTCTGTATCCAGTGCAGTGATTGATGGTGTGGGCTGCCACAGTAAGCACAGCCCACTGTGCACTATAGTTTCTATTTGTAGCTTAGTAGAATTGGCAGCAGTCAGGGCCTGGCAGCCGCTTCCGACATACTCTTTGTAGAAGCACATACTGTTTTTGCAGCTGGTACCTATTCTCTCTACATCCCAATTAAAACAGTATTACCAAGTCTCGTGATGGTCACACACTTCATCATGTTAGGGGGAATGGGCACAGTGGGTTCTACATGGCACGGGTGTCCTTTCTTTCATTTCTGGATTTATCACTGCTCAGGAAGCTTGTTGGCCTCACTGAGCACTTGCTGTTTACCGTGCCTACCAGTCACGTTTGGAGCTGCTGCCAGGAGGTAGATTATGTAGGAGCTACAGGGTGAGGAGAATCAGCCTGCTGTAAAAACACACATTTTTGCCACAGTTCTACTATTTTAGTTGTCACTGTTATGATCATCTCTGCTCCTTCCTCCCCCCTCTTAGGGTCTGTATGCCTCAGCAAACCATTCTCACTCCTGGATGCACATGGCTGACTTACTATAATTTGATGGAACTGTTGGGTGCATTTTATACTACCTGGGTAATGAAGAGTTTTGACTCCTGCATAGCTTTTTCCACTAAGAGAAGGGGAGGGGCCTAAGAACACAGTACGATGCTTTAAAAATGAAATATTTATCTTTCTGCTATACTCTTAAATTTATCTGTACTCCAAAGATAAGAAATTTGATCAGAAAAAAAGCCCATTTTGAGTATATTCACCTTTAGATAGCCAGAATTTGGCATTTGGATAATTAATAATAAGATACTATTGAATTATAATTAAATAAGATACTTAAAATGAACAGGATGTTCTTTTAGAGTATCCTGCCAAATATAGGGGAGCAAGACGTGCTTCTGATATCCCATTCACCTTCAGCGTCATTTTTATCTGTGGTATGTATGTATCCTGCTTAGAATTAGCTGGCAAAGGAAAGCTTCTGGCTGTGAGATCTGGGCGAGCAGCCAGACTACAAACAGCAGAAATTAAACAAGGGTACTCACTGGGTATGTATAAACACAGAAAAGAAATATAACAGTAATCTAGGGGCCCAAATGGACCACAAGCTAAAGATGAGTCAGCAATGATGTTTCTTCTTTAAAGAAAAAAAAACCACATATGTGAGGAAGGAGGATTGGGAGAGAGAGCATGTGGACCTGAAAAAATAAATTTAAAAATTAAGCAATTTTCCAAACGGGCATAATGGAATGTGTAAAAGGGAGGATCTGATGAAATGATGAAGTGATGAAATGATCTTCCTGAGCCCTTGTTTGAATGTTCTAAAAGCCTCAGAAGGAGATAAAGAGTTTGGAGAGAAGAACCACAAATATGATTAAGGAGTTAGAAAATAAGCCCTATCAGGTAAAATTAATTGAACTAGGATCATTTAGGTGTGAGGAACAGTAGCTAAAGGCTGATTTATTAATTGTCTTCAAATATATAAAGGATTATTATAGTGATGAAGTTGATCAACTATTCTCCAGTCCCAACTTGGAGAAAACAAGAAGAAATGTGCTTTTAAATAAAGCATGAAAGATTTAGGTTAGAAGTGAGGAAGTATTTTCTGGCATTGGGTAGGATAAAAACATAAAAGTGACATGTCACTGATTATCACTACAAAATGAGAGACTCTATTACATCTCTACCTGGGACATGGGGCTAGATGCTTTCTCAGGTTCTCTTCTAGCCTGGAAGTTCTGTAACTAAAGCCATGTTCATGGCATCTCAGCTTGGGAGGATAATGTCTGAAAGTCACAGCAGTGTGATAAGCTCACAGGGCTCTCTTTCCAACTGAAAGTACAAAAGAAATGATTTGACAGTCTTGAGATGTTTAGCTTAAAGCAAAGCAGTATAGGAAGGAAACAAACATTTATTAGGAGCCTACTTGTGTGAGGCACTGTGCTAAGTGTTTTACAAATATTATCTTATTTGATCCTTAAAATGAACCTGGGAAGTCTGTTATTCCAGTTTTACAGTTGAAGAAACTGAGGCAAACAGAAGTTAAGTGACTTGCCTAGGGTCACACTGCTAGTATGTGTTTAAGGCTAGCACTGAACCCAGGTCTTCTTGACTCCAGGCCCACTGCTTTATCCACTGCACCACCTAGCATACCTATTCATGGTAAAGAGGCAATAGCTATCTGTATTTACTTAAGTAAACTAACTGATTATATATAGATCTTCATTTAAAATTTTTAAACTACACTAAATGCCTAAGAAAAACAAAGTTTTTCTCAGAATGAATCTATGCATCAAAATCATTCAGATAATTACCTAATTCTTGAGACTGACTCTACATGCAACTTTTTAAGTCATTTGATCAACTGTTAACTGGATTGTATGTAGTCCTGAAAGAGGGTTTGGATTGAATGTCTTCACAGGGTTGCTCTAGCTTTACCAGATGATTTTGTCAAGAACGTTTAAATTTATTTTTGGACGTAGACATAGTCAAGGGATGATGTTTTGTCCTTAGATATTGGTTTACGTCAGGGTTGATCAGGATATCCAAGTCTGACTAGGCATGTTGGGAACACGACAGTTAGAAATGAAAGAAAATAAGACTCTGCCAGTTTAACCAGAAGTTAACAAAAGGAGTTTTTTTTAGCCACTGCTAGAGAAAGACATTCAGAATAGGGAAGGGCTATTCATTGAAGATGCAGGTGATTCAGAGGAGCAAAGCTTTCCTGGGCTACATTTGGTCATGAAGCTGGTCTATGTTCTAAAGCCTGAGAGAAAAGCCCCAGTCCCTCATGTCCTGGCTGTTAATGCATTTAGGTGACCAAAAAACTAGAAATGGGAAAGCCTTAGTCTCTTGAGCCATCAAATCTCTAGGACGCTTTTAATACCTTTTAAGGAAAAGCCTAGCCTGATCTTCCTGGTTTTTAGTGTGCTTCCACCACAGATATTTTTGTGTGGAGATCCAGCTTTCAACATTTAAAATTTTAAGTAAAGGTTGTTTTTTTTTCTTTCTCAGTTATTGGGAAATTGTCATACTCCTTCACTTTGCTTTGTATATACAAACCTGTGGCATCAGAGAAAAATCTTTGCTTGAGTGTTCCTAAATTATAGAAAATGAAAAATGAAAATGTCTTACGAGTCTTGTGATTCTAATTCCAGAAGAATCAATCAATCAATCAATCAATAAAGTATTTATTAAATGGCTACTATGTGCCAGGCACTTACTACTCACCGGAGAGAAAAACAAAGAACTGAAACAAGCCCTTCTCTTAAGAAGCTTAAATTCCTTAAAGTGAGACAATATCTACATATTTAGCACATCTAGAACGCATATGAAATAAATTAATGGTAGTTGATTTTAATTTCAAGTAGTAATTGGCACTATGAATCACCAGCTTCCCTAAACTGGGTTGGATGAATTTCATCTTCTAACAAATCATCACGAGTGTTTAATGTCTACAACCAACTACATGGATCTTTGTGAGAGATGAAAATAAGTGCAATTGCTTGATATATTTGGCATATGAGTAATTTTTAAAACTTGCCCAACAATTACAGTTAGGATGATAGTAATGATATATATAGATTAGTCTGGCTAAATTTAGTAGCAACATTTTGTTGAACTGACAAATTAAAACAACAACATTGATGAAGGCCTAAGATTATAGCTCTGTTTTCTTTTTATAATTAAATGCTTCAGTCTGCAAACCTGATCAAATGAAACTGGAAGAGATTTGTGCTTTTACTTTTCCCCCGCTAATGTTATAGCTTTGTTAAAATGTGATTCACTCATCACAGTGGAAATATCTATCTATGCAACAGGACAAGTAAAGCATAGAATTTTTTTTTCAAGTGATTACATCAGAGACTAAAAATCTCCAGACATATCTCACTAGCTTTACTAAAAAAAAAAAAAAGTTGAGCAATTATAAAGAAAAATTATGTCTATTATTGATAGAGATATTTCAAAAGCTAGATTTGAAATACTGCATGACTGCTTTTTGGGCTAGAAATCACATGGCATAATTTTCATAAGACATTCAAATGGAAAGTTTTCCTGCCACTTCTCTGCATTGGGCTGACTTTCAAAATATATCTGTCCAAGATTTTCATTCTAGGCACTGTGCCAATTTCATTTTGAATCAGTCATGAAGGGGGCCTGATTAGTAGGTAGTGAGTGATCCTTTTATTTTGGCTGTGACAGTGAGATTAAAAAGAAAAGTTATTAATTCAATTCAATAAATAAGTCCCTACCACATTCAAGGTACAGAGAATAGCAGAGAATACAAAAACAAAATGTGCCATAATGTTTTATGAGGATAGGTGAAGGAAATATCTACAAGTAATGACAGTTTTAAGATACTGATTAAGGGCCTAGGAAAGGTCAAACAGTCACACGACATATTCAAGAGGGTTTCTTAGTAGAGGCACATTCTGAATTGCATTTCAAAGGGAGGGAAGGATTTAAAAAAATGGAGATGAGATAGTGAGGAAGAAGTCCATTTCAGTCCATTTCAATGGTTTGCAACAAAATCTTAGCAGTGGGGAAAGACAGGGTGAGATTGGAAAATAGCTAGTAATTTAGTTGGTTAGAGTGCATGAAATATCATAAGTAAAGCTGTATAGGACAAGTTGAAGCCACCTTGTAAACAGCAGGGAGCTCCTGAAGGTTTTTGAACTGGGAACTGACCATCAAATGCGAGCATTAGGAAGATTGCTTTGGCAGCTTTCTGAAGCATTGATTGAAGAGGGAAGAAACTCAATTCAGGGAGATCCTTAGGAGGTTAGTCTCAGTGAATGTTAATGATGGCCAGGAATTAGGTAGTTGCAGTGAATTACATGATTTAGAGCTAGAAGGAACTATGGGGATCACCTAGTTCAATCCTTTCATTTTACTATAGATGCGGAAACTGAGAGCAGATGTCACACAGGAATTAAGTCCCAGAAGTGGGATTCAAAGTTGGTCACCTACCTTCAAGTACAGTTCTTTCACATAATTACACAGACATAAATATGTATTGCAGAGGTTGAAACAAAAAGATATGGCACATGTTTGGTGTATTGGATAAAGATAAAAGATGAGTCAAGGATGACTCTGAGGACTGATATGTTTATGACAAGTAGATGAACTACACACAACCAATCTGATCTCAGTTGGAATCCATTTTAATGCATAAAAAAAACAAAAAAGAAAAAAATACTCAGTGTACAAATGGATTCATTCAATAATTATGGATAGACATAGCCTCCATTCTCCATATCTTTATCTTTTGAGAGAGGAATCAAACTTTTAAGAAAGTAAATCAATCAATCAATCAACCAACATTTATTAAGTATCTACTATGTGCCAGACACTGTGCCATCAGTACATCAGATGCAGAAAAGAGCAAAGACAAAAGGGAATCCTTGCCCTCAGAGAGTTCACAATTTAATAGAGAAGACAACATGCAAACAAATACATACAAACAAGTTATGTCCAGTATAAATAGGAAAGAATTAACAGATAGAAGAAGGATTGGGAAAGGCTTGATGTAAAAGATAGGATTTTAGTTGGGACTTAAAGGAAGCCATGGAAATTCGAAGGTAGAGTTGAGGGGGGAGAGCATTTCAAGCATGGGAGACAGTCAGAGAAAATGCTCAAATTGGAGAGGTGGAATGTCTTGTTTGTATCGCTGGATCAAAGAGTATGTAGTGGGGAGTATGATATAAGAAGACTGGCAATGTAGAAGGGGGAAATGTATGAAGGGCTTTGAATGCCCCAAAGAAGATGATGTATTTGATCCTAGAGGCAATAGGGAGCCAGTGGATTTTATTGTGTGGGGTTGGGGTGGGTGTGACACGATCAGACCTGTGCTATAGGAGAATCACTTTAGTGGATGAATGAAGGATGGATTGGAATGAGGAGAGACTTGAGGCAGGTAGACCCACCAGTAAGCTATGGCAATAGTCCAGGCATGAGGTAGTAAGTGCCAGCACTAGAACTGTGACAGTGTCAAAGGAGAGAAGGAGTCATATTCAAGAGATGTTGCAAGAGTAAAATCAACAGGGTTTGGTGATAGATTGGATATGGCAGAACTTTACCCCCTCCTTCATTCATCATTTTGCTGGAACAGTAAGGTGAAGTTCTCTACATGTCTACTCTTTATTCTTCACTCCTTAGTAGACAATCTAGAAAAATACTCTCACTTTACTGGTTCTATAGATAAGAAGGCTGTTTCATATTCTTTTGCTGAATCTTTGTTGAAAACTCTATACAAATTGGATCCCTAAAGAGACCTATGTTTTTCAACTAGATTACAAAAGCTCTTGTACAATTCTGTGTCTGAAAGCCACTCTATTGTGGGCTGCCCTCAGTTCAGCTTGGGGATGATGGGGGGGGGGCTGTACAACTGAGACCTTTCCCTGTCAATAACTGTTCTCCTTCTTTCCTTGGGAGTGGTAATGAAGTTTTGTTAACTGCTATCCCAATGTGACTCTGAACCTTATATCTCTGAATTAAATATCCTTTCATAAAAGTTAATTGAGAAGGGGTGGAGCCAAGATTGAGGAGAAAAGACAGGTACTCACCTGAGCTCTCCGAAATTCCCCTCCAAACAATGTTAAAATAACATCTCAAACTGAATTCTGGAATGGCCAAACCCACAAAAGAATTCAGTGAAATAATTTTCTAGCCCAAAACAACCTAGAAGGTTGGCAGGAAAGCTTTATTGATATGGGATGAGAGTGGAGTGCAGCCCAGAGCAGGCAATGCCCTGTAGACAAACAGCAGGCCTTGGGGACAACTGAATCAGCCCCAGCAGCTTCCTGCCCACCACAGTAAGGAGGCTAGGAAACAGGTCAGAAAGAAATTGCAGGGGTCTCTTTACTGGCGCTGAGTGTATGATTTTGTTGCATTGCCCATACATGGATTCAGGCCATAGTCCTGGATTACAGTCCTAGGGTGAGGAGGAGCACTAGCACATCAAAACTTGTAGCCCCAGAGGAATGGGGACCCTGGTCATTGTTCCAGGGTGGGAAAAGATGCTTGTGGTTGTTCACAGACCAGAGCATATATCAAGAGAGTAGTAAACACACCTTTTCTAAGATCATACTACTTTGACAGAAAACTTACAAACCACCAGAATTAGCTCTAAAAACAGCTGCACAAAAAAAACCCTTAAATTTGGGACAATACCCCCTCCACTCTGAGAGTAGAGCCTAACTTTAACAAAAAGGTAAAAGTAAGAAATAGGCTGGGAAAATGAGCAAACCAGAACAACAAAAAGAACTTAGCCATAGGAAGTTAGTAGGGTGAGCAGAAATCCAGAAGAAGACAACAAAGTCAAAACTGCCACATCCAAAGCCTTAAAGAAAAAGGTGAATTGCTCTCAGGCCCAAAAAGTATTCCTGGAAGAACTCAAAAATAATTTTAAAAATCAAATAAGAGAGACAGAGGAAAATTGGTGAAAGAAATGAGAAATAAGAAACTCATAAATAAAAAAAAGATTTAAAAACGGTAATGGAGGCACAAAAAAACTGAAGAAAATAACACTTTAAAAAATGGAATCGACCAAATGGTAAAAGAATCACAAGAATCCACTGAAGAGAAGAACTCCTTAAAAAGCAGAATTGGCCACATGGAAAAAAATGTACAAAAATTCATTAAACAAAAGAACTTCTTAAAAAGTAGAACTGGCCAACTGTAAAAGGAGGTACAAAAGCTCAACAAGGAAAAATAATTCATTAAAAATTAGAATTGGGTAAGTAGAGGCTCATGACTCCTTGAGACATAAAGAAATAGTAAAAATTAAAAGAATGAAAAAAATAGAAGAAAATGTGAAATACCTCATTGGAAAAATAATTTGCCAGGAAAATAAATTGAGGAAAGATAATTTAAGAATTAATGGACTCCCTGAAAGTCATGACCAACAAAAGAGCCTGGACATCATATTTTAAAAAAAGTATCAAGGAAAACTCCCTTGATATCCTAGAACCAGAAGGTAAAGTGGAAATTGAAAGAATTCACCAGTCACTTCCTGAAAAAGATCCCAAAATGAAAACTCCCAGGAATATTATAACCAAATTGCAGATCTCCCAGGTCAAGAAGAAAATATTATAAACAGCCAGAAAGAAACAATACAAATATCATGAAGTCACAGTCAGAACAACACAAGATTTAACAGTTTTTACATTAAAGGATCAGAAGGCTTGGAATATGATATTCTGGAAGGCAAAGGAGCTAGGATTACAACCGAGAATCACCTACCCAGCAAAACTCAGTATAATCCTTCAGGGAAAAAAAATGGAAATCCAATGAAATAGAGGACTTTCAAGCATTCCTAATGAAAAGACCAGAGCTGAATAGAAAATTTGAATTTCAAATACAAGACTCAAGAGAAACATAAAAAAGTGTCAGGAAAGGGAAACTACAAGGGATTCAATAAGATTAGATTGAAGATGATACTGGAACTTTAAGAACTTTTTTATTATTAGGACAGTTAGAAGAAGTATACATAGAGTGCATCAGTGTGAGTTTACTATGATGGGATATCTAATAAAAGGAAAAGAAAGAGTGAGAAACAGGAATGCACTGGAAGAAAGGGGAAGGTAAAGGTAGAATGAGGTAAGTTATCTCACATAAAAGAGGCACAAAAGAGTTTTTACAGTGCAGGGGGAAAGGGGGAGGTGGATGGAATGCTTGAGCCTTGCTCTCATAGGAATTGACTCAAAGAGGGAATCATATGTACACTCAGTTGGATATAGAAGTCTACCTTACCCTATAAGAAAATAGAAGGGGAAAGGAATAAGAGAAAGGGTGTGTGTGATAGAAGGCAGGGTAGATTAGGGGAGGTGATGGAAGTAAAACACTTTTGAGGGCAGACTAGGTGAAAGGAGAGACAGAGTAGGATAAATGGGGGAAAATAGAATGAAGGGAAACAGAAAGTAATCATAATTGAAAAAATTTTTACAGCAAGTTTCTCTGCTCAAGGCCTCATTTCTCAAATATATAGAGAACTGAGTCAAATTTATAAGAATACAAAGTCATTCTCCAATTGAGAAATGGTCAAAGGATATCAACAGGCAGTTTTCAGATGAAGCAATCAAAGCTATCTATAGTCATGAAAAACTACTCTAAATCACTATTGATTAGGGAAGTGCAAATTAAAACAACTCTGAGGTGTTATCTCATACCTATCAGATTGACTAATATGAAAGAAAAGCAAAATGTTAAATGTTGGAAGGAATGTGGGAAAATTGAGATATTTAATGCATTGTTGGTGGAGTTATGAATTGATCCAACCATTTTGGAGAGCAATTTGGAACTATGCCCAATAGGCTATCAAAATGTCATACCCTTTGATTGAGCAATACCACTGGTAGGTCTGTATCCCAAAAAGATAAAAAAAGGACCTATATGTACAAAAATATTTATAACAACTCTTTTAGTGGTAGCAAAGAATTGAAAATTGAGTAGATGCCCATGAATTTGGGAATGACTGATCAAGTTGTGGCATGTGATTGTGATATAATATTATTGTGTCATAAGAAATGATGAGCAGGATGCTCTCAGAAAAACATGAAAAGACTTACGTGAACTGATATAAAGTGAAATGAACAGAACCAAGAGAACATTATACTTAGTAACAGCAATATTGTACAATGATCGACTGTGCATGACTTAGCTATTCTCCGCAATATGGTGATCCAAGACAACTCTGAAGGACTTATGATGAAAAATGCTATCCAGACCCGGAGAAAGAACTGATGAAATCTGAATGCAGATCAAAGCATACTTTTTAAACTTCCTTTATTTTTCTTTTTTTTTTCTGGTCTTATGTTTTCTTTCACAACATGACTACTATGGAAATATGTTTTGCATGACTGCACATGTATAATATATATATATCTATATATATATAAAATTGCTTGCTTTCAAGGAGGTGTTGGGGGATGTAGGGGAGGAAAGAATTTGGAACTCAGAATAAAAAAATACAAATGTAAAAAATTGTTTTACGTGTAATTGGGAAAAATTAAAAATTGATTAAAAAAGTTAATTGATGTTAATTGGTTGACTGAAGCTGGGGAATTAGTCATGAGTTTAATAGTACATGATGGCATGGTACAAATTGGTATAGGGGTATTAGATGATAGCATTAGAGAAAGACACCTCCAACCTTGAGAGGGGAGATGTAGCTGGACTTGCTCTGGGAGAATGAAACAAAGAACTTGCTGCATGTGTTTCTATGACTTTTGCTTCCGCACATAACCTCATGGAAGCAGCTAAATGACTTGGTGGATAGAACACTAGACCTTGAGTCAGGAAGATGTAAGTTCAAACCTGACTTCTGACCTTACTATTTGTGTGACCCTGGGCAAATCACTTAACATCTGTTTGCTTAAATTCACAAGAAAAGGAAATGGCAAACCACTCCAATATCTTTGCCAAGAAAACTCCATGGACAGCAGTGGCATGTGGACCATAGTCCACAGAGTCATAAAGAGTTGGACATGACTAAACAACAACAATATAATCTTGTAGGGAATCAGCTTGGTGCATTGGAGAGAGAGCTGGCATTGGAGGTAGGAAGTTCTGGGTTCAAGTCTCACCTTTGAAAAATATTGCCCAAGACTTTGAGTGACTCTGAGCACATAACTGCTGTGTTCCAAATAATTCCCTGAGATCATAAATTTGAAAAGAGTTGCATATCTTCATTGGTAACTGGGGTTTCTTCACTTAGGTCTGCCTTCTCCAATGGAAGCACAGGTATGGAACCAAACAAAACTCAACCTTGTAACTTTAGAGAAACTTACATAAAGTATACTTAGCTAACAAGCTCAGTATCCTAATGACTGAGGGTGCCAAGGATGGCAGTGGTACTTAAGGAATAAAGACAAATAATCAGTTTCATACATTGTACCCTGGAAAGTTGGAAGACAAGTTGTTCTGCAGTTGCTCCCAGAGAAATTCTATAATGTGTCAGCCAGGAAATTGAGAAATTAATCTTTTTGTAGAAACATTGTTCTCTTTCTTATTAAACATGTTATCTGATTATATGCAAAGGAAGGAAAACAAACTGAGATTAGCACCCTAATTGTTGCTTGGAAACGGTCAGTCAGTAAACATTTATTAAGCACCTACTATCTGCCAGGCACTGTGCTAAGTGCTGGAAATACAAAAGAGGTAAAAGATAGTCCCTGCCTTTAAGGAGCTTAAACTCTAAGGAGATTAATACTTTAAAAATAATTTAATACTTATACTCTTAATTGTGTTTGTGCTCCCTCCACAGCATATGGCTGAAAAATCCATTATCTTGTCCTCAATCTTAGTAGGACCTTCTCTATACTTTGGTTGATTCTTGGATTTCATACACGTGATCTATTGCTAGGCTTATACCAAAGCCGTCTCAGGTTGTTAAGAGCTATCAGAATTTGCACTCCATTTGTATAGCCTTCAATAATATCTATACAGCACTTTAAAGTGTAGAAAACACTTTATAAATATTATCTCATTTTATCTTTACAATAACCTTTATAGGTAGGTGCTGTCATTATCCTCATTTTCCAGATTAGGAAACAGAGGCAAATGGAGGTCAAATGACTTGCCCAAAGTGACACAGCCAGTAGATCTGAGGTTGGATTTGAATTTAGGTCTTCCCAACTCCAGGTATAACTCTAGATTCTAGCCCAGCCCAGGATCACTAACATTTTGTGACCAGACCTCAAAGTATGGCTTGAATGGAAGCTGTTATTGCTAAAACTTTTGGTCTCTGCGGCAAAGTGCTCTTTATCTGTATATAAAGTATCTCTTTATAGCTTACTGCCTATGATCTTCTCGGTGTGTACTCTGTCAAAAACATTAAGTAATGCCAGCAATCTCTAATCATTTGTTCTAACTCTAGAAAGTTGTTAGGAACAACTTTATAATCTGCAGGGGAAACCAAGGACCTAGGGAACCAAAGAATTGTTTCTAAACCATGCAGCTTCTATTTGGCACAATACACAGAGCTTCTGTCAACAAAACACCAGAAACCTATTGACAAGCAAGAGATTTTCTGTCTCTAGGGATGAAGATGTCTAAATGAAGGAAAAAGATGTTTAATGCTTTCCAGCACCATGGCCCACTTTTAAAATGAGAACATGGAGACACACACAAATCAACAATTATACTGAAGAAGGATCTTCATGTGGCACTACATTTATAATGAAATAATTATAATTCTGCCTTGGGAATGGATTCATGTTATAGACTAATGCCAATTGTTTTTCCTTCTTATTTGGGCTGTGCCCAGTATTATTTCCACATAGCCTATAACAAATTATTCTGAGGAGTATATTTGCCCACTGAGAATTCCCCCTTAATCTCCTTCATCCCACATTTATTTCATGACCCCTATAATCTGTCATTCTGTGCTCTATTATCTACCCTCCCCATTTTCTAGAAAGCAGAGAGCGGTTGCCATTATGTTTGGTCATTGTCTCATTTTGTAACTATCTATATTACATTCATTGCCTCACAACTCTACTAAAATGAGAGATGGTTAAAGGGTTTCACTTTTTGTGAAGATTTTCTGAAAGCAATGAATTTCACCAAGGTTATTTTTTTCCCTAGTTAACCCCTTACCTTCCCATGGTATTAAGATTATTTTCCTTTTTATTCTTGCATTAGTTGTCTTTCTTCTCTGAAGTCTTATAATATTTTTTTTGGTGGGGGGTACTATGTGTTTAGCATTTAATTACTTCTGGCCTTGTGATATCTCTTCTATTGGTGTCTTGGACTATTTAAACTTTTTATTGTTCAATTTTAGTCATGTTTGTTCTTTCTTCTCAGCTAGACTTAAATTTCTTAATACTAACAATTCACATTTACATTTAAGAGCTATAAGGATTTACAAAGTACTCTCCTGAAAGATACTGTATACTGTGAAATAGGTGATGTAAGTATTGTTATACCCTTTTATAGATAGGAAAACTGAACCCCTTACAGTTTTTAGTACAAAGTATTATAGTACCAGATGCTTAATAAATATTTGTTTTGATTTCATTTTAGAATAGAAGCTATTTAGAGACTGAAGGATGTTTTAAGTAGAGTAGCTCAATGTACTTTAAGTCTTCCATATTTTCCCTTCTAAAATCAAAGACACCAAATAGAGCATTAGAACATTCAAGCCCTGTGAAGAGCACCAAGACAAGCTTCTCTATCTCATGCCTTCAAGATGACGGGCAGCACAGCATAATGATAGAAAGAGCTCCTGTCCTAGAGTGAAGACCTGAGCCCCAAACCCCAGGTTTAACACTAGTCCATCTATAATCTCAGCTTCTGCAAGAATCCTTTGGCAGTCAGTCCCACACCCCTCCGCTTTAATCTTAATGCCTTTCTGCTAGGATTATTTCCAATTTACCTTGACTATATCATGTTTATACATAGTTGTTTGCAAGTTATCTCCCCTGTTAGACTGTGAATTCCTTGAAAGTAAGAACAGTTTTTCCCCCTTTTCTTTGTATCCCTAACTCTTAGTGAAGTGAGTGCTTGGCGTCTAGTAGGTACTTAATACAGGCTGTTGACTATCTGACTGGTAAGCTATTTAATCTCTCTACCCCAGGAATCTGAGCCAAAGAAGGCAAATTCTAAAACAGATCAGCCTACCTTTCTTGAATTTTCATTTTATTACCCTTTTTCAAATTAGATCAACTTTCTTCCCCTGCCCTTCCCCACTTCCCTCCCCCAGTCCTTTGGCAGTGGCAGTTTGACACTTCCACATGGTCAGTTTTCTTTAGGTCATTGACTGGGTCATTGGTATTTGTGTCTTAAGAAAAGAAGATTCTTTTGGCCATGACATTAGGTTACTCTAGTCCATGCCCTATTCACTTACTCTGGAAGGTAAGATTGTCACCACAATTCCAGTCAACTCCTAGAAAGTCCCTGAAGGAATATAGTGTTATTTCACTTTGAAAAACAACATGAATCTTCTCAGTGGGAAAACAAATGAGTGAATCTCACCTCATTCCAAATGAGTTAGATGTTAGGCTTTTATTTCTGGAGCTGACTTAACAGGAGTTGAGACTAAAATGTTAGGCCTTACAGTAGTTATAAGAAATGAAAGCTTTTGTTAGAGGCTGAAGTCATCAAAGTTAAGATAAAAGAAAAAAATCTATTACTATCCTTTGCATCTGGGAATCTGAGAAAAATGTTGGTCCTCTGCAGGTTGACAGAACAAAATAGACGAACCAGGTATTTTAGGATGCTGTGTCAGATTTCATGTGTGGAAGCTTGCTAGTGTCTGGCATTAAACTGTGAGGTATTGCTACTTGCGCTTGGCGTATTTCTTTTGTCCCTCAGGGCATGCAAGTTCCACATTTCTCTCTCTTGAATGACAACATGGTCAAACTTCTCAGCTAGAAGCATGCTGGTCTGTTTCTCCTCCACTTTCTTTTCTGAATAACAGAGAGCTGTTGTTAATTTAAAAACTGCCACTCACAGTTCATAAAAAGGATTTTTCAGGTAAAGTTCGGGGGCAAATACAAACCAGTAGCTGCTGTGGGGATCTGAGACAAGTGATAATTCAATATAGTTAATTATCATTTTTTTCACATATGGAATATGTCAAAAGAATAATAATTTTTAAAAAACTGATAAAGTATACTTCAAATTGTGCTTCAAAATACCATTGCCAGTTAACTTGGTTCTCTATTTTGTTTTTAATAAATAAAATAGAGTACGAAGAAAACAAAGAAAATCAAAGTGCCAGCAAGTGGCCTAGAGCCCTAATGTAACACTTTTGGTGTGACTTATTTTTACTTTTGTTCCTTCCCTTCCCTACTAATCCCTCCCCCTTTTTTTCTTACAGCTTTGCCTCTGCCACTGGATCTATGGTAACAGCTGGGGCATGTTGACTGGCTGCTTCCTTTCTTGTCTTTGTAGATTCTGTTGTCTGTCTGCTACTCATCAATTCAACAATGGGAGGTTGCCCCACCGCCTTTATTAGTCAGTCTTACTTCAAATCAATCTCTTTTTTAAAGTTCTAGAACTGAGTTTAGCTACTTTGATTGATTTGCTTCCCCCATAAATTGTTTTATTTTTCAATGAAAAAGAAGACACTTTTCAATTTCTAAAAAGATGTCTATACCTAACTAATAGAATCTTATCTATGTGTATCCTTGACTCAGAGAATAGCTTTAAAAAGCATGTAAGAAGTTACAATTTCTTAAATGGATATTATTATAGAACTATTGGTAACAATATGATAACTTACAAAGTAGTTGATGTTAAGTGCTATAGGATGTACAAATTTCAGTTTCAGGACTTCAGAATTTCATAATGCCTTATATTCATGTAGTATTTTACATTTTCAAAGTACTTTAACATACAATTCAATGAACAGTTTTTAAACACCATTGTATAACAGTCAACAGGAATACAAAGACCGAATGAAAGAGTTCCTGCTCTAGAGGGCAGAAGTAAATAAATGATGAGTTAAAAGGGAGAGACTACTTGGGGGTGGGGGTTGGTAGGAAGTGGTCAGGGAAGGCTGGACATAGCAGGGTGACACTGACTTGAACCTTAAAGAAATATAAAGATTTTGGGGGCAGCTAGGTGGCCCAGTGGATAGAGCACCGGCCCTGAAGTCAGGAGGACCTGAGTTCAAATCTGACCTCAGACCAAAGACTTGACAGGTACCTGCTGAGTGACCTTGGGCAAGTCACTTAACCCTGATTGCCTCACTAAAAAAAAAAATTAAAAAAAAGAAATATAAAGACTTTAAGAAGCAAAGATGAGGAAAGAGTGGATTTTAGGTGCAGCGTGTGATCTGTGTAAAATCAGAGAGGCAAGAAATGGAATGTTGAATTTGAGAAACATTTAATAGTACTAATATATAAGGGAGAGTAATGTGAAAGAAAGACGGAAAAGTAGATCTAAGTTAGAATGTGAAAAGTCTTAAAACAGTAGCTGATGAATTTGAATTTTATCCTAGAGATAATAGGATCCCGCTAACTAAAGACTTTTCAATAGCTTAGTGACATAATCAGACCTGTGCTATGGGAAGATTATTTTGGTATATATGTGGAAGATTAACTTGAGAATGGAGATATTACAAGGTTAGAAGATAGGCTTGTTAGCAGAGAAAAGAGAACAAAAGAAAAGGATGTTATGGAGGTAGAATCAACAATATTTGGTGACTTAGTGAATGTATGAAGAGTGGGAGATTGAAGATTTAAGGTTAATTATCAAAGTTATGAACATGGGTGGACTCAATGATTGCAGTACTATTGGCAGAAATAGGGAAGTCTGGAAGAGGATGGGGGGGGGAAGATGTTAAGTGCAATTTTGAATGTGCTGAGTTTGAGTAGTTGATTGATCATGCAGGTAGAAACTTCCAGCAGATAGTTGTTGCAAGACTGCAATTCAAGAGAGAAGTTATGGTGGAGAGATTTAGAGAACTGCAAATTTAATAGGAGTCATCAGTGCCATATGACAGTTAAGAAATATTTGGCTAATTTAATTTCTAACTTTTTTTCTAAAAACTAAAAATCAAATTCCCATACTTTTCAGACTATATTAGCTCTTCGTATAGCTGCTACTGTATAGCAGAGGTTCAGTGTACACAGAACTAGGGAAGTGACAGTGTTGTTGTACCCTTCCATCAGATTATGTCATGCTCCATTCTAGCACCACATTTTAGGACCCTGAGGCCAAAGGACAGCCAGAGGAGGAGACTTTGAACGATGAAGTACCTTGAGGTTTTTGTCATCTGAGAATCAGTTGAAAGGATTGGAAGTGGTGAAGAAAGACATGGCAGTGGTCTTAAAGCAGAGCAAGTCTGAGGTTTATCTACTTGGACTTAGTGGACAAAACCAGGAGGGAAGTGAGTAGAGTTGCAAAGAGACACATTTAGGCTTGACATAAAGGAAAACTTCCTAGCAATTATATAGCACCCAATACTCATTCTGAGTCCTCAGGCAAGGCCCCACCAATGTTTTTTTTTTTCTACTAGTCAATGAGTGAATACAATTAGTTCAAAACGAAAGCATTTTAGCTTTCACAATAAATGAATTAGCACAGTAAAAACAAACAAAAAAAAAGTAACAGAACAGTTCCCCCATTAACCTGAGGCACACTATTCCATAAAAAGAAGTCATGCTTTCAGTGGAAAGAAAGGACATATGTAGGGAACACTAGTGTAAGAAACATGAATAATTTTCTCACTGTGATTACTCACCATCATTCTGCATCATGTGCAATCTCTGCTGGGCGTATAACATCTATCAAATATGAGTCCTTTTGGGAAATTGTTCTTTGTTGGGTCATGTGGTTATTGCTGGTTACTTCTAGGTTAGGCCTCCTTAGGTATGAAGTTATGAAACTTCTCTCTGTTCCCAGCTTGAGATTTCAGCTGGAATCCTCAGCCAAAGTGCTGCATCTCACCCATAACACGGCATTGCTCTTTCAGTTTAAAGGCCAGAAGTTTCAGATGTGTACATTGTTGTTGTTCAGTTGCTTCAGTTGTGTCTAACTCTTCATGACTGCCTTTGGGGTTTTATTGGCAAAGGTACTTGAGTGGTTTACCTTTTCCTCATCCAGATAATTTTATAGATGAGAAAACTGAGACAAACAGGGTTAAGTGACTTGCCCACACACAGTAAGGATCTGAGGCTAGACTTGAACGTAGGCTTACTTTACTCTAAGTCTGGCTCTCTATCCACTGTGTCACCTAGCTGCTCAGTTAGATGTGTGTATGTATGTATATACACATATATACACACAAACACACATACACACACTTATCTAGATGTACATAAATACTAAGATTTGTATCTATCTTTTATGTCTTTCTATATCTCCATTTATATCTAGCCTATAAATCTGTATTTTACAAAGATAGAGACTTTACACATCTAGTAATCAGATTAGGGGAAAAGCCTCATCAGGGTTTTTCTTCTGACAAAGAGAGTCTATCTTTTTTTTTTCTTAGCCTTGACTGGAAAGGCCATTTCCTCTCCAGAGTGAGATTACCCAGCGCAGGCTCCACTTTGTTTGGAACAAAGAGTTATCCAGCTAACTAGTGCCTTTAAGCTTACCTACTTTTTATTTTTTTAAAGAATGGAACAGGGGGCAGCTACGTGGCACAGTGGATAGAGCTCTAGCCTTGGAGTCAGGAGGACCTGATTTCAAATCCAGCCTCAGACACTTGATACTTACTAGCTGTGTGACCTTGGGCAAGTCACTTAACTCCGATTGTCTCACCAAAAAGCAAAAAAAAAAAAAAAAATGGAACAGGAACCCAAATTCTTAGTCATCATGGACAGTGTATCTGTCAGAAGCTTCACTTTGACTTAGGATTTGATATTTCTTTTTTCCCTGATTAATTTCCAATTATTTAGCTGTCCCCAGTGAGTATCATTTTTGAAGCTATCTTTTAAGCAAACTGCCAAGGGCTCTGTAGGTTTGGGGCTCCATAGTTTCTCAATCTCAAGAATCTTTCCATATCCTATGAAAAGCAATCCAAGAGAGGAACAACCCAAGAATAAAACCAATCTCAGGCATAAGGCTATTGCTTTCTTCCTCCCTAACCTCATTCCCACCAGCAACACATTGTCTTACAATTGGAGCTATCCAAAAAGTTAAATTATCTACTTTTGAAGCAAGTGGGCTCCACCTTGCAGGAGGTCTTCAAACAAAGGAGATGAGCTTTGTAGAGGGCCTTCTTGTTGAAGTATGGGTTGGATTAGATGGCTGTGATACTTTGAGATTCTGTGACTCTCTACTGAAATTTGTAAATCTTCTGTATGGAGATGATAATTAAACCCATGGCAAATGGTGAGATCATTAAGAGAAAGAACATACAGAAAGAAGAGAAGAGACCCCATGACTGAGCTCTGGGAAACACCAATACTTTGAAAACAAGAGTCAGATGACAAGGTATTAAATGAAACTGAAAAGGAACAGTCATCAAGGTAGGAGGGTATTGACATGAAAGTTTAGGGAGGAGAGGAGATCTAAGAGGAGAGAGTGGTCAATAATGTCAAAAGCTACAAAAAAAGGAGTATGAAGTATGAAAACTGAGGAGAAAACTGCTGGATTCAGCAGTTAAAGGATCATTGATAACCGTGGAGACAACAGTTTCAGTCGACTGTTGAAGGTGAGAGCCATAAGTGGGAGTTGAGGAAGTGGGGGCAGTGAGAGTAGGTAACTCTGCCTAGGAGCTTGGCAGTAAAAGGGAGGAAAAATAAAGGATGATATTTTAAGAGATATCAGGGTCAAAGGAAAGGGTATTAAGGGTGGGTGAGGTAAGGACGAACATGAGTGTGTTTTTGCGGACTTTAATCCATTCTCATCCTGTTCTCACTAAGTAGAGACAACACATTAAATGAGAAACATTTGTCAGTTTGGCCTGAGAAAAAGAAAACAGAAAGCAGGTGTATTCTAAATGGCTTATCTCAAAGTACTTTGAATAACCAGTTGGAATATCCCTGTGTTTGAGTTACTCTTTGGAGAAAAATAGGAGCTTTTAGATATGCATTCATTCATAATGCTAGAGTATCATTTACTAACAAATGATGCAGCAGTGCCCAAGTGGCCTTAAAGAGCTTTAATGTGGATTCCAGATGTGCCTAATTCCTTTCCAGGGTGTAACTTATGCCCTTGGAGGATCTAGCAGTTGTCTCACTGATCAGTGCTGTATTCTTGGAGGTAGACAAAATAGCTCTCCTGCTTTGTAGCTGGGGAACCTACTTCCATGGCCAAGGAAGAGGAAATGAAATGACTATAGTAATTTAGACAGTTGTCTAATATGTAATCCACTAGATTACACATCTGGGTTTTTATTTCTATAAGGATTTCTGTATGAAGGTTACAAAAAGAAAACATATGTTTAGCAGTTTTCTATCAGCCTGCCCTCTTCTCCTATGTGAACTGCTGATCTTGGCATGTTTTAAACAACACTGTGCCAAAAGGGAAGTAGATCAATAATTTCTCTTTTCCATGATAGATATTAGAGAATTTGTGGTAGATACTTTATTGTATAAATTCAGGAGAAAACACATTTTTTATCACCTTAAATGTATACAAATATTGCTGTTAATGACTCTGGGCAAGTCACTTAACCGCAATTGTCTTGCCAAAAAAAGAAAAGAAAAGAAAAGAAAATTGCTGTTAATGTTTTCTGAAAAGTGAATCTGAATAATAAGATAAGGTATTTATTACAGAGCAGTCAAATTTTATTTTTGGAACAAATTAAAAGAAGATTCAACTTAAATGTAAAATTCATATTGTATCTAGAACAATTATGAGAGAAGTTATTACAAATCAACTTTGAAGATATGGAAACTATATAATTAAATTTTAAAGAGTTTTTCACTAATACAAATTACAAAAATTACTTAAGATAGTTATGTTCATGCATGTGGTTCTAAGTGTCTATCAAAATAGCTAATTGAACCTAACTGATTTCCATGCATGAAAAAACAAAGTCAGATTTTTCAGTGTCTAAAATACTCACTGATGAGAAAGTTTAGAAGCTAAATTACTTCTTTTAGTCCACTGACTTATTTTATATTTCACAGGAATGGTATTCACTCAGTTCCAAAACATCTGAGGAATTCAGATTGTGTCAACATGGGATTAAATAAAATGAACACCCAAAGTTTTAGACTAATAAAAGCTGTTTGGTCGTATACATGCCTTAGATAAACTGAGTAAAAACTTAGAGTTCCAAAATGAGTTATTGGTCATACATATAGTCCATCTCATTCAGTGCAAGACTTCAAATTGGCATATAAGTCTGTAAATGAAAGTAATTTGCTGAATTAATTAGGTGTTACGGTAAGATGAAGATAAAGAGAGGGCAGTGACATTATTGCTGGCAGGAATGTCCAACGAAAGGTCACCAACTCCATCCAATATTGCTAAGTGAAGCTCCTTGGGAAATTTGTAGGAAGAAGATATAAGTATGTGGCATATTACTAAAGCAGAAGTGTCAGGAGTACTAAAGTCCAAAATGAGTTGAGACTGGTAAATAGAGCTCAGATTACAAAGAAGGGGATTTTGTTGTTGTTGTTGTTTTAAAACTCTATTGGAGGTAGTTAGGTATCAGACCTGGAGTAAAGAAGATCTACATTCAAATACAGCCCCAGACACTCACTAGCTGTGTGACCTTGGGTAAATCACTTAACTGCTTCCTTCTTTAATTTCTTCATCTGTACAATGGGAAAAATAATAACACCTACCTCTCAAGGTGATTGTGAGGATAAAATTTTATATACGTATATATGTGTATATGCATATATACACACATACATATACATATATACATATATGTATGTGTATATATATACACACATATGTATTGTATGTACATGTGTAGTACTTTATGTATGTATATATAGCACTTTAAGGCTTATAAAGAAGACTTATAAAGATATAGACATAGATATCTATATCTTTATAAGCCTTAAAGTGATATATATATATATATATCTTTATTAGTTAGATATACAAAAAAGTATATATATACACATATATGTATATATGTACATATATATATTTATAAGCCTTAAAGTGCTGTAGAAATACTAGCTATTATTTTTGGGGAAAAGGGAAGGATAAGAATCAAAGAAAGTTGGAGGGTCATTGTTCAGGGTGAGAGCACTGAATGTGATAGAATACTACTGTACTATAAGAAATGATGAAGGAGTTGGTTTGTGAGAAAACTGAGAAAACTCATATGAACTAATATAAACTGAAGTGAGCAGAATTAGGAGAACAATTTATGCAGTAACAATATTATAAAGACAAACAACTTTGAAAGACTAACGAACTCTACTCAATACCATGACTAATCATGATTCCAGAGGTCTTCCTGACAAAGAGATAATAGATTCAGAGTGCAGAGTGAAACATGTACATATTATAAATATATATATAGTATATGTATATATGTATCTGTGTATATATACACATATATGTATATGTGTGTGTATGTAGACACACATATATTTTGCTTGAATACACACCATATGTATGTACATGTGTGTGTTTGTGTGTATGTGTACATTTATTTTTTGTAACAAATTTTGATTTTTTTGCTTTTGCAATGGGAGGAGGGGAAGGTAGGAGGAAGAGAAAGTGGATGAACAAAACAAAATGGAATTTTAAAATAATTGAAAATAGAGACTAGGCAATTCTATTCAAAGTTTATTTTGCTTCTTTATTACCAAGGAGAATGACTATTGCATTGGATGGCAAAATAAAAATGGCTAGTAGGCCATTGATATCCAAGATAAGTAAGGAGATAGTAAGAAAGCACCTAGCTAACCTTGATGAATTTGTCACCAGACTCAGATTAATTACTAAAAGAATTCTTCAGTTATTAAAAGAACTGACATGTATGTAATTGCTGGGCTACTGTCAGTGATATATGCAATGAGAGAGAGAGAGAGAGAGAGAGAGAGAGAGAGAGAGAGAGAGAGAGAGAGAGAATAAACTGAGGATAATATCAAGGGGAAGATACTAGAAAATGGAGAGAATGAAAATGGCCTCCTGCAAAAAGTGGGATTTGGACTGAGTCTTGAAGGAAGCCAAGAGGTTGTGAGAAAGGAGAGAATTCCAGGCATAAAAGATAGATAGTCAGTGTAAAAGCTTGGAGATGGAAGAAGGAAGATGTAGTAGTTTGTGTGTTTGTTGCCAGTGTTACTGGATTGTAGAGTATGAGATATATGGGGCACCTAGGTGATGCAGTGGATAGAGTACTAGGCCTGGAGTCAGGAAGACCTAAGTTCAAATCTGGCCTCAGACATTTACTCTATGACCCTGGGCAAGTAACTTAACCTTATTTGTCTCAGTTTCCTCATCTGTAAAATGATCTGGAGAAGGAATGGCAAACCATTCCAGTATCTTTGCTATGAAATCCCCAAATGGGGGGGCAGAGCCAAGATGGTGGAGTAAAAGCTGTGACTTACTTGAGCTTTCCCCCAAACCCCTCCAAATGCCTGTAAAAAAATGACCCTAAACAAACTCTAGAGTAGCAGAACTCACAAAAAGACAGAGTGAAACAAATTTCCAGCCCTAGACAACCTGGTTGGTTGATTGGAAAGGTATATTGCACTGGGCTGGGAGAGGAGCATAGTTCAGCATGGGCATGTAGGCAAAGATCAGGCCTCAGTGAACCTGGAGCAGGCCTCAGGGGACTGGATCATGGGCAGCTGTGGTGGTTTCCAGACTTCTTAACACAAAAATGCCAAAGACAACTTAGAAAGTCAAGACATATGAAAAGTCTGTGGCCTTGGTGAGAGAGAAGCTTGGGCACCACCCCAGTCCTTATGCAGCCCCGGGGCAGCAGGTACTTCCAGAGCCCTCAGACCACAGACAGAGGGGGAATTGAGTGACTGATCAGAGGGGGATTGTAGGGATCTCTTTTGCTGGTGCTGAGGTAGGAATTTCTTGCTTTGCCCATGCTTGAATCTGGATCACAGTTCTGAGTGGAGTTCCTAGGGCGTGGAGGAGTACTTAGCATGGTGGAGCTTATAATGGATGTGGAGAGGGAATCCTCCTCATAGTTCCAAGGCAGAAAAGAGTGCTTGTGGTCACTCATACACCAGAGCACAAGCCAGGAAAGGAGTCACACCTTGCCCTTGATCTTACCATTCTGGAAGAACTGAAAATTTCTAGAAGTATCTCTGAAAACAGCTGTACAAAACCCCCAAAGCTTGGAACAGTACATTCTCCACACTGGAAGCAGACCCCTATCTTAACAAAGAGTTTAAAACTCAAGTAATTGGCTGGCAACCTAAGCAAACTGTGCAAAAATAGCCAGAATCTTTGGTGACAAAGAAGTTCAAAATATACAACCAGAAGAAGACAACAAAGTCAAAGCTCCTACATCCAGAGCCTCCAAGAAAAATATGAATCAATCCCCAGGCCATGGAAGAGCTCAAAAAGGATTTTGAGAGGCAAGCAAGAGAAGTAGAGGAAAAACTGGGAAGAGAAATGAGAGTGATGCAAGAAAATCATGAAAAACAAGTCAACAGTTTGCTAAAAGAGACCCAAAAAAATAACACCTTAAAAAATAGCCTAACCCAAATGGCAAAAGAGGTCCAAAAAGCCAATGAGGAGAAGAATGCCCTAAAAAGCAAAATTGGCCAAATGGAGAAGGAAGTCCAAAAGTTTACTGAAGAAAATGCTTCCTTAAAAATTTGAATGGAGCAATTGGAAGCTAGTGACTTTATCAGAAATCAAGACACTGTGAAACAAATCCAAAAGAATGAAAAAAATAGAACACAATGTGAAATATCTCATTGGAAAAACAACTGACCTGGAAAATAGATTCAGGAGAGATAATTGAAAAATTATTGGACCATCTGAAAGGCATGATCAAAAAAAGAGCCTAGACATCATCTTTCAAGAAATTATCAAGTAAAACAGTCCTGATTTTCTAAAACCAGAGGGTAAAATAGAAATTGGAAGAATCCACCGATCACTTTCTAAAAGATATCCCCAAAAGAAAACCCCTAGAAATATTGTAGCCAAATTCCAGAGTTCCTAGGTCAAGGAGAAAATATTGCAAGCAGCCAGAAAGAAATAATTCAAGTATTGTGGAAACACAGTCAGGATAACACAAGATTTAGCAGCTTCTACATTAAGTGATCAGAGGGCTTGGAATATAATATTCCAGAAGACAAAGGAGATAGGATTACAACCAAGAATCACCTTCACAGCAAAATTTGAGTATAATCCTTCAGGGAAAAAATGGATATTCAGTGAAATAGAGGACTTTCAAGCCAGAGCTGAATAGAAAATTCGACTTTCAAATACAAGACTCAAGAGAAGCATGAAGAGGTAAACAGGAAAGAGAAATCATGAGGGACTTATTAAGGTTGAACTGTTTACATTCCTGCATGGAAAGATGATATTTGTAACTCATGAGACATTTGTCAGTATTAGGATAGTTGGAGGGAAAAAATTAGATAGATAGATAGATAGATAGATAGATAGATAGACAGATAGATAGATAGATGGATGGATGGATAGATAGAGGGCACAGTTGAAGATGAAGGGGTGATATTTGAAAAATAAAATTAAGGGGTGAGAGAGGATTATACTGGGAGAAGGAGAAAGGGAGAGGTAGAATAGAGTAAATTATCTCACATAAAACAGACAAGAAAAGCTTTTTTACAGTGGAGGGGAAGTGGGGGAAGGTGAGAAGGAATGAGTGAATCTTATTCTCATAGGATTTGGCTTAAGGAGGGAATAACATACACGCTCAATTGGGTATGGAAATCTATCTTACCCTACAGGAAAATAGGGGGGAAGGGGATAAGAGACTGGGGGGATAATAGAGGGAAGAGCAGATTGGGGGAGGGGTAATCAGAAGCAAACACTTCTGAGGAGGGACAGTGTCAAAAGAGAGAATAGAATAAATGGGGGGTGGATTAGGATGAAGGGAAATATACTTAGTTTTTTATAACATGACTACTATGGAAGTGTTTTGCATGACTATACATGTATAACCTGTATCAAGTTGCTTGCTTTCTCAATGAGGGTGGTTGGGGAGGGAGGAAGGGAGAAAATTTGGAACCCAAAGTTTTAAAAACAAATGTTAAAAACTGTTTTCACATGCAACTGGGAAATAAAATATATAGGCAATGGGATATAGAAATCTATCCTGCCCTACAGGAAAATAGAAGGGGAAGGGGATAAGAGAAGAGGGGGAGATAGAAGGAAAGGCAGATTAGAGGAAGGGGTATTCAGAATGCATGCCATCTTGGGGTGGGTAGAGGGATGAGATGGGGAGAAAATTTGGAATGCAAAATCTTGTGGAAGTGAATGTTGAAAACTAAAAATAAATTAATACATTAAAAAAATAAATGGGGTCATTAAGAGTTGGACATGTCAGAAATGATTGAACAGCAAGAACAAGAAGAATATGAAGAGGGGAGTAGAGTGTAAATGAAATAAAGATACAGTTTATGAGAGTCTTTAAATGCCAAAGAGAGGATTTTGTATTGGATCCTGAAGATAATAGGGATTGATGAGTTCATTGAGTAAAGGGGTTGACATAGTCAGATCTAAGCTTTAGAAACCATCTTGCCAGCTGAATAGGGGATAGATTGGAATGTGGGGAGACTTGAGCAGAAAGACAAAGCAATTGTAATAGCCCAGGTGAAAGATAATAAGCATCAGTGAAAGTGAAGAGAAGAGGCCATATAGGAGACAAATACTCAGCAGGTAGTCCTTCTACATCTCCCTTATCAAATCATTATCCCACTCTCTACAGCGTCTCTTCCTCCTCCATTCTCTCAGATAAGAACCTTGCTTTATGTTTTACAGAAAAAAATTGAGGTCATTCATCATGAGCTCCATTATCTCACCTCTTCTTATCCTATTACTCATATGCTTCCTTACTATCTCCTCTATCACCCTGGTTTCACATAAAGAGGTAGCCTTAATCCTTATCAAGGCCTAACCCTCTAGCTGCACAAGTGATCCCATCACATCCCCTTTCCTCCAACAGATTGCCCTCTCTTTCACTCCACTCTGTCACATATCTTTAATCTCTTCTTGTTGACTGGCTCCTTCCCTACTGTCTACAAATGTGCCCACATATCCCTCATTCTGACAAAATCCTTCACTTAAAGGCTGATACCATAAACAAATTAGGAGAACAAAGAATAGTTTATCTGTCATGTATATGGAGAATGGAATAATTTGTGATGAAACAAGAGATAGAGAGCATTATGGGATGTAAATGGATAATTTTGATTATATTAAATTAAAAAGTTTTTGCACAAACAAAACCAATGCAACCAAGACCAGAAGGAAAACAAAAAACTGGAAAAAAAGTTTTATTGCAATTGTCTCTAACAAAGGCCTCATTTTTCAAATACATAGAGAACTGAATCATACTTATAAGAATACAAGTTATTCCCCAATAGATAAATGATCAAAAGATATGAGCAGTTAGTTTTCAGAAGAATAAATCAAAACTATCTACAGCCATTTAAAAATGGTCCAAATCATTATTAATTAAAGAAATGCAAATCCAAACAACCCTGAGGTACCACTTTATACCTATCAGATTGGCTAATATGATGGAAAAGGAAAATGACAAATATTGGAGGGGATGTGGGAAAATTTGGACACTGATGTACTGTTGGTGGAGTTGTGAACTGATCCAACCATTCTGAAGAGCAATTTGGAAATATGTCCAAAGGGCTATAAAACTTTGCATATCCTTTGATCCATACATCTACTAGGTCTGTAACCCAAGAGATTAAATAAAAGGGAGAAAGACCTATTTATACAAAAATATTTATAGCAGCTCTTTTTGTGGTGGCAAAGAATTAGAAACTTAGAGGCTGCCCATCAATTGGGCAATTGCTGAACAAGTTGTGGTATATGCTTTTAATGGAATGCTCTTGTGCTATACGAAATGATGAGCAGGCTGATTTCAGAAAAATCTGCAAAGATTTACATGAACTGGTGCAAAATGAAAGGAGCAGAACCAGGAGAAAATTGTATTCAGTAATAGCAATAGTATGATGATCAACTATGAATGAATTGGCTATTCTCAGCAATACAACATAATTCTGAAGGACTGATGATGAAAAATGCTATCCACTTCCAGAGAAAGAACAGATAGAGTTTGAATGAAGATCAAAGCACGCTATTTTTATTTTCTTTAGTTTTTTATGGTTTTTTTTTTTGGTCTGTGTCTTCTTTCACAACATAACTGATATGGAAATATGTTTGATATGATTGCACATGTATAGTCTATATCAAATAGCTTACCATCTAGGGGGAGAGGAGAAGGAGAGAGGGAATTTGGAACTCAAATTTTTAAAAAAATAAATCTTAAAAATTGTCTTTATATGTAATTGGGAAAAAATATTATTTTTAAAAAATCCCTTTACTTGATCCTTCCATATCCAGTAATTAATTGTCCTAGATGTCGTCTGTCTTTTGCGGTCAAACTCTGTGAAAAGGCTATTTACAGTGGATGCCTCCACTTTCTCTCCTCTCATTCATTTTGTAACCCTTTATAATTTAGCTTCTGACTTCACCATTCCATTGAATCTGCTCTCTTAAAAGTTATCAATGACCTCTTAATTGCCAAATCCAATGACCTTTTCTCAATCTTCATCCTTCTTGATCTCTCTGCAATCTTTGTTACTGTTGATCACCAGCTCTTCTTTGACACTTTTCTCTAGGTTTTTGGAACACCTTCCTGGTTTTCCTCCTACTTATCTGACCTTCTCCTTTGTTACATCATCCTCTAGATCATGCCATCTATTGGTAGGTGTCCCACAGCATTCTGCCCAGAGCTTTCTTCTCTTCCTCTATACTACTTCACTTGTTGATCTCAGCAGCTCTCATGATTTATTTACTGTCTCTATATTGATGATTCTCAGATCTACTTATTGTGCCCTAACTTCTTTGCTGACTTTCAATTTCACATTTCCAAACTGCCTTTAAGATATCTTGAATTGGATATCTACTAGACATCTTAAAATAGACATGTCTAAAGCAAAACTCGATATCTTTTCCACTAAAGCCTTCTTACCTCTTACCTTCCCTGTTACAGTAAAGGACAATACCATCCTCCCAGTCCCTCAGACTTGAAATCTAGGAGTCATCCTTGACTCCTCACCATCTCTCACTCCCCAAATCTAATATACTGGCAAGGCCTGATGATTTGTTTCACCTCAGTAGTCTCTCTTGAATATGCCTCTCTGATGCCATCACCTTGGTTCCGGTCTTTATTACCTCATATGTAGACTATTACCATAGTCTGTTGATGGGTCTGCCTGCCTCAAATCTCTCCTTACTCCAATCCGTTCTCCAATCAGCTGCCAGAGTGATTTTCCTAAAGTGTAAGTCCAACTATGTTCATCTCATTACTAAGTAAACTCCAGTGGTTCCCTATAACCTCCAGGATCAAACACAAAGTCCTTTGTTTGGCATTCAAAGCCCTTCATAACTAACTTCCCTGCCCCACCCCCAACATCTTTCCAATCTTACTATACCTTACTCCTTGCCACATCTCTCTGATCCAGTGACACTGGCCTCCTTGTTATTCCATGAACAAGAAACTCCACCTCTCAGCTCCAGGCATTTTCTCTGGCCTTCCCCCATTCCTGGAATGCTCTTCTACTTCATCTCATCTACTGACTTCTCAGGCTTCCTTCAAGTCCTGACTAAAATCTTATCTTCTACAGGAAGCCTTCTCCAAACTCTACTTATTCCAGGGCTTTCTCTTTCTTATTTGCTTCCTATTTATCCTTCATATATTTCATTCATACAAATTGTTTGCTTTTTTTCTTCTCCATTAGATTGTGAGCTCCTTGAGAGTAAGGTTTGTCTTTTGCCTTGTTTTATATTCTCAACACTTAACACAATGACTGGCACACAGAAGGCATTTAATAAATGTTTAATTGACTGACAATCATGTCCTTCAGTTTCTGGGGACATATGTAGGGGTTGGGAGAGGGATAGGCCCAGGTCACTTTGTGAGAGGACATGGATGGTAACATTGGAGATCCAGGATGCTGAGGTGTGGAAGCTTGCAGAAACCTATGAGATCCATGGGAACTGTGGAACTGTTGGGTGAGAAAGTAAATGTCTAAATTTCAGTGCCCTGAAGCAAAGGCCAAGTTGCATCAACACATACAGCCCTTGGAAATGGAACGGAAGGCTGAAACTCTAATCTGATAATTTGACTCAGGACAAACTAAAAGGTTGCACAGCTTTTCCATCCTTTCTTGTTGTTTATTTCTTCCTGGCTTCCAATTCTTTGCTTAGGCAGAAAGAAGAGAACTGCATGCAGAATCCAAAGCATGTTGGCTTTTCCACTTACTACTTGTGTGATTTTGAGTTACATCTGTAGACCTCAGTTTCCTTATCTATAAAATGGGAGTTTTGGACTGGATTAGATGATCTTTTAGGACTTTCGTAACTCTAAACCTTACAGATATCAGCATAAGGGTAAGCATTTTCTTCTCTCTTTAAAGTTGCTATTTTTTTTTTAAGAACTCCTGGGGTAGCTAGGTGGCGCAGTGGATAGAACACCAGCCTGGAGTCAGGGAGATCTGAGTTCAAATCTGGCCTCAAACACATAATATTCACTAGTTGTGTGACTCTGGGCAAGTCACTTAATCCCAATTGCCTCACAAAAAAAAAATCATCAGTCTTCACTGAGAGGTGAGACTATAGGTTTAAAAAAAAGAACTCAGAGTAGGAGAAAAAGCTCAGAATTTTGGTTGAAAACACATTGGACTGTTGGCTGTATATAAAAATTTAGCAGTAAGCAGAGGGTGTATACTTATGTCAATAAAGAACTTGAAAGCAATGAAGATATTTATGTCAAGAAGAACTTGAAAGCATGACTGGTCACTGTAATTTAGACCATGTGTTGACAGATAATACTGAGTTGGCGGCATATCCATTTTTTATTTTAACTTCTCAATTACTGATTCTACCCCTAAATTTGCAAGGTCAAGGCAAATTGTACAATATATTCTTTCATTTTTCAAATTCATATATCTTCATGTCTCCCCACCTACACAAGTCTTAAAGGGTCATGTAACTATCAGAGATGAAATTGCCACTATCTCTTCAACAAGAAGATGCTAAGGCAATATGAATTATACACCAGATTCTAAAAGTATGTCAGGTAGCAGAAGGGCCAAGGTATCATCAAACTGGAAATCAATCATAGGATCATAGATCATAGCAGTATAGATTTAGAGCTCGAAGGGAGCTTAGAGGCCATCAAATCCAATTTTCTCATTCTACATGTGCAGAAACTGAGGCTGAGAGAGAATGAATGACTTGCCCTCGGTCACACAGTTAGCAAATGTCTGAGGGAGGATTCTAACTCAGGTCTTCCTCATTCCAGCTCTATCCACTATACCATCTAGCTGCCTCAACTGATCAACATCTACTTTGTGCTAAGTACTGTGCAATGGACCAGGGATACAAAGACATAAATATATTGATAGATCTTAACCTCAAGAAATTTACCTTTTTGCAACCTTTCCAAAATCAATATATTTTTACAGAAAACTTTTTCTGTCCCTGATTGCACATGCTCATGAACTATAGTCATTCAGAAAGTATCACAAAAAACTTCTCAAATCAGGGTAATTCTTTACTTGCATCTAGAAACTAAAAAAAGAGCAGGGGGAAGGTAGGATAGCCTCTGTGGACCCCAGGGGAGACCTACTGATTCTTTTATAATCCTACTATAAATATATGTCCATTTGCTAGTAAATTTTCTCCTTTTTAAAGCCTCTTGATCAATTTCCTGTATTCACCATGGAAGCACTTCTATGGACTCAGAGCTCCCAAAATAGAGAGAGAGAAATAGGTTGGCTCTGAGCTTTTTAGAGTTAAATGCCTTGCTTTCAGGTTTGGACCTTGGATTTCTCTCTATAGAATTTTCCCATTAGAGTTTAGAGACTCCTGCAAGATCTCTTAGAAAGTAAGCAAATGTTTCATCTACTTTTTGTTTGTGAGTTCTGAGCACATGGTTTCCAAATGTGACATTTGGAATGTAATCCTCAAGCATTTTGATCAGATCACTGGTTTTATCCATTGCTGTCCTCAGTGAATGCACTACACATGCAATTTTGGCCCCCTCTCAAAATTTCTTTTTCCTGTGTACTAAAAAATCATGTCTAACTGACATGTTCTTTTCAAAGGTTACAGATATTTAGAGTGAGTGTTTTGAAAAGAATGGTGAACTAGTTACCTTCACTTCCTAAATATTTTAATACTATGCATTGAGTTCTGCAGATCACATCTTTAGTCAGCTATATCTTTTGTGCTTTGTCATTTCTTGAGAGTGCATTGAAAAAATTACATATAATAAGCAGGTTTAGTAAAATTTAGGCTTTATTAATGATCATTATTTCTGTATGGTATATATTTAATGAATGGGAAAAAGACAATAAAGATGAGAAAGAAAAGCTCTGAGGGCTTACCACAGTCAGGGAGAGGACAGTTGAGCGAGGAGGTCAAGAAGCTAGATGTTGCACCAATATCCCCAGTGAGGGAATAGGCTTCTCTCCCACTGAAGAAAAGTATAATGTGTGTCCTGTGAGACAATCTTGTGTATTATGCTATGATATAAGCTGGTGTAGGTCTTAGCCACAGAATAAACCAAAAGGTAGGATGGTTATGATGCTATTATAGAAGGTCAATGACCACTGTTTCCTGGATAGCATCTTCTGGGCTCTTTCTATTCTCTTGGGTATACTTATTTCAAAGGTTATGATATGTGTCTAGGAACAAATATAAATATCTCTTCTTAGGAATTTAAAATTCTTCCCAATCTGACCCAATTCTACCTTATCAGCCTTTTTATGCAGAGGGTGAGGAGGGACCACATTCCAGTCATAGGGGATAATCAGTGTAAAAACTGAAAAATGTGCATGGAGGGGAGAAACACATAAGAAGGTTGAAAGATAGAAATGGGTCAGATTGGGAAGAATTTCAAATTCCTTATCAGAGGTATTTATATTGGTTCCTAGAAGTAATGTAGAGCCATTGGAGTTTAGTAAGTAGCAGAGCGATGGACAGGCAAGGTAGTCTAGCTGAAACAGCTGAGCACCCTGAGAGGGAGTAGGAGTGTCATGTGCGAGCTAGGCCAAACCATCAAGCAAAGGAGTGACTCTTGTAGAGACTGACCTGATTATTGCCTCTGCACATGAGGTCAGCTCTCCCTCTCTCCTCTCCCCAGCAGTTATGGCTACTGAAGACACAGAAAATAAAGTTTTCACCACTAAAGTCCTTGTTACGGTCAAATAGTTCAACATCATAAATGGATAAGGTTTTTTATCAATGGGAATGATGCTAAAGAAGATGGATTGTAATCTGCCTTGCAGTTATGTCCTAAGGACTGCTGGGCCATTCTATCTATTCTATAGCTGAAACCTTTTATATGTATCATTTCTCTTACCTTCCCTGCCCACTTCAATTGCCCCTCCCCCACCAGCTCATTAGTATGTAATCTTCTTGAGAGCAGAGACTCTCTTGATTTTCTATTTGTATCCCCAGTGCTTTGCATATAGTAGTTACTCAGGGTTTTCAGTGTTTTTCATTCTTTCATTCATTCGTGGTTGGACCTGTGCTTTGGGAAAATCACTTTGGCTGCTGTGTGGAGGATAGATTGGAGTGGGGTGAGACTTTGTCAAGGAGACCAGTCCAGGACAAAGGTGATTGGGCCCTGGAATAGGATGATGGATGTGGACAACAGTAGCCATATGAAAAAGATATTGAGGATCTAGAAACAAAAACTGCACACTGATTTGTATTGGGAGCTAAAGGAAGAAGCTTAGCATGACACCAGGGTTTTAATGTTGAGTGAGTAGAAAGATGGTGAAGGCTTCAATGGAAATTTGAAACTTCCATCAATGAAAGTTCAGAATTGAGTTTTAGACATGTTGAATTTAATATGACTATAGAATATCTAGTTTAAAATATTCAATAGGCAGTTGGTGATGTAGAACTGGAGCTCAGGAAATAGATTAGGATGGTATAGTTAATATTTTTTTCCTTTTGCAGTCATGTCTGACTCTTTGTGACCCCATTTGGGATTTTCTTGGCAAAGATACAACTCATTTCACAGATAAGAAAACAGAGGCAAACAGGGTTAAATGACTTGCTTATGGTCATCCAGCTGGTAAGTGTTTGAGGCTGGATTTGAACTCAAGTCCTCCTGACTCCAGGCCAGGCACTATATCCATTGCACCACATAACTGTAGAAAAACATCTACTTCTGCTTTATTGATGACACTAGAGCCTTTGATTGTGCAGATCACCACAAAATGTGGCAAGTCCTTAAAGAGATGGGGGTATCAGATCATCTTACTTGTCTCCTGAGAAACCTGTATGCAGGCCAAGAAGCAACAGTGAAGCAAACATGAAACAACTGATTGGTTTAAGATTAGAAAAGGAGTATGACAAGGCTGTATATTGTCACATTATGTATTTAAATTATATGCAGACTACATCATGCTAAATGCCAGGCTGGATGAATCAAAAGCTGGAATTCAAGTTGCTGGGAGAAATATCAACAATCTCAGATATGCAGATGATACCACTCTGATGGCAGAAAATGAAGAATTAAGAAGCCTCTTGATGAGAGTGAAAGAGTAAAAAGTGTAAAAGCTGGCTTGACTTGAAGCTTGACATCAATAAAACTGATCCCATCACTTCTGGCACATAGAGGGAGAAGAAGTGGAAGCAGTATCAGACATTATATTCTTGGGTTCAAAGATCACTGCAGACAGCAACTGCATCCATGAAATTAAAAGATGCTTGCTTCTTGGAAGGAAAGCTATGGCAAATCTGAACACTATGCTAAAAAACAGAGACATCACCTTGTTAGCAAAAGTCTGTATGGTTGGAGCTACGATAATCCAGACTGGGAAAAAACAGCCTGACAAGGAAGGGTCAGACAAGTTGGAGGAGAACAAAAAGAGAAGTATCACAATAATCTAGAGAGAAGAGAAGGGTCAATAATGTCATATGCTGCAAAAAAGTAAAAAAGAATATGAATAGAGAAAAGGCCTTTGGATTTGGAGATCATTTGGTGACCTTGGAGAAGGTAGTTTCAGCTGAGAAATGAGACTGGAAACTACATTGCAGAGCATTTATAAGACAGTAAGTAAAGAAGTGAAGGCAACAATGTAGATAGCTTTTTTTAAAAAGTTTGTATGAGAAAGGGAGAAGAAAAATAGAATTATAGCTTGATGACAGCATAAGTGGCTTTTTTTTCTTTTTCTAAGGATATTGGAAACCTAGGCATATTTAACAAATGAGGAAGTTAAGCCAAGAGAGGTTAAATGATTTCCTTAAGCTCACACCACTAGTAAGTGATAGAGGCAGGATTTCAATACAGATGCTTTGATTCGAAATCCAGTTGTCTTTCTTTTATATATTGCCTCTCCCTCAAAGCCTTAAACTACAAGAATGACATTATGAGTACAATTTCATATAGCAGTCAGAGTATGGAGAGGATATATATGTGTGTGTATAAATATTTTTATGAAGAGGAATGAGGAGGTCATTTTTCAGAGGATGGGCTAATTTGCCTCTAATTCCTTCTTAACCTAGGTAATATTGACTACTCAATAAAACAATAAAATCCATTTTAATGGGATTATTGTCAGTGCTTTTTACAATACCATTTTTCTTAGTGAGTTGTCCATCTGCGGTAGCCTCACAAATGTTTCACCATGAGAGAGGATGCTAATTGGAAATAAGCTTCTTCTCAAATGAAAGTGTTTTACATATAGACTCATGAACATTAACAATTCTTTCTTAATGGGGACCTAGTAGTTAAGAAGGGCTGCTAGGTGGCACACTAAATAGAGTGCCAGGCCTGGAGTCTGGAAGATTTCTTTTCCTGAGTTCAAATCTGGCCTCAGACACTTAAAAGCTGTGTGACCCTGGGTAAGTCACTTAATCCTGTTTACCTGAGTTTCCTCATCTATGATACAAGCTGGAGAAGGAAATGGTAAACCAGTCCAATATATTTGCCAAGAAAACCTCATAAATGGTAACAAAGAGTTGGATATAACTGAACAACAACAGTGGTTAAGAGGGAGGGGAATACGCATTTTTATATCACCTATTATGAGCCCGGCACTGTGCTAAGTAAGCACTTTTACAAATAAAAATACAAATTCAAAATTTGATCCTCACAACATCCCTGGGAGGTAGGTGTTATTATTATACTCATTTTATAGTTTAGGAAACTGAGGCAATCAGAGGCTAAGTGAGTCGCCTAGGGTTATACAGCTATTGTCTAAGGCCAGATTTAAACTTAGCCTTCCTTATTTCAGGTCTAGCCCTCTATTCACTATGCCACTTTTTGTTTAGTCATTTCAGTTGCCTGACTCTTTCTGACTTCATTTAGGGTTTTCTTGGCAAAGATATTAGAGTGGTTTGCCATTCCTTCTCCAGCTCATTTTACAGATGAGGAACTGAGGCAAACAGGGTTAAGTGACTTGCCCAGGGTCATACATCTAGTAAGTGTCTGAGACCAGATTTGAACTAAGGAAGACGAGGCCTCTTGACTCCAGGCCCTGGCACTCTATCCAGTATACCACCTAATTGCCCACACTGCCACTAGCTGACTCTAATAAGTGCTTTTTTTAGCACACTGGTTGTAAATCAAAATGTTTCAGACAAATGTTACATGGAAAATGTTATATGGAAATATGGAAAATAAAAACACTATTCTAAGGAAAATTCTAATTGGGTTTTCAGGTTGTCGATAGTCTATGCTTTCTTTGATATTCTTATAAATGTAAATCTATAGCTATATGTGTGTATATACATATGTATACACACTCATGTATATATAAGCATAATATAATTGGACAGCTAGTTGGTGAACTGGATAGAGCACTGGGCTTGGAGTCAAGAAGACTTCTTTTCAGGAGTTCAAATCTGGCCTCAGATGTTTACTAGCTGTGTGACCCTGGGCAAGTTACTTAACCCTGTTTGCCTAAGTTTCTTCATCTGTAAAATGAGATGGAGAATGAAATGGCAAATCACTACTATAACTTTGCCAAGAAAACACTAAATGGACTCATGAAGAGTCAGGCACAACTGAACAGCAGCAACAACATACATATGATTAAATGAATATCAAAGAAACCCAAGCAGTTAGAGTGATAGAAATAATAGAGAGAGAAATAGAAAGAGCATGCCCTTGAATATATGAAAATAGAATTTGAATTGTGGCTCTGCCAGTTAATAGTTGTGTGATTTTCTGCAAGTTGCTTTATGTCTTTAAGTTTAGTTCAGTTTCTTCACTTGTAAAGTAGGATCATGATTCATGTACCAACATGCATCTGCATGGACACCCTATAGAACTTACCCGTCAATATCTAAATTTGAGATGAACAATACAAATGGATGATGAGTTGTACCCAGATTTGAAAAAGTGGAAGAGAGCAGGTTAGATGGCTTCTGAGAAATCGTAAATCACTTTTATCAACCACAAGCTTCCCACAAAAAAGTCCATCTTTCTTTTTTTTAATTTTAATTCATTTTCAGCATTTATTTAAAAAAATTTTTTGAGTTCCAAGTTCTCTCCCTCCCTCCCACCCATTGAGAAAATGAGCAGTATGACATTGATTATACATGTGAAATCATTCAAAATTTACTTCCATATTAGCAATGTTTCAAAAAAAAAAGCCCTCCATCACCACCAAAAGCAAGAAACACAAAGAATGTAAAATATTTTGCTCCCATTCACTCAGAGTTTATTGGATTTCTATCTGGAGATGGAGAACATTTTTCATCACAGGTCCTTTGGAACTGTTGTGGAACATTATATTGATCAGAGTAGCTGTCTCACAGTTGATTATCATTACACTATAGCTGTCACTATGTACAATGTTATCCTGGTTCTGCTCATTTCACTTTATATCAGTTCATATAAGTCTTTCCAGGTTTTTCTGAAACCAAATTGCTCATCATTTCTTCTATCACAATAGTATTCCATCACAATCTTTTACTACAACATGCTCAGCCATTCCCTAGTTGATGGACATTCCCTCATATTCTAATTCTTTGCATCCACAAAAAAAGCTGCTATAAATATTTTTGTACAAATAGATCCTCCCATCCCTGTCCCTTTTTATCTTTTTAGGATACAGACCAACAGTGGTATTGCTGTATCAAAGGATATGTACAAACCTTTGGGCATAATTCCAAATTGTTCCCCAGAATGGTTGGACCAGTTCACAACTCCACCAATATGCATCAGAGTACCTATTTTCTCACATCCCCTTCAGCATTTATCACTGTCTGCTTTTGTCATGTTAGCCAAGCTGATAGATGTGAGATGATATCTCAGAATTATTTTCATTTGCATTTCTCTAATAAGGAGTAACTTAGAGAATTTTTATGCAGCTATTGATAGCTTTTATATTTTCATCTGAAAACTGCCTGTTCATATCTTTTTACAATTTATCAATTGGGGAAATGATCTTATTTTTTTTTTTAAATTTGGCTCAGTTCCCTATGTATTTGAGAAGTGAGGCCTTTATCAGAGAAACTTGTTGTAAATCCCTTCTCCCCCCTCTAGTTTCCTGCTTTTTTCCTAATTTTGGTTGCATTTGTTTTGTTTGTGCAAAACCTTCATTTTATGTAATCAAAATTATCCATTTTACTTCCTGTAATCTTCTCTATGTCTTGTTTGGTCATAGACTATTTCCTTATTCATAGATCTACCAGGTAAAAATTTCCATTCTTTCCTAATTTGCTTATCATATCACTCTTTATGTCTAAAGCATGTACCCACATTGACCTTATCTTGGTTATCTGATGTACGATGTTGGTGTATGCCTACTTTCTGCCAAACTGCCCAGCCATCTTATCAATATATTTTGTTGGTGTCACTATATGACAGTAAGATGTAGAACACGAGTACATATGAAGAATTAAAAATGAATATAGTTCAGAGAGCAAAGGAAAGATAGCTGGTGGGTGTGATTGGGCTATAACATGTAACCAGTGAGGGATTCTGAAGAGGAACAGGAATAAAGGACACTGTCAAAGAACTGAATGACAGAAAGAGAATATGTACCAATTATATGGCAGGAGAGATAACAGAAAAATGACCAGAGAGCTCCACTGATACCTTTGTAATGTCAAAAGAAATCAAAGAAAGCCTCCAGCACGTTCCCCCCACTTTATGGTGAACTTTTTGGAGGCTATGGACAAAAATTCGTACAGATTGAGTAGAGATGGATAACTTGTGACTTGCATCATTAGAGGGATCATTGAGATCACAGATCCATTTGAATATTCAAGATAATATACTGTTAGGAAAAGTTTGAGAGAGATCGCACTGGCTTGGGCCTCATGATTGAAAGCAAAATGCTGCTTCCCACATATCTACCAATGAAAGCGAGCCAGAGGCCATTTGAGAACAACAGGCAGACTTACAGGGAGGTATGATTAAAAAACCAAAATGTATACATATGTAGGTTATCATTACTGGTCTTTTATTCAATGCCAGACCTCCATGTATACTACAAAAACTGGAGCCAAGAATTCCTTAGATGCTTTTCTTTTCTCTCTTGTTGACCCTCTTGGTTTACCTGGATCTTATTTCAGAATCAGCATCTCAGGTATTATCCTCATCTCACTCTCAAACCAATGAATTTGATTTTGCGAATTTGTTTGTATTGTAGCCTTCTTGTATTTTCTTAATCCTTTGCTCTGGATCTGAATCCCTGATACCTTGAACATATAGACCCCACCTTTTCCCTTCCTGTACCCCTTTAAGGCAAGTCCTTTCTCTCCCATGGTCTAGATCTGGATCCCTGGATAATAGGAAATTCTTTCTTTGCCCCAAGAGGTTTCCCCCCCCCCCCCCCTTTGGCCTTAATTTTCTCTGCAGCAACTGAACTGCTTACTCTTTTATTTCCTGACATTCTTGGGAATCCAATATCTGGAGACTCTCTCTTGTCCAGACCTGTTTTTTTCATTCTGTTTGGTATGAAGTTTCAGTTGATTTCTGGTTACCCTCGCCCTTTATTAAAAGTTGTCTATTCTTTTATTACACACTGGCCTTTGGCTCCTTTCAACAGTAGTGGAGGGATGCTAACCTCTTTCCAGACATTTGGCTTAAACCCATATCATTCTCACTGAAGCCTTTTCCTCACAGGACATGATCTTCCAATACTCTATGGGTTTTTTTTTTCTTATTTGCCATTGGTAGGGTGGCAACCCCTTGGACACCGTAAACTTCACTATTTATTTGCCCAGTACCTTCTCTAGCTACTTTCTCTACCCCTGTGTTAATCAATTACCAGACATTTAGAAGAAAACTATCCTTAGTCCTTACTACCTGTTTCTCATTCCCATTCCTGTCAACCCTACCCCACCGATGCCCCACTTCCTTCTATTAGGCTCTCTGAAATTCCCATTCCATAGTGACAAACTTTCCTTCATCCTTTACTCCTCCTCCTCTACTTTTTCAATCTCCTAACACTTACCAAGACCTGGATTCTCCCTTATAAAACTATATCCCAAGTTATCTTCTCCGACATTGGCTTTATCTTCCTTCAGATCCACAAACACTCTGGATCCAAAAGGGAGAATTGGAATAATCCTTGTTTCCCACCTATCAGACTCTTTTCACCTCCATTATTCATCAACCTCTTCTCCCTTGAAGCCCACTCAATCAAAATTATTCCACCCAATCCAAATCATGGTGGCTGTAGCATGCCAATCACCACATATTTCTCTTTCTTTTCTCAAGGAATGCAGCACCTGGCTCACCATTATTTCCCTCTTCACTAATCTCTACCTTTAAACTAGACTTTAGTATTCACATTGATACTCCCTCAAATTCCATAACCTCAAATTCCTCAGCCACCTTAAATCTCATGAGCTTGTTCTTCACCTCAGTCATACATTGGACAGACATTGGATCCTACCACTTCCTTGAATAAACTAGGTCCCCAATTTGAAATTCTGGTATTACTCTGACCACAAAATCCCCTATTGATCCATCTCTTTTTATTACTCAAACCCTCTTAAAACTATTCTTTGCCTGAAATGAGACTTCTAATCCCTCTCTTCCTCAGTACATTTTTAAGCCATTGCCCTAACTCTGACTTCCCTTTCTTCCTTTCTCTATTTCAATCTTCATGCTCAATTCTAGGGAATTTCTACTGACTTATAGGATAAAATATACAGTCTGTTTAGCTTTCAAAAACCTTTTCCAAACTGACTCCTGCTTATATTTCCAGCTTCTTTTAACATTACCTCCTTACTCCTGCTCTGTGTAGTCTGACCCAACTGGCTTTTCTTTTTCATACACATTATTTCATCTCTAATCTCTATGCTTTAGCAGAGGCTGTCTCACATGCCTGGAATGCACTTTGTCCTGGCCTCTGATTTATAGAATCCCTTTTTTTCTTTAAGATGCAGTTCAAACATGATTTTTTACATGAAATCTTTCCTGATACTCCAACTGCTAGTGCTCATCTTCCCAAATTACCTTGTATTAATTATTTATTTGTATTTATTTGTATTTTTATTTATTTTTATTTGTTTGCATTTATCCTCTTTATATTTATTCTGCATATGTGTGTATGTGTGTATGTATGTATGTATGTATGCATGCACTAGTTGTCTGTCACAGTAGAATGTAAGTTCCTTGTGAGCAGGGATTTATTCATTCATCCTATTTCTATCCCCAGTGCCTAGCACAATGCTTAATACATATTAGTTGCTTAATAAATGATTGTTGATTGATTGAAAGGCAGTAACATATATCTGAGGTTAAGCCAATCCTAGAGACATTGCATGATTGTAATTTACTTTAGACTTACAATTAGAATAAAATTCCTAGTAATGTAGATAGTACATATTGAGAGAACATTGCCTATACATGAAGGCAGGGCTTGACATAAAAGGCTGAGTTCTTGATTTCTGATGTAATTGATGTAATGTTTTCTGATGTAATAACATCAGATGAATAGCTAATGATGGAATGATTAATTTTATCTCTTTAACCTAGTGAGCAAAATGCTGATGTAGCTGTTTTGATCATGTACACAACCATAGGATTACAGTGTTAGAGTTGAAAAGGATCTTATTCCATACAACTTGTTCATTCCTTTCAGTTTACAGATGAGGAAACTTAGACCCAAAGGGGATAAAAGATCTGTTTATGTCATGAGTCATGAGGTTTCTAATCTCTATGAGGTCATGAGAAAGGTCATGAGGAAATAAGGTCATGAAGAAATAAATAGCAGAGCCAGGATTTGAACTTGGGTCATTTGGTTCTAAAGCCATTGTTCTTTCTGCTCTATTAGACTTCATTTCTACAAACAGATTGAATATTTACATTTAATTAATTACACAGTCAACTTGTAAATTACAGATGCAGCCATGCCAATCTCTTGGTCCTTTACTATTTGTTGTCCTTTAAATAAAGGTTACTTGCTAACAGTTTATATCTATGTGCTCAGTAGGTCAAATACTCATGATATAGGAACCATGGCCATTTCCCCAAACCCAGGCAATGGAAGTGGTGTCAATGTACAGTTATATGCATGTACATTCCCCCCAAGTTAAAGTGATGCATAAAATTCAGCTGAGTTCAGAAGTACTGACTTTCAGAATATATTTGAATCTTCTCCTAGGGCTATGATGGAGCTGTCCCTAGTCTCCTCCATTTCCTTTCACAAGCACTTGTATATTAAACAGTGAAAAATAAAACAACAAATGTAATTCAGCCAAAAGATAAAAGCACAATCTATATAAAGTGAGAAATAAGAAATGAAAATATGGTCTGTGGATTTCTACATGCTGAGTCTTATAAAATGTGAGCATGAATTTCTTCTCATAGTGAGTGTGGTCCAACATTAAACAAAACATGGGGCATGATTATGGGTGATAAGATCAGTAGTTGGAGAACATACAGCAAGCTGTTTTACCCACACTGAATATAATTTCACTCCTCTGAACTATTAGGCCCTCTTGGTACACATCTTTGTAGAGTTGTGTTAGTTTCCAGGAATGTATTAAAAACAACAACAACCCTATAGGCTATAACTGAGATTACTGAATATATTTTTAATCTACTGCATGTTGACATGCCTGCTTTTCGTTATGTAAGAAATAACTGTTGATAGTGTCATTTAAATCCCCACTCTTTAGACTTTCGAATGCTAATGGTTGGGCTGTAGAAGTTCAGTTTTTTTCTATAATCGTTATTCCTGGTTTCCTGCTGTGGAGATGTATCGAACATAAGAAATTAGCTGCAGTGAGAATTAGAGGGTGTAAGTCTGAGTCATGTAAATGCCAAAAGCTTTTTGTGACATTTTTCAGACTTTAAAAATGGAAATATGTTATTTGCACAGTAGTTCCTGATGGAATATGACACACTGCTGAGATGTAAGTTTAAGACTGGGCTTCAGGCCATTAGAAGCTGTGTATGTGGGGGCCTCTGGTCTGTAAAGAGGAAAGAGATGGACTGCTTGGTGCATGGATGGCATTTGATGAGGAGCCAAGGAATCTTCACTAGATCAATGGCAACTGCTAATGAGAATTAAGAACTTGCTTGAACCTGTTATTCAGAATTAAGGTTTAAGAACGTAATTTTCAAGCTTGATGTAACTTTTGTCTTTATTCCAGATAACCTTACATCATCATCATTAGATCAGCATGTAAAAATATTTAATAGTTTCAGTACATATTTTACCTTTTATATTTTAATTAGAGCTCAAGCTCTCTAATTTAGTTGAAATAAGAAATCTTTGCTAAGAGATGCTAAGCCTTTGTTGTGCCCTGAGAAGGCCAGAGGAGGAGAGCTAGGACGCATAACAACTTTTTCTAGAGGAAAATAGAGAATTCCTTTTTGTCACATTATCATCTTGCCTCTGTATTCCCACCCATTTTGGCTTCAATGTAAAGTCTATTAGGGACCCCAGAATCCTGTTCTGTTTGGCCTTAGGGCTGGGGTAGAGAACCTGTGTGGCCTTTTAGGTCCTTGGGTGTGACCTTTTGACTGAGTCCAGGTTTTATTGAACAAATTATTTTATTAAGGAGATTTTTTTTGTGTGAAGTTTGGATTCAGTCAAAGGGCCACACTTGAGGACCTAGAGGGCCACTTGGGGCCTTGAGGTTTCAGGTTCCCCACCCCTGCCTTAGGGTAACAAGATAAATTTCTTCTGAGTCTCATTTCCCCTTCTAGGAATAGTGTAAGAATGTTTATCTCTACTAATTCATTGACTTTTATTAGAGTAGGGAAAACCTAGTAGTAGAATATCTTGTGAAAGATGCTTGTTCAAATACCTCTGCTCCTGAAGCGCTAAATTTTGGTATTTGGTTGTAGGAAAACAATGTTTCAGATAAGGGTAGATATCATACAGTGGTATGGCAAGCCCTAGCTCAGATCTCACCTCTTGTTGCTTGCTACCTGTGGGACTTTGACCAACTGATTTGACCCTCCCTAAGCTTCAATTTCCTTACCTGTAAAATGAAGATTCTGGCCTTTGGGGTCTTTTCCAGCTTCAAATCTATGAATTTTTGAATGTCTTTAGAAGGAAATTATAGCATTAGAATCTTCAGGATTGCTACGGGGATATTGTTTTTGGAGACCTTTGGTCTCAGGTGATTAGTAACCAAGAAAAGATCAGATCCTTGCCCTTATATGTCATTCAGTTGTATAGTTTTTCTCTTGGCATCTATTTAAGATGATAGTGATATTCTCTGGTTCTATGACATTCTGCCTGACTTGGGTCATGTATAGACAGATTTAAATCACTAAAAGCTTTGAATACACTTTTGAATTTTTCCTTGATGCAGCATTTGCATACTTTGAGGTCTACCCATCAGTGGCAATTGAGGAAACATTGTTCTGCTAACAATGTGCCACTTTGTTGAATTCTATTAGAGGATTTCTAGACAGTTTTAATTATTGCTCACCTTAGTGTCAAGTTACTTTCTCATTATTAACTAGTCATCTATTGGCCCAGTGGGGTTCCCATAGCCTCCACGTTTCTTAAGAGATGTCAACTCAGATTATCCGCTCTTATTTTACATAGATTAAAACTGAAGTTTCTTCTAAACAACCTCCCACTGTTAATATATGCAAAACATACTAGGGCACACATTTATATAACCTGAACTGTATTAGCAATTGTAGTTTTCTTAATTAGCTTATGAAAAGAAAGCTAGTTTAACCAATATGATAAGCAGCAACTTATGAAGAAACTTATATTGTGCATTATGCTACAGGATGTTTTTAGTGTTATGATGATTTAAGTTAGCTGACTTGAAAATAGAGTTGACTTCTCAGTCTTTACAAATATCATCTGTATATAATGTAATTAATATAGTTCAAAAATGGTTCTTGTTTGCTTGTTTGTTTTTTGATTCACAAACTATTAGAAAAGAAGACTTTTTTTTGGTTGAGTTGACCTTAAAGTAAGAGTTATTTAGAAATCATTTTGCTTTATTCCACATCAAATAGTACATGTATATTATTAGAACTTTAATTTTGCTGGGAATCTCTGTTTCAATATAATCAAGGTGTGTAGAATATCAAGGTTAAAACATTCTGAAAGCTGAGGGGGTGGGTAAGATAGTTTGAAATACGTGATGAAGTATTACATGGTGTACTGTATTTATTTTCTTACTTCAAATGTAATCTCTTTAGTACCAGTGACTCCCAGACTGGAGTTCAGAATTAATTTAATATGAGGTGTTCCAAAAGTCTTAGTGCAATTAAAAGCTTAAACCTACACTAAGACTTTCCGGGCATCCTGTATTTCTATACCTATGGAATAGCTGTGAAATAGCCCTTGAGTTTATCTTGTGTGTAGTAGGAAGAGTATTATTTGGAGGCATAAGACCTGAGTTTGAATTCTGGGTCTGTCATGACTTGGAATTGTTGCCTCAGTTTCCCCATCTGTAAAAATGAGACATCAGCTTAGATGAAGTCTAAGATCTTTTCCAACTCTACAATTCTGTTATATTGGTTCAAAGACACTCAAGTTAAATTTTTTTTTCTTATACTTGGGGATAGATTTCATTTGTAATCTTTATACAGAGTTCATAAAGCCAGAGAGCACTTCCACTAAGAAAATATGATAATTCTTATTAAATAAATAAAATAAAGAACTAAGAGAATATGTAATTTACTTAAAGACATGTGGTTAGAAGCAGAGATAACACTCAAGCCTATCACCTTTCACTGGGAAGTAATTCAGTAATCAGTAGGCCATAACTGAGTAGCAATGTTCAGAAATGGATTACAGATGATTTGGCACCCTTCCTGGAAATCTTTATAATTTCATTTTGACCCTTAATTATACCATAGTTATTTTTCATATTATTTTCTTTCATATCAAACACTTAAAGAAAGGCCAATATAAGCAGAAAACACATAAAACACTAATTATGGATCTGATCTTAGCTGCTCTGAATGACACTGAACAATCTGAATTACACTACAATTTTATATATGAAAATGGGTCAGAAATTTTCTTTACTCTTAATGGAATGTGATTTGTACTGAATTTCTCTGACTTAATTCTGTCTCTAGTAGATTTCCTCTGCTTTTTTTAATCTAATAAATTGTAGTTTGTGACTTTTGTGGTTTTTTTATGATAGACTTTTTAATTGATTCGTTGACCTTTATGCTTACTTTCTCACATCCCTTTTTATTAATACGGTACAAGGATCACGGTGGTGATGGGGAAATGTTCATCATCTCAATGTCATACAAAATGATGTTTATTACTTTAGCAAGTAATTTGAAATGCTTTGATATTTATTTATATTCAGTAAAACCCCAGATAAATACTAAAATAATGTTGTCCAAAAGAAAACATCTGTGTTTTTAGTATACATTTAATCATAGGAATGACATAAATTGATTTTCAAATTGGACTTAGCTGTGGAGTTGTTCTATCCTTCCTTTTTCATTCACTCTCATGCAAGTAATAGTCAAACAATGATTCTCTATCTATTCTGAATTCTCATTAGCATGTGCTGGTGGAGTGGGAGGGGAGAATCATCACCACCATCATCATTATTATCCCCACCACATCCTCATTATCACCACATTTTTTCCGCTATCAGGAGATTGTGGAACTGGGTCTAACAGTGACTATCCTGGCCCCCATTACCTTAAGGTCAAGTATGTTACATTTGACCCCTTCCCCAGGGTTCTTCAGCACACTTAAATGGGTTTAAGGGTATCTGATTTCCTTTCCACAGGCTCAAGTTCCCACCAATGATGTGACCCTAATTTTAGGGGTCCCCTACATTCCCAGTTTATTTAACAGATTAGTTCTTACAGAGGAATATTTACTTTAAAGGTATAGCAAAAACAAACATACAAACATTCCCTACCAACACTTGGGGGGGCGGGGCATAATTATTCTTCTACCCCCTCAGTCTCTAGGGAGAGGAGAGGTATTATGATCACAGTTAAATAAAATTCCCATATAGTCTGTTTCCACCAAATTCTAAGCCTAAAGCTCCTCTGAGTTTGCATCTCAACACCCTGACTTTTCAAGGCTTCCCTGTTTGACTGGTAGCATCATTTGGCCTGGAATCTTGCCTTCAAGGCCTTGGTGACTCAAGCTCCCGGACCTGGTGCCTGCCTGTGCTTGGCACTGAAGAGGACAAGTGAAATAGACCAAAATCCCAAGTCTGATTATCTGGTCAGTAAGAGCTGCCTTCCCCCCACCTCCAGCTTAGTTCAAGGTGCTCCTAATGCAGGTCAATAGAATTTTCACACCCCTGGACCCTGCTAGAAAGAAGTGTAACTGTCTGAGTTTGGTAGTTTTAAAGTCAAAACCTGTTTCCCACAGCCAGTTGGAAGAGGCTGCTCCTACCTATGTGATTGAAGAATGCCTTTATCTTCTCTGAGAAGTACAACCTATAATCTTCCATGCCTCCATCTACAGGTGAGCCAGACATATTCAAAGCTTCATCACACATGTTTTTGCTGAAGCCAAAATGGTGCATGGAGATGCTTTAATATGTTTCACCAGGCAAAAAAGACCAAATTTCACCTTGAAACAAAGGTTCATATTTATTTTGTTAGATTTTATTCTTCCATGAATTTTTCTAGACCCCTTTATGTTTTCTGCAGGGGATACTCAGTTGTTATGTTGCCACTTAGCTGCATAGCAACTCAGAAAAATATGCAAGGATATTTTCACTTTTTCCATGTGAAATGTAGGACACAATGTCTTCCCTCTGTGGGTTTCTGACACTTAGATTTTTTTTTTACTAGGTATATAAAAGGAGCGGGGTTCAAGTAATATTCAACTATTTAAATGTACATATATAGCATTGATGTTGTTTGGGGTGCTGGGAACCCTGAAATGAGAGGGTACAGGGAGTGTCAGCCTGGAATGAATTCACGAATTCAAACCAGTCAATGGGCAGTTTATTGTAATGCCAATAGGAGTGGGCAGGGTTCCTAGTGAATCTGCAATTTAATGGGGGGTGAGACTGATGCCCATATAGGGCTTATAGTGAAAGGATCTGGATGGGATTAAGGAGCGATGAGCAGTCTGGGGTAGGCCAGGTGAAACAGTGAAAGGACTATCAAGTGGGCTAATTAGGTGATCTAGATGAGATTAAGGAGTGGTCAGAATATACAAGTAGTCTGGAGTGGGCTAAAAACAACAATGAAAGGAATGTCAAATAAGCTAATTAGGTGATCTAGGTGGGTTGAGGTAGGCTAGATGTCTTGGGCTGTGGTGCCAGTGATTTGGGCTACTGAAACATATGGGAAAATTCAGAGACTGGGTTGCTTTCAAAGACGTGGTCTTTTCCTTTTAGGGGTCTGAGGAGGATGGGACCTGGACCCCAAAAAGAAAAAACTCTGGACGCCCACATGGCCAAATCTCTGATGTTTGCCTGAGGCTATAATCCCTCCAACTGGCCTTTCATTGTAGCTACACCCACTCTCCCAATTCTGTTACCCTTAAACTCACCTAGCCTTCCATTGTTTTACCTCCCTATGGTCCCCAACATTTTCTACCCTTATCCTAGCTAGACTCCATTCTTCCTTGGCCACGTGGTCTAGATCCCTGGAGTTCTATTACCTCGCAGTCCCCCACAGACTCCTAGATCCCTCCCACAGTCTTTCCGTATATAAGGTCCATCTTGTCTCCATTAAGGTGCTCAGATTCTTACAATCTAGCCAATAGCTCACAGGTGCTTAGAATCCTCAGATTCCTTAAGAGTTTGGCCAATATGGCCGATTTTTATTAAACCTTATCTTTGGCTGAAAGAAGACTTGGGTCGAATTCTTTCGAGCAGAACCCACATGTCATGTTTTCGGGGTTCCAGCATCCCTAAACCTCTAGACCTCATCAGCTTCAGGTCCTATCACCCCATCAGTGTTTTGTTGCATGTTTTGTGGTACAGAAGAGGCTCAAGTCAATGCTACATCAGAGTTAATCAGAAGGTGATCTATCTACAATTGGAATTCTGGGCCTATGTTTTTGAGGCTTCTGAAAGACAGAAACTAGAATTCAGAACAAGAAGCTCTTCTTGTTATCCACCACCTGGGAGAAAGTCAAGCAAGGTTTAGTTGGGTGTCTGTTGACTAGTTACTGGATCCCTACCCCTTCCTTCACAACCCAATGAGCCCTGGTCACAGAAAATGGAAGCTGGAACTAAGAAGCTCCTCTCCACTCCTCACTGAGAGACGACGAGCATTCTGGAGAGGTATAGGGCAGTCATTGACAACATTAAGTCCAAATAACAATAGCTTCCCCATGATTTGTTCCATGATCTGTAGCTATGCAATACCTTAAGAATATTGATAATATAAAGATGAACCTTTGAAATGTGGTGTCATAAAACAACTGTGCATTTACCAAAGGCATTCCAGCATGTTCTTCCTCTCCTGTTATAAATATGTATATATGATGTTTATACACACACACATATGCATACATAACTACAGTATGTATACATACATATGTGTATATATATGCATATATATCTATATGGTGGAGCTATATATGGTAGTTGTCTGTTCTATTGCCAAAAGTCATTCTTCTACTTGTTTTTTCCTATGTGGTTAGTTAAATTCTACAATAAAACATCATTAACAGGATTATCTGGAGGAAATTGTCTTTAGGGAATTCTTCTTCACCCTGGACACAACACTGGATTGCCTCCATGTCAGTGACAAATACCTTTCATGTTCATATCCCACTGTTTTATCCCTTTCTACATATAAATGTTAAGAGAAAAGCTGAGCAAGGCTATTTCTGTTGCTATATTTTAAAGAAGTCAGATAAATTTGGCATATACAGTAGAAATGTGATGTTGGGAAAGCCTTTAAGGCCATATTTTACTCTACCAAAATGATTGCTTAGTCAACAACAATGAACACAGTGAGATCTTTTATTCCCTACAACTTTGAGTCAATTATGTGATAGAAAAGATGTCGTCTACTCTGGAATTCAACTTGTAAAAACCTGCCTGTTCTCTTATAATACCATGATTAAGGATATTCTCCATATATATGTAGATTATTCTCATAAAATCTCAGACATTGTTATTACCAGAGAAAAGGCAACTGAGAGAACATTAATAACTACCAACCTATACACCTACTTTTTTTCCCTCTAATTTTCAACTTTTTCCTATTTATTCTCTTTTTCTGCTTCTTACACACATGTTCATGTCTTCCACATTCTATTAAAAAAAAAAGCTTATTTGATCAGACTATTCCTGCTCATTATTGTCTTATATCTCTCCTCCCCTTCTTGGCTAACTACTAGAGAAAGCTATATACATGCTTGTGGAGGGATTGTCCCTGGCAAGGAGAAGGGCCACCCATTTATAAGAGACTTGGGGTAAGAAAGGAAATAGCAAGGGATGATGTCCAGGGGTTTTTATATGAAGAGAATAGAAGGAATTCTCATGAAATGGACTCAATTTTCTCAGCAGCAAGAGACAAGGTCCTCGATGGAAAAAGGGTTAGGGAGCCCTGTAGGAAGTTTGAGAAGGGAAAAGAAGAATTGGAATAGGCTGGTTGTGAGATATCTTCTATCTCCATTCAACAGCTTATGCTTAGGAACAGAGCAGCCAGAGGTATGTGTGTGAGCGGTAATAGAGGCCTGATTCCTCCTCTAGATCATGTCCTCTAACAGTAGTTGTTCCACAGAGTTCTGTCTTAGGTTTTCTTCTGCTGCACTACTTCACTTGGTGACTGTAGGGAAAATGATTTATTATATTGTTTGGAAAAATTATTATACTGTTTGAGTCCAGACTTATGTGATTGTACCAATCTGCATCGAGAATGTCACCTGACTTCAATTCTCTAGAAATGATAGACAGCAAGAATGAATTTTGGATCTCCCCCAGGTCCTGGATCCACCCAAAACATTTTTGTTTTGGTTCCCCACATCCAGATCTTGTTTTGGGTCCACCCAAGATTGTGTTTTGGGTTGGCCCAAATTTTATTGAATATTTACATTTACTCATATCCATCTCAATCTACCTTGCTTTCAAGTTGCCCTCTCAGCAAAATTGCTTCACTTCTTATGTGTGGTTCATGTGGGCAACCTTGTCTAAATCCTATTTAATGTAAACCTTCCAGAGTCTGGATGGGAGGGAGCCATACCTCCTTTCCAACTCACTCTCCTCTACCAACCAACCTAATAAATTCCTTTCTAAAAATCTTTCAGATTTTGGGGTTTATTCTGGTGAACAATGATATCATGTCAGAAATGGGACTCCCTAATAAACCTGAAGACTCTTTGAGACCATGGAAGCTGAGTAAGTCTCTGTGATTCTAGGACTGAACATGGACAGGATTGACCAAGATGGGATGACATCAAACAGTGAGAAACTGGTGAGTCTCCTCAGATTCCGGTTGGACACAATTCAAGTCCTGATTCCAGGTGTCCAGAAAAGTAAGAGGCAGTGCTTGGCCTCAGTTCAGGGAAAGAATTCACCCAGTCACCCTAATAGGCCAATAAATAATCCTTTTGACTTAATCAGGCAAGTATCTGGTAAGCGTCTGCTAAAAACTAAAATCTGGTTAAAATTAAGCTAGTGGTCCTTTAGTAGAGCTTTAACTTTTTCTCATTTTCTTTCTCTTCCTGTTTTTTCTCCTCAACTCTCCCTAGTTACCTGGTCTGTGGCTAGTCAATAGCCACATGGACATCCTGGTGAACATGAGCTCATTCACTTAGGATGACCCTGGTTGGTTATTGTCCTGTGTTCTCAAAGAGGACCAAAATAACTTCACTATGTTAGAGTCAAGTTACAGTGTGTCCAACTATGGCTAATCAGACCAATATGAGCTCAGAAGGCTCTACCACAGGTCTGGCACAAATAGTCCATGTGAACATTTGGGGTGGATTCTCTAAATTTGTGCATCTCATGTTTCTTTTGAGCTACTTCAGTTTTGCTTTGCTCATAGAGCACAGTGCTTTCTTTGATGCAGGTATGCCATGCTGAGTGGTCCTTTGCCAGTGTCTCCCATGTTAGGCAATTACAAAGTTCTTCAGAGAGACTTTGAAAATGTCCTTGTGTTGCTTCTTCTGATCACCGTGTGAGCACTTGCCTTGTGTGAATTCTCCATAAAACAATCTTTTATGCAAGCATACATTTGACATTTGAACAGCTTGGCCAGCCCATTGGAGTTGTGCTCTTGGTAATAGAGTTTGAATGCTTGACAGTTTAGTTCAAAAAAGGACCTCTGTGTCTGGTGTCTTATCCTTCCAGGTGATCTTCAGAATCTTCTAAGACAATTCAAATGGAAGTGTTTCCTGACATGGTGCTGGTATACTGTCCAGGTTTCAAAGGATGACCTTATATTAGCAAGGGAAACTTGTATTTGGCAGACATTTGGCAGCCCAGAGGTGGTCTTTGATGAGACTTCCACTTCAGAAGTTCTCTAATATGTACAAGTTCTTGTTTATCTTGGAGAACTTTGAAGGAGAACACCTAGTCACCAGGAAAAACTGCTGTGAGACAGAACATAAAGGGAGCTTGGCAGGTCTGTTCAGTCATTTTTTAGTCCTGTCTGACTCTTTGTGACCCCATTTGTGGTTTTCTTGGCAAAGATACTGGAGTGGTTTGCCATTCCTTCTCCAGCTCATTTTACAGATGAGGAAACTGAGGCAAACAGGGTTAAGTGGCTTACTCAGGGTCACACAGATAGTAAGTATCTGAGGCCAGATTTGACCTCAGGAAGATGAATCTTTTTGACATCAAGGCTAATAATCTAACCACTGTGCTACCTAGGAAAGGCTAAAAAAAAGTCTCATGCTTAAAGAAGTTCTTCAAGCTATCTGTAATATTAAGAAGGGACTTATTCTCATTGACTTTTTGATTAGACTTTCAGTGGGAGGTATGGAGGAAAAGTGTGATATTCTTTCTCTCTGCCTAGCCAGGTGGGATATTGCAGAGATAAAGTTAAACAAGAAAATGAAGGAAATCTTTTTCCTGATTCGTAGAAATTTTGGGGATTATAAACTACTTGGAGGCCAAACATGTACCTGAAATGTGATATATTTACTGTAAATTTCCAAGTTATGGTTTAAAGTTTTTGTAACTGTTAAAACTCTGTGATTACTTTTTGGAGGCTGGCCGCTAGAATTAAGTTTAAGTGCAAATAGCACATGCCTCTCTCCTCATGCTTGAGGGCTATAGATGTATTGTTCTAGTAGAAGGTGATTTCACTTGGTAGAGAATAAGCAGAACTGGAGCTAGTTTGAAATGATTCAACAGAATTTAATTGTTTAAGTAAAATAGTAGCTAAGTTACACAACTTGAAATAGACTGCAACTTGTGGAAGAAATTCTAATTTTTATAATAATCAACATGATATATGTAATGAATATACTAATAGATTAGATTTTGCAGAATTGCCTTTCCCAGCCTGTGAGTCAGACTTACAATGTACCTGGAAATGATCAATCAAATTTTGACAAGGTTCACAATCACTGACATCTTTGTGCCTGTGTACCTGAAGTGAAGTGAATCAAAAATGGTAGAACCTGTTCTAGTCACAGAACTTTGGTCCGGTGACCCACTAAGTAATGACCCCCAAGGACTTGAGCAGTATCACTCCCACAAGACTCCAGAATTGTTGTATTGTCTTCCATTTGTGAATTTGTTGTGGGAAACCACCATGGCTCTGGGAACAATTGTTTGTAATCCTCCTTCCCATCTCCCTTCCTATTTGTGATTTATGTACATAATTTCTGTCTTCACTTCAGCAAGGTGGAATTCTGATCAGGAGAATTTCTGATTTGCAAATCTGTTGCTCATAATGAAACTAATTAATTAAAAGGCTACCTGATTACTGGCACTTTGTCTATAGTCTGCTGTTTCATCATTCTCAGTTTGGAGACTGGCTCAGTAAAATCCAGTTAACAAACTCAAGAAGTAAAAGTATAGTAATTAATTGGTATTGTATAAGGAAATCTGTAGAGGAGAGATTTAGTCAGGTGTTACACTAGAATATGATTGAGAAATAAGATGAGATGAACTTTAAAAAAGAGTGAAGGTAAAAAGAAATGTGGAATCGAAGTATAAAATGAAAAGTAAGTATCTAAGTTGGTTGGCTTTAATCAAAGTCCCCTGGGAGGAAAAAATATTAATAGATAGGATTTAAGTAAGTAGAGAAAGGAGGAGAATGGGTGGAGAGTTAAAGAAAGTTGCAGTCTGTTTACACTGAATAAAAGATTTGAAAGTCAAGGGTTTGGAGTTTTGGAAAGAGTTTTGAGAAGGTTTTTGATTCCACTGAGATAAGAAGGATTTGAGAAAAATTTTTGGAGCAACTTCTCTTCACAATTTCAGATAGAAAATACTCTATATAGTTATAACGTTTACCAAATGGAAGACATAGAATTAAATGTGCAGTATGGAATTATTTAAGTGTAGCATATGGAAATTCTGTCTTTGAAAGGCCATTAAGGGCATGTCCCAATCCTTAGAGCCTCAAAGGCTCCAAAAACAGGGGAATGGAAATTCGTGACTGCTATTAGGTCTTTTTTTTTTTTTTTTTTTTTTTTAGGCAATCAGAGTTAAGTGACTTTGCCTCCAGGGTCACACAGTTAGTAAGTGTTTGAGGCTGGATTTGAACTCAGGTTTTCCTGACTCAAGGGCCAGTGCTCTATCCACTGCTTCACCTAGCTGCCCTTATCATGAGTCTTTGAAAGTGAGCTAATTGAAAAACACTGGGCTCTAAAACTTGAGGCACTGTCAGCTAATGATCCTTGGGAAAATTGCTATTTTGATTGTTATCATTAGTGATTGCTAATCCTTATTTGATCTGGTCAAAAGTTTGTCCTGAAACTAATTCATAGTGTGGGCTCATTCAAAGTGAGATGTGCTCTCCTATTAGGATAATTGTGGCCAATCCAAACATAATGCAAAATACACTTGATATTTGGAATAAAGGAAATATGCTTGGAAAATACATGGATCAGGAAAATCTGAGTTCAAATCCAATCTCAGAAATATATTAGCTGTGTGACTTTAAGCAAGTTATTTCACCTGTTTCCTCATCTATAAAATGAGACAATAATAGTACCTACTTTCCAAGATTGTTGTAGGATCCAATGAGAAAACAGAGTGGAAGGGGTGGGCAGGGCTAGAGTAAAGGAGTGGAGTTGAAGAGGATGGAAATGTGAGAATAGGAGTTTGGGGTTAAAGACAGTTTTCTCCTAAATCTCCAGTGATTGATTAGTACAGGTACAAAGAGGGAAATAAGAGAAGACATAGGGGTAATAAGGGTGGCAGATGAATAGTGAAACACAGAATCTCTAAAGGGTTTTGTGGTGGGGGAGGGGGACTGGTGTTGTGTCTGGGTCCCTGGCAATCAGGGTTAAATGACTTGCCCAGGGTCACACAGCTAGTAAGTGTCAAGTGTCTGAGGCTGGATTTGAGCTCAGGTCCTCCTGATTCCAAGGCTGCAGCTGAAAATAATTCTTTAAAAATTAGAATTGGGCAAGTGGAAGCTAATGACTCCATAAGATACTAAGAAACAGTAAAACAAAATCCCCCCCCCCAAAAAAAAAGAAAAGAAAAAAATAGAAGAAAATGTGAAAAATCATCGGAGAAACAACTGACCTGGAAAATAGATCGAGAGGAGCTCATGAGAAGAAGATACTCCAAAACACTAAAACAGAGAAATAAAAATCAAAGCATCTCCAAAGTTCCATCTTACTCCTAACATATTGGAAAAGGTAGAAAAATGAAAAATGATCATCATTGGAAGAGTTGCAAGAGGATAGACACACTAATAAATAACTGTTTGTGAGATCTATGTTCAATCATTCTGGAAAGTAGTATGTAACTATGTCCCCAAAGTCACTAAATTGCAAATCCTTTGACATAGTTTTGCCACTATTAGTGGCAAAGAGGTCAAAGAAGGAAGAAAAGGACTCATATGTACAAAGACACTTATAATAGCTCTTTTTCATAGCAAAGAACTAGAAACTAAGGGGGTACCTGCCGATCAAGGAATTGTTGAACAAATTATAATATAGTAATATAATGTAATATTATTACATCAAAAGAAATAACAAAAGGGATGTTTCCAGAAAAATCTGAGAAAATTTTTATGAATTGATATAGAGGGAAGTAAGAACTAGGCCAACAGTTTATACAGTAACTTTAACATTTTAAACAAAACAACTCTGAAAGTCTCAGGAACACTACTTTATGCAATTACCCACCATTGTCTCTGAGTACTGATAATGAAACATCCTAATCACTCTTGTCAGAGAGCTGCTGTACTTTTGGTCTAGAAGAAGACATACATTATTGGATGTGACTGATGTAGGAATTTATTTTGCTTGATTATTCCTTTTTGTTACAAGGATTTCCTTTTCTTTTTTCAGTTGAGAGGAGGGGATAGCAGAAGTGTTGCCAAAAGAAAAAGAAAAAAGAAAGGAAAGGAAAGGAAAGGAAAGAAAATAATTCAAATATTTAAAATATACACAGAAGAATAGAGAAAGAATATCAGAAGGAAGCACAGAAAAGAAAACATTGAAAGCTAGATGTTTAACTTATTATACTCAATTGGAATACAAAATATTCACATTTTCATGTTCAATCCTATTCTATTCTAATTTGCATATGGAAATGCTAGTTTTATTTGGTATTAGTTAAATTCTGTATGAAAATATAAAAACATTCATGCCAAAATATAAAAACGAAAAACAAAAACAAACAACACCCCCCCCCCCCGAAAGCATTAGGGATGGGGAGGCCTGGATATTTCTTAGCCTCAGGAAATTTTGCTAAAGTTGGGGAAAAGGTCTGGAAGGCCCTGATAGGGCATCTTGGGTAAAGTCGGTAGACTCACAGAAGTATGGACTGGTGAGTCATCTGCCAGGGTGGGGATATGGCACAGAATAATTCTGAGATCTTTCCCAGCTTTCCTGAGGGTGGGTGTGCTTTGGTGAGGGATGTAAAGTAATTTGCCTCTTACTGGATTGAGGAGTGGTCCTGAGCAGCTTTACTGGGGAGTAGACTGATTAAAAAACACAGATAAACTGTGGATTTCAGCCTTAACAGGTTTAGGGTGAGAAGAATAGGGAATGGGACTGAGGAGTGAACTTCATTATTTTAGGTTGTAGAGAGTTGACAAGGAAAGCTAGGAATTCTCCAGTCTTTGGTCAGGTCAGAGTGGAAGATAAGGAGAAGGGATTCCACTGAACTTGGCTGTTACTGTATCAAGAATCTGGAGGTACTCGCCTGTCTGGGATCTGCCTGAAAGTTTAAGTCCTAAGTCTAGTCAGCCTTATTCAAGATCTGAATATAGGCCTGTATACATGGGAAATAACTCTGGAAATTTCAATTCCTCAACCCATACTAACAGGGAAATAGGACAGGTAGCCAAAATGTGGGACATAGAAAAGGCAATGCAGGTTCAGAGACTCCAGGAAAGCAGGACAGGCAATAGCAGTTACAGTTTCAATCTTCTTCATTTCTTCATTTGATTTTTAAAGGGACTTAATAATTATCTATTTTTATTATCAGTGACAGCCTATGACCATGATTTGGACCCTAAAATCTTAATCCTTCATGATCTATACAAGAGAACAGAAATTGACCTTGAGGTAAGATTGGAAATTGCATTAGCACCAGAACCAACACATGGAGAGGAAATCAATGTTAGAGGTGCAACACAATATTGAAAGCTCTAAAGAGTAATTTTACATGATATTTCAGGGCAGAAAGATACCAAAAGAATGGGGAAAAATGATGGACCCCCCCAAAAGTTGATTGAGAAGTAATTAATGACAACTTATCTCTCAATGACTCTCATTATATCTCAAGTGTAGCATTCTTCTGGAGAGGACTGAGAGATGTAGATAGAACAACAGGATTCAGAATGGTTGAATGGCCAGCTTCAACTAAATAACCTTGAATGTCCAAGGGGCAGGAGGTCTCCTTTCGAATACCCTAGGAATCTGGACTGGGTCCTATTTTTAAAAAATTTTTTTTTACAATGTCATTTTTACAATGGATATAGGCATAAATGGCAAGTTTATTAAATTTGTAGATGGGACTAAGTTGAGAGAGATAATTAAAACAGTAGGTGATAGAGTTAGGAGCCAAAAAGATCTTGTCAGGCTAGAGCATTGGTCTGAATCTATTAAAATGAAATTCAATAGGGATAAATGTGAAGTCTTACACTTTGGTTCAAAATATCAGCTTCATAGGATACAAGATGGGGGGAAGTATGGTTAGACAGCAATTCATCTGTAAAAATTTTGAAGTTTTAGACTACAGTATCCATACGTGTTAGCAGTGTAATGTGACATCTAGAAAAAAACAAACAAAGAAACAAACTCACGTGATCTTGGGCTTTATTATGAATAATAGGTTCTAGAAATAAGTGGGGATATTCTCTCTGTACTGTGCTCTTATCACACCTCATGTGGAGTATTGTATTCTGGGTGCCAGAGTTAAAAAAGAACTGAAAAAGGATGCTCTCCATAAATTGGAAACATCCAAAGGAGTCCACACCAGAATTTGCCTTGAGACTATGGTATATGAAAATCAGTTGAAGGAATTGAGAATAATTACATTGGCAAAAACAGGAGGCCAGAGTAAAATAGGAGGTGTGTTCAAGGATTTGAAGGTCTTTCAAAGGGCCTTATATATTTGGCCCCAGAGAACAGAACCAGGGCCAATATGAAAAAGTTGCAAAGAGACAAATTTAAGTTTGATGTCAAGAAAAATTTTCTAATAATTAGCACTGTACAAAAATGGAAGGGCTGTTTTATTATGTGGCTGTTTCCTTATCAGTGGAAGTTTTTAGGCAGAATCTGGATGATTGTTTGAGATTCCCTTTTAGGTTTTGGATTAGATACTGCTGAGGTAACTTCTAGCTCTAAAATTCTCTCTCTCTGTGATTCTAGAACAGTTGAAGCCAAAGGATAATTGGTTTCACTTAGTTGGCTAGAATAATCTATACCTTTTGTATGCTGGTGAATGGAGCAGTAAAATTAGCCCTCTTTGATAGGCTGCAGCTGTGCTCTTGTCAAAGTAGACAGGTGCCTTATTTTGGTGGGACTTAACTGTCTGGCTGAAGAGTTTGGTTTAAATTTTATTGGCAGTTGGGTGCCTGTATGTCAGCCTGACCGATTTATGAAGTATGGATTAAAAAGAAGAAAGGAGGTAGTGAGAATGCTAATAAAGTTATGGCAATAGTTAAGGTCATAGGTAATGAAGGCCCTATACTTAGGTAGTGGCTTTGAGAAAGAAAGGACAGATGGAAAGGTGGAATCTATAGCAATTAACTAACTGGAGGTAAAGGAAGGGGAAATGCCAAAGATAAAACAGTTTTCAAATGTGGATCATACAGATAAATATAAATTCAATGTTATTTATATTAAATTCATCATAAACCTATGAATGCTAATTTAATAAATCTATTTATAAGTATGCACATAATAGCCATTAGACAGCCAACCTTGGCATCAGAAAGATATGGGTTCAAATCCTGCTTCTGAAGTATGCTGGGGTTGCGATCTTAGGCAAATTGATTAACCTCTCAGTGCTCTAGACAACTCTCTAAGACCATTTATTGCTGAAATGCTACTGACTTGTTTTGGTAGAGGAAGTTCTTTCCTGGGAGGTACCTGCACAGATAAACTCTCAGGAATGGTCAAAAAGAAAATAAAAGTGTGTAAATATTTATAGTATTAAAATACAGTACTTTTCATGTGAATGTCCTTGTAACAAATGCTAATAGCATACATATAATTGAACAAATTCATTAGTTAATTGTAACTCTACAACCCCTGAAAAAAATTTCAATACACTGTATTTGGTTTATTCAAAATCTGGAAGACCAGAATGTTTCTTACAAGCAATACAACACATCTACAATAAAAGAACAAGAACATATCAGTAGTAATGATTGTAATGGGCAAAGTGTACTCTGTACTCATGATGCTACTATTATAAAATACACAGGTCATTTGGAGCTCCTTAGCTCTGGTTGAAAAAAGGATGTGAGAAAACTAATAGCAGAAAAGGTATATGTTTGCCTTCATATGGGTTTAGTATTTCCTTAAATTTTAATGCACTGATTAATGCTGACTTTATTCAGGCATAGCTGCTCTTCTACTCTTTGAAAGAAAGAGATCATCTATTGAGGTTTCCCTCTTTTTTTTTTTTTTTTGTAGGTGCAAAGTCCAGATAGGAAGCTCCTAGGATTCTTGGACACACTGCAAATAAGCCTCCTTATCAAATAGTCTCAATAGTTCCATTCTTTTCTTTTCTTTTTTTTCACCTTTTGATTAAAAAATGAAATTAAAGGTAAAAAAATTACAAACTGTAACATTCATATTGTACATTTCAACATCCAATTATCAGGAAATACAAATGTTTAAAGTCATTATGATACTATTAATGCATACACATTTCACCTGTTTATCACATTTCACAGTTTAATAATCAAAAAACGCAGTTGAGTTAATGTATTAACTATTTTGGGGTTTTTTCTTCTTTTGTGTATTTTTTAAACTACAACTTTAATGTTATAGTAAAGAAACTATTGGTCTTATATATTTTATAACAGTAGGATTCTAATCACAAAAGGGAAAAAAAGTTTTAATCACAAAATTCTATGCAGCCAACTAGACAACACAGTTCAATTTATAGTGGCTTTAAAATTTTATTTTAGGTAAAAAAAAAAAGCCTAAGATTCTCTGACTTGGAGATTTAGAACTGCTGATCCTTAGCCTCCCTAGGATTAAACTAAAGATACTGGATTCCTTTTATTTACTTTCAGACTCTTCAAAAAGCTAAAGGGGTAATGTGATTTCAAATAACTCTGATGCTTTACCTCATATTCTGCAAATTGTCAAAGATAAAACAATCTCCCAAATCAATATGGTGGGGCTTTTGGAAGTCAGGAGGCATACTACTTTGTTGTTAGTAGAAGTATAAGTTGGTCTAATCTTTCTGGAAATAAATTTGGAATTATGCAAGAAAATTGATTAAAATATCCACATCCTTAGATCCAGTGATCCTGTTATTATACAAACATACTCAGAAATTCAAGAACAGGGAGAAAAAGTTTATATGTATATATGCATGTGTGTGTATATACACATATGTAAATTTTCATAGCATCTTTTTTTTGGGAGTAGTAAAGAACTGGAAACAAAGTGTATAATTGTTGATTGATGAATGGTTGAAAATAACTATGGGATATGAATGAAATGGAATAATTGCTGAAGGAAATAGAAAATAAAAGGAAATTCAAAGAAACATGGGAAGATTTATGTAAATGATGCAGTGAAATAAATATAACCAAAACATTATATATTATTACTATAATGAAAATAAATATATCATTAGAAAGGACAATAAACTGGAATGAATCATATTGCTCCCTCCCCCCGACCCCCCCACAGAGAAATGAGAGACTAAGAGCAAAATGTTGTATACATTATCAGATATAGTCATAGTATAGATCCAGTCTTATTGATGAATTGCAAACGAATTCAATTAGGAAAGGGGAGGTTTAAAAGAAAACAACAACTAGAATTGACTGTGATGGAATGACAAAGGAATAAATGAAATGCATTAAAAACCCCTCCCCACAACTTTTAATCCCATTAATCATTTTGATTTGCTTTTTGAGGCTCACTGAATTCATCATATCTCTCTTAGGAGCTGCAGCCCCTATCCAAATTGAGAAGTACTGAGTAGTTTATTTGGGTTCTAAGTGAAGAAGATCCAGATGAATACATTTTGGTTGATTCTCATATAATAAACCATACTGAGTGCTGTACCTATTGTGGACCATTAGCCCCTTTTAAAAATGTTTTCTTTTGTATTGGTTTATTGCTTCACTCTATCCAAACTTTCTTTTCATCTTTGCCGCATATTATTCCCCTAACAAACAAATTTGCCTTTCTCTGAGCATGTTTAGCACTTTCTGTCACCCTGTCTTTACTAATTCTAATGATCCTTGTGCCTATAAATTCTTCTGTTGCACTTCCCTCCCCCCCATGCCACTCCTAATACTGATAGTGGAAATTCTATCCTTCAAAATTTAGCTCAAGTCTGACTTCCTTCAAGTAGTCTTCTCATATTTCACTTCCCCAGTCCTTCCTAGACAGAAGTAGGAGAATAAACAAAGAACTTCAAAAATAATTTATCAGATAAGGAAAAGGAAAGGACAAGGAAGTGAACAAATAGCAGAAGCACTTGAGTAGAATAATGATCAAATCCTATGATCCAAAAGATCCATAAGAGAAGTCACAAGAAGGGAAAAAAATAACAAATTTATTTTAATAACATATTTTAAATTAGACCTAATACAAGACTCCTTGAACTGGATGGCAAAAACTTTTAAGGAAATGAAGGAAGACAGTGTAAGAAAGAAAAAAAAGTTGGCTTCTCTAATGAGAAATCTATTTTTAGTACAAAGGGAACAAAACAAATTGATAACAATAATCAACAATATAAAGAAAATAGTGAAATCATTGATATAAATGGTGGAATAAACAAGAAATAAAATTCTCTAGTTAAAGGGTCAAACATCAGAAGTTGCAATAAACATTAACTCATCTGGAAACAAGCCTGATTTTTTTTTTTGTTTTTTTGCTGAGGCAATTGGGATTAAGCAATTTATCCCAAGTACATAGCTAGTAAGCATTAGGTGTCTGAGGCCAGATTTGAACTCAGGTCCTCCTGACTCTAGGGCCTGGGCTCTATCCACTGAACCACCTAGTTGCCCCAAGCCTGAATATTTTTAAAGAAAAGATGATAGAATTAGAACTTAGAACTAAGGAATAGCCTAAGAATCACAGTATTTCCTGAAATACTTGAAAAAGTCTGGCCACCATTTCTCCAGAAAATGTTAAAAAAAAAATTCCTTAAAACTAGTAGGACTAAGCAAAAGCTAGAAGTCACTATATTCTCACAGAGAACAATGTCAAATTTAACTCACCCAGGTATTTTGCTATCAAACCTTAGGACTTTATCTGGAAAGAAAGGATATCACAAGAGTCTAAGGGGTGGGGGAATATCATGTTGCCCCAATTTAAATTAGTCAAGATTATTCATGCATAATTAAGAAAACAAGAAAAGTTGGGAGCTGATATACAGAAAATCAAGGGACTTCACCTCAGAATCTTCTAATGAGCTAAATTAGGAAGGAAAAAAAAACTATTTTTTGATTCTCCTCAATATTTTCATTTTTTTAATAGAAAAAAGAAAACCTGTCTGGAGCCATCAATATACAAATAAGAGTAAGAACAAACTTCTACATAATTCTTAAAGATAACCTTGGGAAAGACTCAGAATCACTAAAACAGTAGAAGCAGATTTCATATAAAATCATTCAAGGTCAACAAAAATAACAATGAGAATGTCAGGTCCTGAAATTATCTAATGGATGAGGGGGGAAATGGGTGGAAAAAATGGTTGGCATAGGAGCATTGAGAGTGGCAGCACCTCCCAGACCAATGGTCCTGATTCCAGTCCAGGCCTTTCAGCCAGCATCCAGGGTAGCAGTTCCCATGGAGAATGGGTCATCTGTCCCCACCAATTGCCATATACAGGGCAGGTAACCCAGCCTGGCTGCATCAACAAGGTACCCTGTGCTAAAGACATGAAACAGCATGTGCTAGGCAAGAGAGACTACTACCACCAACTTGAACACCATCTCTCTTCAGATCCTGATGGAAAGAACCCAAGCCCTTTAACCCAAGAACTTCCAGAACAGCAACATTTTTGTGCCCTCAGATATCATACTGGAAACCAATCCCTGTGGAGATGCATCTTGGCAACTGCTCCTACAAGTGATAAAACTATAGCTACTGAAGATCCAGAAGAGAAAATTCTTGCCAGCAAAGCCCTTGGCACTGTCAAATGGTTCTACATCAGAAACTGATATCATTTTATCAGCGGAAATGACATTAACATCTGCTTTACTGTAGCACCCTAAGGACATTTCCATATTACTTGCAGCTGAAACCTTCCATATGTGTTGTTTCCTCCATTAGAATGTGAGCTCCTTGAGAAAAAGCAGTTTATTTGTGTCCCCAACATTTATGTCCCCAACACTTAGCATAGTGCTTTGCACATAGTACGCTTGATAAATAATTAAACTTTAAAATATTTTATTCATTCATTCATGTTACAAATATTACTCAAGATGTAATCCCAAGAGTTGTTAAGGTCTGTGGAGATCTCAAGCAATGGGAGAGCACTGTTATGTGTATTTCTATAATTTAATGTGTATATTGTTTTACACATTTATATATTTCATAAGCAAGGGTTTTTGTATTGGGAACATAAATTAAATCAGTCTTTGATATACCCTGTTGTTATTTTATACATTGTGTTGCTGTAGCACTTGTAATATTAAAATACAAGAAAGATTCTACAAACTATTGCCTATAAGAAATATGCCTAGGAAAGAAACACAATTTTATTTCCTACAGTATACAAGCCTATACTTAATGAAATTTATTAGTTAATCCATCTAGTACTGAGTTATTTACTTGATAATTTAATGCCTATTCCTTTTACTTATGCATATTGATATTGGTAAATAGAATAAAATCTGTGAAAAATTGTTAATTGGTATTAAATTGGATTGATATCAGGAATGGAAGTAGTATTTAACTGCATGGAAACAATATGCACACTAAACTATACAAATGTTAAAAATGATTGAATAGATACAGAAAAAGCCTGTCTTGAAATATAACACTCTTTTATGTTAAGAACATTAAAAGGCATAGAAAATCAAGGTTTTTTTTAAAGACAATAGAAGAATTTATTTGAATCCAAGACACTGTTTTAAATAATGAAGAAGCCTTAGAACTTTTTGAGTTCAGGACAAAGTTTAAGTAGGGCTGCCTATTCTTCACTATTATTGCTTTTTGGTGAGGCAATTGGGGTTAAGTGACTTGCCCAGGGTCACACAGCTAGTAAGTGTAAGATGTCTGAGGCTGGATTTGAACTCAGGTCCTCCTGACTCCGGGGCTGGTACTCTATCCACTGTGCCACCTAGCTGCTCCCTCACCATTATTTTTGACAGTTCTAGAAGTGCTAATCTAATGGTGGTAAGACAGGAAAAACAAATTAAAGGAGTAAGCATTGGTTAAGAGGCTTAACATATGTATGTATATATATATATATATATATATATCTGCAGATAACAATGATGTCAAACAAAAGATCAACAAAAGCATTAATTGAAATTATAGGCAATTTCAGCAACATAGTAGGAATTAAGAAATCCACATAAAGCAAAAGCATTTTTAAATGTTATCAATAAAAATAATACAAATAAATGTTCATGGTTCAGACAAAATTAACAATACTTCCCAAAATAATTTAGAAATGTAATCCTATACTGATAATATAACAATTGTATGCTTCTAAAAATAACTAGACAAATTAATAACAAAATTCTTATAGAAGAGTAAAAGTGAAAAAAGAATCAATCTAATTTATGAAAATGAAAAAAAAGATGAAGGTGAATTTGTTCTCCCTCTTTTCAAATGATACAAAAATGGTAATTATAAAAACTATCTGGCTCCAAATAAATAATAGAAATATAGATCATTAGAATTTGTTAGACAATGATTCTTTTCTCTCTCTTAGAGCCTCACTCCAGTCAGGAGAGAGCCTCTTCTAGGACAATCCTTTCTGGCTCAAAATTCCCTTCTCCGTAAATAATTCCAACTTGCCTTAAGGTGATTAGTTTCAGTTCAGTCAGTTTCACCTCTCATACTCCTTTGGGAATCTTATGTAGATTGGTGAGAAGGAACAAAACTGAGTTTACTCTATGTCCTGAAGGCAATTTCATTATCTGGCTAGCTTCTTCATATGCAATGAACTTACCTCCAATTAAACTAGATCTTACCAATTTCAGTTAAACATGGACATCTTAAGAGACAGAGTCAACACTTTAAATCATCTAAATCTTAATCTTTTTCAAGACTCTCTTATGATCTATCCCATTAATAGTGTAGCCAATATGTAGTTGGATGCATATCAATGTAATGACCAATGGTGTTCCAGAGGACTGATGATGAAATATGCTATTCACCTGATGATAGCTAAGTGAAGGAATCAGGCTTCAGATCGACACATGTATTTTTTGTGTATGGACAATGTGAAAATTTATTTTGTTTGTCTTTGTATATTTGTAACAAGGTTTCTCTCCTCCCCCTCCCCTCCATTTTTCAATAAGGAGAAAGGAGGTAAGAGTGAGAAAAAATATAATTTTTGTTAAGAGAAAAATTAAATTAAAAAAATATGTAGGTGGTTATGATGACGTCTAGAGGTTAGGGGTCCTGGAATCCCAAAATCACAAAACGCGGGCCTTAAGAATTCAACCCAAGACTTCTTTGGCCAAAAATACAATTTATTGAAGATTAGTCATATTAGCCAGACTCTTAAGGAATCTGAGCATCTATGGGTTATTGGCTAGATCTTGAAAATCTGAGCATATTAATGGAGACAAGATGGACCTTATATACAGAAAGACTGTGGGAGGGATCTAGGAGTGGCCAAGTAGTCCATGAAGTAATAGAATTCCATGGAGATGGAGCTAGATAGGACTAAGGGTGGGAAGTGGCCTGGGGCCATAGGGAGGCAAGACAAGGGAGGGCCAGGCTAGGTCAAGGATAACAGAATTGGGGGATTGGGTGTAGCCAAAACAAGGGAATCATGGCTTCAGGGGAATGCCAGAGATCTCCTTGATCAAGTGGGAGAATTCAAGGACAATCCAAAGGTTTCTAGGGCCCATCCACAAATGGAGCCCAAAATGGTATAAAGGTCTCACTTTGAGCCCATACCCAATCAGTTACAAAAATAAAATAAGGTATATAATTAGAATTTAGGGACAAAGTAAAAAAAAATCATCCTCTGACATTGAAGCTAAGAAGAATGGACAAAAAAATGTTTGCATTCCCTAACTGTTCAGATCTTCTGAGGAAATAACTCTTCCTAAGAATTTTTTTTTAAATGTAAAAGTTTCTATTCTGATTCCTCCCTCATTATAGCATGAAAGGAGCCCCGGATTTTCGAAGGGTATCACTGCCATTGCAAGCAAGATCTGGGCATGTTCCTTTAAGCTAGAAAAGCATTAAATACAGGCCTAATATAGCTCTCCTTCAATGTCAAATCTGCCCAAGTTATAGAGTGGCATCAAAATGATTAAGCTCCAGTTTAATTCCTTCCAACTTAAACTTCATGATGTAATTTTGTCAAGATAGGAACTTATAGAGACAGAGGAAAAGGAGAAGAATGAATAATGAAAGTGGTAGGAACAGTATCTTAACACCTCCATTCTCCTCCTTCATGCAAACTAGACTAATTTTTTCTTAAAAGGTATTGAGTCATTTGCTAGCTCTGGGGACTAAAGATTCAGAATGTCGACATCATTTCCTTATGGTCTGAGTGAAAAGCAACCTTGAGGAGATCCATGAGTACTGTGATGATAGGCTAGTGAACCACTATAGGTAACTCAGACAAGGGAGTTTTCTTCAGCTGAATCAACTTGAGGTCCTCAATGCCTAGATTTGTTGAATATCCTTCTCCTCCTTTGGCTAAGAATTAAATGATTTATGTGTCTCATTTTGTTCTAATATCAAACATATACTACCAAAGTACTGGCCTTAGTCAGGCATAGCCTGGAGCAGTAAAGAAGGTGTCAATACTTATGAAGTGCATTCAAAAGGAGAAATTTTGTATCTGTGAATGTGAGTTTTCCAATCCGTAGAAAGGGAACTCTAAGTCAGAACAGATAGAGTTCTCCAAGGCTGTATCATTGCATATATCAAATATCCCATAAGACTATTCCACCACCTTTGAATGGAATATTCTGATTATTCTCTCTAGAACTCAAGTTTGAAAACCTGGGTTTCAGTTCTAAGTCTGTGACTTATTATCTGTGTGTGCTTGGATAAATTACTTGACTTCTATGAGTGTGTTTCCTTATCTGCAAAATGGAAGTAATAATACCTTGCACAACCTACCTCACAATGTGATTTTGAGGGAAATACTTAAAATGTGTAAAACTCTGGGAATATGAACTATTGTTGTTATTATGTAATGAGATTGGTCAATATACCTAGACCTTATAAACCTTCATAAAGTACATGAGTGTGTTTTCCCTATAAATTTTCCCATGTGAAAGAGGTTGGGAAGTCTGTTTCCTACAGAGTTGTGATGACATATGATGCAAATGCCTTGGGAAGACTTTGTAGCATGAAAAGACTTTTTTTTTTTTAGGCTACTGGGGTTAAATGACTTGCCCAGGGTCACACAGCTAGTAAGTGTGAAGTGTTTGATCTGAGGCCAGATTTGAGCTCAGGTATTCCTGACTTCAGGGCCAGTGCTCTATCCACTGTGCCACATGAACCAACATTTTGAAATTGATTCTGTTCTGCCATCCATGTGCTGAATGGCAAACTTTAGGATCAGCTGTAGTTGCCAAACTTAAAATGGACATACTTTCAAGAGGTCTTAGTCAGCTTTATTTCTCTCTTGGTTCAAGTTGTTTGCCACTATTAGAGACAATGCTGTAAAAGAAGAAGCCTTGGTCCTCATGGTTCAAAATCTGGCCAGTGAATATGGGGCTCAGTCCTTTGAATCCATGTTTAATCTTTTATTTTAGGTGAAGGAGGTTAATTTGAGGCAATAACTTTGTGAATATCAAAAAAGCAGGAAAGAGCCTTTGGGAGTCAAGCAGTCTGCGAATTGGAGAGTACAGTCTATGCCAGGTTTTGGAGCCAGAATAAAACTGATACCCTGAGGAATGAAGACTAACTTTTGGGAAACATTCCAACAGTAACTGAGATGAAGACTCATGCCCCATTTGGACAAGAACTTTATGAGACTCAGACTATGTAGGAACTATCATAAGTTTGAATCCATCCTCCTCAGAGTCTGAGGTGGCATTGGGGGAATGTACCCTTGATGTGTAAGGGGGAATTTTTGTACTTTTGCCATTGCTATATGTTCAAGGTGAATATCCTTTTGTAAAAATTGATTGATTGGTAGTTAAATGGAACTGGGGCATTAGTAGCAGGTGGGAAAAACTGGAAGGGATACAGTTGAAATGATGACTGGAGCTGATGGACAAGAAATTTGGACTTGAATTAATTTTTGCAAATGTCAGATGGATTCCTGCCCCCCCACCATGGGGTTGGAATCTGGGCCCCAGAAAGGAAAAACCCTGGATTTTCTCACATGGCCAAATCTTTGGTATTCCACTGAGGCTATAATCCCATCAATTGGTCTTTCATTATGGCTACATCCAATTTACTCTCCATTGTCTTGCCTCCCTATGGCCCCAGACTACTTCCCACCCTTGGTCCCACCTAGGTTCCATTTCCCACCCTTGAGAATTCTATTACCTCATGGACACCCAATCTCCCCTCCATTATCTTACCTCCCTATGGCCCCTGGCCATTTCCCACCCTTAATCCTACCTAGGCTCCATTCTCCCTTGGCCACAAGGTCCAGGTCCCAGGAGTTCTGTTCACCCCAGCTTACTAGCCACTCCCATCCAGATCTCCTTAGGCCCTTCCTCTCATCACCCCAAACTACTTGGCCACTCCTAGATCCTTCCCACAGTCTTTCTGTATATAGGTCCATCTTGTCTCTATTAAGATGCTAAGATTCTTAAAATCTAGCCAAGGCTTAGATTCCTATAATCTAGCCACTGGTCAGATTCTTATAATCTAGCCACTGCTTACCCATGTTCAGACTCCTTAAGAGTCTGCCCAATATGATGGATGTTCTAATAAACTTTGTCTTTGGCTGGAAAAAAAAAAGATTAGTCAGTATCAGATATTTTTTCTAACTCTGAAAGAAGGCTTGGGTCAAATTCTTTTAGGCAGGACCCACGTGTTGTGATTTTGGGGTCTCAGCACCCCTGAACCCCTAAACTGCATCACCCCCAGAATTACAATGACTATTGTGTCTTTTTTATTTCCTTAAGTGTATAAACTTGGCCTCAGATTTCAATGGCTGAAGTCAAAATTTAACAAATTAGTAATTATTTTATATGACACCTTTATCATCTATTCTAGAAACTCACCTTTGAGCTCCTTGTTTTTTTCTAGGCCTACAACCAAGTAGTCCTTGATATGCTATATTTCTGGGGTGAGAAATACATATGACAGAGAGAATAAGAAATAAATGTTGCATTGAAATTGGATTTGGAGGGGAAACCCCCGACATTAGGAGATTTATTTAATGGTATACACTTAATCTGTGAATATAAAACAGTGACTATAAATTATGAAGCAGAGATAATACTGAGGATAATAAAAATTTATGCTTCACAATGTAAATCATGAATAGGGATCAAGAAAGAATTTTGTCAGAAACATTATATATGTAGTGTGTGTGTGTGTGTGTGTGTGTGTGTGTGTGTGTGTGTGTGTGTGCTTTCTTCTATTTTCCTTCTTTCAGGCAGGCAGGATAACTAAAGTAGATAGGTCCATCAGTTTATCTGATGAGTAAAGCTCAGGAGCTCAGCTACTTTATCATATTTACTAATAATGCATATATTTTGCTTTGTATATTCAGGACCAATTCACTTCATTTTATTCAGTATGCATAATTTCACTGCAAATGAATCAAAGATAAATTGTATTATTTAGCTATTTTCAGAGTGCTTTGAGAAAAAAAAAGATGGAAATGCATTGCAAAGCACTTTTAATGGAAATGAATGCCAACTTAAAGGCAGTAATATATTTTCTTTCAGTTTTTAACATAAGACTACATTTACCTAACAGCACACAGTACTGGGGGAAGGAATAAAATGTTCATTTCTTAATACAGGAACTAGGTCCAATGACTGAAATTTTCAACAACCTCTACCCCTTAACTCTCAGTCCACTTCCTTATCTTTCATGCTGTGGTGAGTTCTCAGTGGAAGCATCAAACAATGGTCAAACTTTTTGAGATTTTGGAAATAGATTCTTTTGTAAAATCAAAGATGATTATTAACATTTTTTTCTTTAAAGAAGTCCTTGCAAAGGATCTGGGAGGATGATGGAAGAAACAGTGAAACTTTATAAAACAATGAGAAGTAGAGGACAGGGGAAAGAATGTTAAGAGGAAATGGTACAAGATCAAGCTAAGCTAGATCATTGTAAGAGTTTGCAAATGAAACTGACAGGAGAACAACAAATAGACGTGGAATTGAATGGTTTTCCAAAGAAAAATTTTCATTGGTGGCAATAATGGCTACTATATTTGCAGTCTTCCATCTCAATACCTAATTTGCTAGGCAAATTTTATTTGATTGCAGAAAAAAAAATAAAACAAATGAACAAATAAACCTTGAGGCTTTCGTGTAATAAAGTATCTCCCTTATCATGCTGGTCACCATTGTGTATAGGCCTACTTGGCTTGGGTTTTCCCTCTAAAGATTCAGATTGCAATTTTTTCAGATCTGTCTGTTCTATTGGATACTTATTCATTTCCTCTCCTAAAGTGACAATAGTAGACTTACCTTATTCTAGATTTTTTGACATTGAATGGATGTCAGTGGGACATGCTGGCTATCTACCCATTTTCCATTCAATATGAAACTCTGAGGGTCTTCCCCGTCCTGAATGATTCTTTTGGGAAAGCAATCTAAGCCATCTTTTGCCTCAATTCTTACCTAGTTTCTAATCACTGAATGGGAATTGCCTCAGAGAAACTGAGACCTGGGAAAGATCTTAGCTTAAAAAGGCCAAGGTCTCCCATTGCATCCAGGGCCATCACCAGTCATCATGACCTATGTCTTGCCACTGGACTCAGATGACTCTGGAAGACAGAATGAGGCTAGTGACTTGACACAGCTATACCTCACTTAAATCCAATTCACTTGTAAGTCAAGACATTACCCTGTTGAAGTCATTGGTCCTCTTCAAGAATAAAGGATAAACAACAAGAAACAATGATATTGTTTCAGTAATGTTATATGACAAATGTGTGGAACAACACATTCTCAGAAGAATCAAAATGGCAAATGGCCTAAAAGGTAATGAGAAGATGAACAATGATTGCACATAATAAATGGAATAAAGAGCACTATTAAAGACATACATAACAAAAAAAAGATTGGCTGGTCAGGTAGACAGAAGCAGGAATAAGACATGGACAGGGTGAGATATTATATGTACAAAATACTAGAAGAAACAGAAAAAAGCTGCCTTCATTCTGAGTCTATGGAGAATTTGTGAAAAGATATGGAAAAAAGTCACACATGAGAGAAGACACGGCAGAGGTTTTCCTCCACAAATTTTGGAGGGAGAACCTCTTTGATTAGATCACATCTGCATTGAAGTATGAGAGAAATTACCATTATATTATTACATTAATAATTAATTATTAATTCATGGTCCACCATTTCCCCTCTTATTTCTGTTACAACCTATCTCCTGAAAAGGTCAGTCAGCCTTTGAGAGGCATGGCTGAGCACTAAGATTTGCTCTGAGACCTTAAGGCAAGCTCTCCTTAAGTGAGTGGGACACCACTCAACTGGGAGACTTAACTTCTGTTTAGAGTATAAACAGAATACAGTGTGGGTGAGCCTTTGCCTGGAGGAGAAACCTCTTGTTTCGTGGTCCCTTCTGTTAGAGTTTAGGGTAACTCAGCTAAGTTGGAGAGGTCTAGATGGATATGGCTTCTCCTTGCCCAGATACCTTGATCTTATGATCAAGCCATGTTCTCAGAAGAAGAAGCTAAAGACTTTTATCCCATCTCTTCATCAAATGTTCACCAATCAGGGCTGAGTTTCATTTGCCAGGGGAGTTCCATTTCTTAAAGGTTTTAGGGCTTTTCAGGTTCTCCCTTCACATCTTTGGTATCTGAGAGAAACCATTGACTATCAATTTATTGATTTCCAGTTAGTCTAATTAATAAATTGATTATTAATTATCCAGAAACTGTCTGTCAGTGTTTTCAATTCATCTCAAGTATCAAAATATGGATAAGACAATTGTACCTATAGAAGCATAATAAGAGAAAAGGAGACAGTCCCATCAAATATGCCATATGCTAATTACTTTTTTGTATCAGAGGCAAGCTATGAGGCCTAGGGATCTTTAAATCTCCTTTAATAGTTATTTATTTTAAAATTTAACCTAGTTTTCTCCTACCTTTCTACTTTTTTTTTTTTTTTACACTCCTTACTCCCCCTCCAGGTACTCTTTGATAGAGAGACACTGGCCTCCTGACTGGAAAACAAGACACTCAGCTCCAGGCATTTTCCCTGGCTGTTCCACATTCTTGGAATGTTTTATCTTCTCCTCTCTGACTACTGACCTCCAGGGGTTTCTTTACGTCTCACCTAAAATCCCATCTTCTACAGGAAGCCTTTCCTAACAACCCTTAATTCTAGTGCCTTTCCTCTGTTAATTATTTCCTATCTATCCTGCATATAGCTTGTTTGCATATTGCATATTGTCCTCCATTAAATTGTAAGTTCTTTGAGGTTAGGGACTGTCTTTTGCTTCATTCTGTGTCATTACTTCTTAGCATAGTAACTGGCACACCATTCTTGTCACCTGATAAATGTTTATTGACTGAATTAAACATTGAACATAAATGCAAACAACAAAACTTCCTAACTAAAAATTTACATTTAAATTAATTAATTTCAAAACATAGAGTATCATAAATACTTTTTTAGTTCCTTCTTACAAGTCCCCATTAGGATTCTTTGTGCATTCATTCTAATTCATTTTTCATAATATTTTCATATTTAATGTGTAACCCATCCATCTATTTCTGCTTTTTTCAGCTTACATTATTTCCTTCATACCTTTAGGTCTTTCTAAATTTTTTTTTTTTGATTTTCTTACATTTGTCCATCTTAATTGTAATTCAATATTCCAGTACATAATTTATGAAACCATTTCCTTATTATTGGACATTTAGGCTACTTACAGTTTTACTATTTTGATTACATATAATGCTGTTATGGAAATCATTCAATATCTTTTTTTTTGCTTTTGATAATATTTTTGGAGTATATTCTCAATAATGGAATTATTGGATCCTCCTGAAAATTATTAAACAAAATCTACTGTGAGGTTCCAATTCTATCAGCAATGATAGAATTCTTTCTTTACTATCCCACTGAATTTCTTTCTTTTCAAATTTTTTTACAATATCATGAATATGAGTTAGTACTTCAAATTTTTGAATTTGTACTTTGATTATATGTTAAGTTGAGCAATTTTCAAGTAATTATTAACAATTTATTTTTCCCTTTTTGAAAAGTATCTGTTCATATCCTTTGACCATTTAACCACTGTACAATGGGAGTTACTACTGTGTTATATTTTAATAGTACTTATATGTTTTAGACATGAAATCTTAAATCTGTGATATTTTGCTATGAATATTTTTTCCAATCTGCCATTTTTATCTTAATTATATTGCTTTTGTTTTGAGAATTTTTTTATGTCACAGTAGTCAAATAGAGCTTTTTAATTTCCAATCTTTCCTTCCATTTTTAATTAAAAACAAAATCATCAGTCTCCCTTATAACTGAGATAGATACTTAATTCCATTTTCTTCCATTATTATTTAGAATCCAAGTCTCTTATCAAGACAGTGTTCATTGGGAGTATGTGGTATAAGATGTGAGTCTAATTCACTTTCCCACTAAATTGGTAGTTATCCCTAGTACATTTACTAAAATAGAAATCCTTTACTCAATTTAAAAAATCTTCTAAAAGTTTATCAAACATCAATCTTTTGTATACATTCTGTTAGAAAGCTAGTATATACACATACATACATACATAGTCCTAGTTTATATATACATATATATGTTCCTACTTTATATGTATATGTGTGTGTATACATACACACACACACACACACACACACACACATATATTCCTACACTGTCGATCTATTTCCCAGTCTCTCTCCCTTCCCATTACTAGATAGTGTTTGATAACCTCCATATATGTTTTAAAGTCTCTTAGTGCAAGATACCTTTTTAAACTTTTCTTCCCAAATGTTCCTAATATTCTTGATTGCTTGTTTTTCAATATTAATTTCATTATGATTTTGACTAATTCTAACAAAAAGCCCCTCAGTATTTTGACTGACATCATATTAAGTGAAAGCATATGTAAATTAATTTGAGGACCAAATCATGAACATTAATGTTACTTTAATTGTATCATTACTCCTTTATTTTGATCATTATAGTTTTATAATTCTCCTTTTTTAGATGCCATATATTCTTAGGTAATGTGTGCTATTATTATAAATGGGGAGCATATTCATTGTTTTTTAATTTATATTCCAAATAAATAAAAATGCAAATGAATTTTGTGGCTTAACCTGGTCTCTTGTGACTTGGCTGAATTCAGTTTTTTTCTTGCTTGGATTTTCTAAATACACTATAATGTAATTTTCAAATAATAATACTTTCATGTCTTCACTTTTAATGTTAATTCATTTAATATCATTTTACTGGCTTAGTGCACTCTAGAATTTACAGCACAAAGTCAAATAAAAGCAGTAAGTGTCCTTGCTTTGTATCTATTTTTATCAGGAGTGCTTCTAATCTTTATTATTATATTTTGGCTCTTGGTTTAACCTAAGTCCTTTCATCTTGTCAAGAAAAAAAATAGCTCTTTACCTATTTATATAATGAATGCATGTTCATGTTAGATTGTCTATATAAAAATTTTCTGATTTGATTTTTAAATTTACGTGGTTTATTATAATTGATAATCTTTTTGATATTGAACTACCCTGTCATGATTGGTTAAAACTTTTTTGATATGGTGAAAAAAATATTTTTACTCTATTAGTATATTCTATTGGCTATATATTTAATACTTTTGAATCTGTATTCATTAGTATACTTGGTCCCTATATATCTTTTTTAGTGATATCTTTACCTGGTTTTAAACTCAATAGCATCTTTGCCTCACCAAGGAAGCTTGGTAATGTTTCATCTTTCATGTTATTTATGAATAATCTATGTAACAATTTATTTTTTTTCTTTTATAATTTGAAAGAGCTATGGTGTATTTTTGTCTGGACTTTTTCTTTTCTTTTCTTTTTTTTTTTAGGCAATTAGAGTTAAGTGACTTTCCCAGGGTCACACAGCTAGTAAGTGTCAAGTGTTTGGTCTGAGGCCTGATTTGAACTCAGGTCCTCCTGACTTCAGGGCCAGTGCTGTATCCACTTCACCACCCAGCTGTCCCTGAACTTTTTTTTTCTTGATAATCCTTTAATGAATTGTCCTATTTGTTCTGGGTCATTTAAATGACCATTTCCTGTTTTTGTTTTGTTCTGATAATTCTCCCTCTTCCACTGCTGAGGCCAAGCCCTCTAAAGTGTGGGTATGTGGGAATTCAACTTATTATCTTTACCAGATTAAACTCTGTGTGGAGAGGACTAACTTCCACTAGGTTTTTAGTCCCTTCTCCTTTGTGTTTGGAGACTCATCCTCCTTCAGATGATTTTATGTTGTTACAAATTTGCTTTCTTACTTCTCCCCAAACAGTTACACTATCTTTCCTTTGAATGGCTAGACAAAATTCAATGCCTTCTGGTTCTTTTATAGTGGGAAAGAGGAGTCATAATGAATCATTGCTGTGAGTGAACTGAGAAAGTGCCCTCAGCAATGGGCTATACTTGATATACAGTAGACTAGGATGTGGGATGGCAAGTGGGAGCTTTAATTATTTAAGTTTTCTAATGTTATTTTATCAGGCTTATCTTATAAGATGTCATTTTTTCTTTAGATTCAAATCTAATTATTTTATGTTGGGTTAATATTTTCCCTTTTGAGGCAATGGTGGGGTTAAGTTAGAGATGTATGCAGAAAACATGTATTCACCATCTTGCTGATCATATGAACCATTGTACAATATGTATTCTTCTCATCTTCCCTAAAAATCACCCCAGTTCAGCTAGAGAAACATCCTGAATACCTCTTTTATCACCTAACCTTTGGACAAGTATAGTTTAAGAGGACTGATATACTCCCCAGTCATCTTCATGTGCTTAATCCTTCACCTCTGGTCTGGGCCTTCAGTTCCTGCCCTGGTGCTCTAGATTTCTTATTGATGAGACTTCATTTCTAATCACTCTAGACTCACCAGTTTGCTCCTTCCCAGACACTATCATGTCATGCAACATGCAACAACCCTACCCGCTCCCCCTCACTATTTTCCATTTCTAGCTCTTGGAGCAATCATCAAGAGAAAACTTTGATTTGGGGAAAGGCAAGGCAAAGCAAGGAAATGTGCCAGGGACTCTGATCATAAGAACTACTATGAACTAATGCTAAACATGGATGATACAAATATAACCAAAAAGAAAGACAGTTTGTGCCCTTATATTTTAATAGGAGAAGACTATACATAAAGGAGAATTCAAAAATGGGAAGGGGAAATAATGGAAATGGAAGGGTGCCTGCTTGGGGGCATGGTATCAAAGTTCAGAAAATGAGAAATAGATCTTTGAGGGTAATGAAAGTTGGCTGGCCTGGGCCCTGGGAGACCCTATTCATTTATAGGTGAAGAGGGGGCAGCATAGCAGAGGAACATTCCAGGGTGAGAAAGTCAAAGGGATGAATAGATATTCCAGTGTGTGGAGGGAAGAGATAATGAAGGAAGTTTCAGGGTGCATGGTGACAAAGTATGGAAAGTCAGAAGTAGAGTCAGGAGCAGAAAGGATGCATCAATCAATTGCTCTGTAACTCTACTTCTATGACTTCCCTAGCTTATCCCACAATACCAGTCTTCCTGGCTCACCATTCACCCATACATGCTATTTTTCTGTATTGGAACATAAGTTACATGAGAGTACAAACTATCCTGTTTTTTGTATTTATATCTTGACTACTTAGTATAGTTAATGACACATAGGAAGTACTTAATTGTATGCTTTCTAATTAATTAATTAATTCATGGATGCTAACATCAAAGTTGTATATATTGGTTGTGTTATAGGGCAGATTAAAATATTGGTAAGTCAATGAAATTAAATAATTTATACATTTCAAGGCTATAAGGAATGAGAAAATAAAAAGATAAAGGATACTATAGAATCATGAATGGAATGGTGAGTATCTCTTGTAACAGACTCAAAGATGCACAAAAGAAAATTCTATAATATAGGTACAGCCCAACCTATTTTATACCTATTAGGCAGATATATTATCCTTAAACACCGTGGCAAAATAAAGCAACATTGTAGTGGAGGGAGTGATGGACTTTCAGGGAGCAGACACCTGGTTTTTAATTCTGCTTTCAGACACTAATCATATAAACATAAAAAAATTCCCTCAATGATCTTCAATTTCCTTCTCTGTCAAATGAGGATAATTATATTTGCATTTCTTATCACACAAAGTTATTGAAAGAATAAAATAACATAAAACAATATAGCAATATCAACTTATTTAAAAAAATATAAAAGGCTATGGACTGATGACCATGAAGGAGCCCAAAAAAGAAAACTGAGTACCTAAGATTGATAATGGATGTAATCGGCTAAAACCTAATTAGCTTTCCAAACTTTTATCTTTCCAAATTGTTCTTCTGACCATGCAATTAAACTCTAAAGTCACTGTTCCCCACCCTTTGTGAATTCCTGATAATGCTTCCTTCACTTGAAATACTCTCTCCCGTAACTTTGCTTATAGGAATCTTTATCATCATTCAAGATCTGAGTCAAATCCAACTTCAGTGAAGTCTTTTTTGTCCATTGATATTGGAAATTATTCCTTCCTCTAAGGAATTATAATATTTGTCATCTATACTACTATTAAGCCCTTTGAATAATGTATATATCTAGGTATCTAATCATTGAAAGTACAGTCTGTAATTTCTAATTTTTCATACCTTCTCATTTTTATTGATATCTCATTTTCATTAATATAGAAATTTATCAAAGACTTTCTGAAAGCCTGAAAAGATGACATCCTCTGATTTCCCTTTACTACATGCCTATTTGCTACCTCAAATAAATTAAATAAACAAGTCAGGACAGATTTCAACTTTTAGAAATCATGTTGTCTCACTCATTAAGGGATTTTTATTTAAATATTCAATGATTACTATATGCTATTACTATATGCTCTTTTAGTTCCCTCAGTATGGAGATGAAACAATGATTGGAAGTTTCCCTATCTTTTCTCTGGAAAACATTTTCTTGTATGGGATTCATATCTACAATAAGTCAATTTTCTGACACAGTGGTTGTTTGTAATGATAGATTGCACAATTTCACCAACATTTCTCCATTTCATCCTTTATTTCATTCAAATGCCTTAGATGGAGGCCATTTAGTGCCTTTGACTTTTTATGTTTCTTTTGTCAATATCACACAATAAGAATCTCAGAATTCAGAGAGATGTTAGGTCACTTAATCCAAATTGTCATCCACTTTTCATGCTTTGTAGACAACCGTCTTGCCTCTCCTTGAATGCTTACAATTTAAGTTAGACTATGCTGATTTTATATACTTTGACCTAGAACTTCTAATTCATCTATTTCAAAAAACAAATTGGAAATTAAAATCATTCTTTGCTAAAAGATGGGGAATGTGAACCATCTCCTTTTCTTTCCTGAGTGTGCAGTTTGCCTTGAAATTCAATTGATTCTCTAGTAGACTTCCTTCTTTTAATATATTTCAAGAACTTTTTTTGTTATTAAAAATAGTGTTGACTGACAGTGTTGCTTGTACTTGTATTTTTCTCCTCTTTCAAAACAGTCACTGGTTTTTGTTTTTTCTAGTAAGGAAACACATGGTATGGTGGATAGAGCATTTGATTTGACATTAGAGCATATAAGTTGGACTGCTAACTATCCTGATACTTACTATAACCTTCCTTAGGTAAATAAATCATGGAACTGAGATGGGATCTAATGTTCATATTTTCAAAATGAAGACATTAGAAGAGCTCTGAGTGAACAATTTCTATGATTTTTTGTCATTATCTTCTCTGCAGTTATCTCTGAGAGATGCCCAGAGTACTGAGATCAAATGACTTGCCTAGAGTTTCCCAGTCAGTACATGTAGGAGTTAGGACTTGAACCCAGGTCTTTATGGCTCCGAGGTCAACTCTCCATCCAACAAGCCATGCTATCATTTGACTAGTCTATAAAGTCTGTTCTAGATCTAAATCCTATGCTGTGATTGAGGGACCTTTCTTATGGGTTTCTGCTACTTCTTCCCTTGATCCTAATGAAATCAGTTTCTATCAACTGAGTTAAAGAAATTCTATATATGTAAGGTTTGCTAATTATTTGAATCTGGCCTCAGCCCCTTATTAGCTGTGTGACCCTGGGCAAGTCACTTCATCTTGTTTCCCTCAGTCCCTTATCTGTAAAATAAGCTAGAGAAGGAAATGGCAAATCATTCCAGTATCTTTGCCATGAAAACCCCAAATGGGGTCACAAAGAGTCAGACACACCTGAAATGACTGAACAACAACAACTATCCACATACTACTAAATATTCACAGACTAAAAGAATTGTATCAACTCTTAAAAATCCAGCATTAGAAAAACAGCAACAAAGACAGTAGCAAAAACAGACATATTTTGGATGAAAGATAATTATGCTTTTACTTGTTTAATGTATATTTATAATGCAGTTACAAAAGATATAGTAACACATATCTTCCTTAGTATGATGTTTGGAAGTTTATGGAGACAGAGTAAAGCAATTTCCTTTCTCTATCATTTTTCAATTGCACAATTTGGGTATTTCAAAGAGCTGCATAATGATCTTTGCCTCTAAAATTATACCTTTTAGTTTTTGTGTAATTTCAGCTTCTCAATTCTCCCTTTTGTCTTTACTTGCCCAATAAAAGAAAAAGTAGAGAAAGGAAAAAAAGAGATGGGGGGGATCTATGTCAGTAGAAGAGTAAAATGATATATTGGTGAATGGATTGACTATTTCTGAGCATGGCAAGTGAAAGTGCTGAGAGAAGTCTCTGGCCAGTTTTAAATATTGCTGCCTAGAGCTCCAAGAAAGATTTCAGATTGCCTTTGGTATATTGCAGGCATTGTTCTCACAAACATAAACTGGGCTTCTCAAATTTCTTGTCTTTGTTTTGAGTTCTCTTTCACAGGCATGACTCTTTGGATTTGGCACAACCAGCTTAGGTTACTTTTACTTTCTTCTTCTTGGTCTCCTTCTCCTCCTCTTCCTCCTCCTCCTTCTCCTTTCTCTCTCTCTCTCTCTCTCTCTCTCTCTCTCTCTCTCTCTCTCTCTCTCTCTCTCTCTCTCTCACTCTCCCTCCCAAGATTCCAAATAATGTTATTTATTTTTGCCTTAACTCTGTTGTACTTGATATTGTCTATTCTGACATATTGGCCAGTTATTATGACATACAAATCAGAATATCAAAGAACCCATACAAGGATTGTCAAGCTGCATTAGATGATGATCCATCTAGTTCAATATTTTATTTCTTCAGTGGAACCAAAAGACATTATGCAAAAGGGCATAATTGTCTTCTCTGATGTCAGTCTTGAAGGACTAGTTAGAGATGCCTAAAATATCTTTCTAAAGTAATTCATTATGAATCTGTCATCCAAAAATGTAGGAAGCCATTTCTAACTTTACTCTGCAAATATAACAACAAAAAAGCCCTCTTAGGGATATAAACTTACTACTCACTGTATAAAATTATACTGCCTTCTATTTTTTTTAGTTTCACTTATTTAAAAACACCTAGTCTAATCAGCTGAAAATTAATCACTATGTCTATATTACTTTCAACATTTCATAAACTTTAATTATATTGCATGACAACTTTTGAATCTTTATACTAACAGATCCTGATTTCATTGAGTTGATGTCTTCAAGGGAAAATATGCAATGAGTCATAGATAGTAGGAAAAATCATTTTAGATTTGAGGTAAGGAGAGCTAGATCCTACTCTTTTACTGTGCTATTAATGAGTTGTATGACCTTGGGAAAGTAACATAACCTTTTTTAGGTTGTTTCCCTCATCCATTTCCTCATTTAGCTTAGGTGATCTCCAGGACCCATCTTAGATTTAAAGATCTAGTTCATTTTCTCTTGGGTTATAATTGCTCTGTCAAATTCTTTTTCATGCATATAGTTTTTATTATTTTCCCCTAAACACATTAGCTTGTGCCTGTCTACACTCATCTGTTGCCTTAATTTCCTCTGTTCATAAAACTTCTTGAAATCTTTTATTTAATTTGTTTCCAAGGGTTTGTGATAGTTCTTATGACAAAAGAGAGTTGTTTTTACCATAAAATTAGAATATTTCAGTGTTAAACTCATTCTTTGAAATAATTATAAAATAGTAATGTTCATTTTATATTTATGAAATAGTAAGGTAACACTTCTCTGGGATACCTCACCAACTTGCGTTCACACTTATAATTTGTATCCTAAAGGGGATGACTATTATTCTCAATTTCTAGGGCTTACTCCTGTGGGTGTAACTACTTCTACTACTGTAGTTCTCAAAGCGCCACCAGTGTGCTTACTATTAACAAAGAGCCAGTAGAATAATTTATTGTTTAGGAAAGGTATTACCAAGATGATATAGTTAGAAAACTTAGTAAAAAAAAAATTTCCCTGAGACTGAAGGGGATACTCTTCCACAAATACATACTGTATCTATGAGATGAGTGAACTCAATCTTAGAGTACAATGGTAATGAGACAAGCATAAGGGATACATATGTGAAGGGTAAGTCACAAATTCTGACACCAGAAGTCCTTTCTCTTTAGGTAGAGTCTTAATGCAACTTATTTTTTGTGCAACTCTGCTGGGCTGGCCATTCCACTGACTTACCAAGTTTTTCCTCCTTTCATGAGTCCATAGCTGGCATTTCCATAGTGAGAGAGTTCTCTGAAACACTTGAGTAATTGTTTCTCTGTATTGGTCTCTATCTTTGGTGTGTCCCTCTGTTTCTGGTGAGATGTATTATTTCCTATTGACCTGGTAACTCTGATGAGACTGATAAGGGTGAGAGAAGAGATTATCTTCTCCCCATCTTTATTGCCTTTTGGCATAAGGAAAGCATTCTCCTTTCATAAAGTGCTCTGTAATTTTTCAGTTCTAGAAACGCTTGCTGCTTTTGCTTATAAGTCCAAGGTGTCTATCACATTGTTGGTTTTTTTCTCCAATCCACTTCTTTTTCCAATTCCAATTTCTTTCTTCAATTCCTTTTCCTCCAATCTTTTTTCTCCATTTTTCCTCATAAATGAATAAAAAATGTAGATACATTTCATTTACAAATTAATAGATAATTGTGTGTGACTATATTACCTAAAGAAGAGAGGGAGAGCCATAACATCCTTCCCTTATACTTAACACCTTGTGATTCCATTAATTCAAGTGGAGGTGGTGGAATTCTCCACCCCCCCCTTTTAGGTAATATAATTTGTTGAGAGCCTGTATGTCATAGTGGATTCCAAGCTTGGAATCAGAATGACCAGGATCCAAGTCCTGACTGTGACATATACTAGTTGTGTAGCCATAGCCAAGTCATTTAATCCCTTAGTTCTGCAGGAGATTTTCTAGGTCTACATGTTACAGACATATACCTAAGTGCAAATCTCTAGCAGTGGGGGGAGTTTCTTCCCCAAGAGTTCTCAGCATGAATAAAATCTTAGATTCCTATCACTACCACCACTGCTACCACCACCACTATCAACACCATTATTCTTGGGATGAAGATGAATAACTGCTAATTTAATAATTTCATTTTCTAAAGTATAACTCTAGTGTTTTCTCAGGTAGGCATGGATAGTTTTTATAAGGTCCCCCAAACCAGAATGACATGTGGTTGTAAGACTGGAAGCAAAACTGTTTGTAGAAATATGGAAGTAAAAAGTACCTTGATATTACATCATGCTGCTCCTTAAAATTATACTTGATTCTTCCCCTCCTTGAAATCTTTGAGCTTTTTGCGCAAAAAATTGACAAAGAATTGGACTAAAAAATAGATTAGGTTGGGACAACCAATTATAAAAAGTTCTCTTTTATTTTTTCAGTGGGAATTGGAAATATGGGGGGGAGAGGGGACAATAGCTTTAATTTTTAAGATTAAATGTACCTGTGTAGTTTATTTAACATTCCCTTAACCAAAAATTATTAGAGCAGCTGGGGTAAAACCTGGTGAATATGACAAAAATTTTCTCATGGTTCTTGATCCTCTATTGAAAGAAGGACTATGCCTTAAAGAGGTAGTACTATCTTCCCCTTGTCTTTTAAGTAATGAGATATGTGAAGGCACAGGCATGAACTTTGATACCATGTAAGTGAGTTTCAAGGGAGATTGTTATAAGTGTGTAGACAGAAAGCATTTCTGGCGTTTGAGTACTTCTGGGAGCTCTGCCATTGCTTTGCTGCCTTTTGTGGCCTAAAGAACAACCTGAGACTGGGGTGAGAAACATGTTTGGAAAGACTGGTCATTGTTAAATTTTCAGTTTGAAAGCACTGATACTAGATGGTCAATTTTGCCTATTCTTCTTCCTCACTTTATTTCTTGTCCAGGACGCCATGTGTTAAATCAAAAGTTTGCTTCTTTAAAGTTTGTTTACATTTCTGTTCAATTAGTATTGACAACCAGCAAAAGATAAAAATGTAGTCCAACAGTAATTTCTGATATGTATATGTTTCATTATTAGATATGGATGCAAGAAATAAGGTCAGTGACTGGCGTTAGAAATGTAAAGACACATACAGAATGAGATGTAGAAAAAAAGGTAAAAAAAAAACTACAAGAAATCTTTCTGGCTGGGCATTCAGGAACTAAATGAAAGAGATTATTATTGTTTTATATTCCACAACTTCCCAAAACATTGCTACAGGATAAATTTGGTTAGCAAAACTGGATAGCAGTTTCTGTTTGGTTTGGGTGTGTCTTTGTGGTGGTGAGGATGGGATTTTTGAGTTACTCCAAGAAGCCATAAGGCCTTCCCCATTGTTATAGTCTCTGAATTCTCAAGGAGAAGCCTTTGTAGGGATGGAGTCACAGGAGATTAGTGTGAGAAAGTCACTTCCCAGTGGGAGGCAAAGAGAAGAGTCTGGAAAAGATTGGTTATACCCATAATCCAAAGGCTAGAGATCATCAGAAGATGGAATAAGAATCCTAGTTTTCTGCAGCATCCCAGTAAAATATTTTCACCTTATATGAACACACAGATACATGGCTACACTAGCATCACATATAGGTTCTTTGCATAGGATGTGCCACTAATCTGGAAGTTCTTTCTCTTTTTTTTTTTTTTGTAGAGTCATCATGTAGCTTATCTTTTTTGTAGCTCTCTGCTGGGCAGGTCATTCAACTAATCTCCCAAATTTTTCTCCTTTCTTGAGCCTGTAGTTCATATATAGATGATAACAGAAAACAAAACTACTTCAGGAAGGCAAAAAAAAAAAGATTTCAAACACTTAGATAACTACCACCAGAGTTATAACAAGTGAAAGATAGGGAAAGACATATATGTAAGTTGCAAATTTATATTTTCTGTGGGTGCTAAGGGTGGGAGTGACAAGATGCATGACTCACCGATGCTGTTTCTCATATTCTTGGGATCTTTTTTACATGTAAATATTGATTCAGGTTCCTTCAGACAGGAAAGACCAATTTATTCATTCCCACCTGAGAACGCAGAGTACTCTCACAATAACATGGGTGCTACCTTCTTCCCTTCACTACCACTGCAGATAGAAAGGAAAATTAGGCATATTATGGATTTCCCTTCTCAGTGATTACATTGCTGGTGAGTGAAATTTATTTGTACCATTTTGTTGTTCTTAGATTTTTATCCTGTGGCTTGAGGCCTTGGATTTGAAAAGCCAAGATGAGATCTTAGCCAAAGCTAAGATGAGAGCTGTGAAATTAGTTTGGGGAGTTTTTTGTATGACTATTGTGCCCTTATATATCTGGTTTTATTTTGTGAGGGAGATCTCTGACCACTATGATCATCTTTATCATTGACCTAACCATTATAAATTATCTTGATGCCCATTTGGGGGAAATTAACAATAATAACAAAAGTACTTACAATAAGTTTTTTTTTTAAGAAGTGAGAGTAAGATTAAGGAGGATTAGAATGGAGAAGATAGGAAGTAGTAAGGTGAAGAGAATGCCTGGTAACTTCCATGGAAAAACTGACCAAACCTGTTTTTTGGCATTTACATAGACAAATGATTTGAACTGACTGAATTGATTGTTTATTCTTGTGACAGGTAAACAGAATTATGATTATGAGATGAGAAAAATGGAAAAATAAATTTAAAGAAAGCATAATTTGACTTAGAAGAACAGTGTGAAAGCAACATTTCATTGCATTAGTTTGACATCGTGATAGTCATGACTACAAATGAACCATGTAGGCACTTGTTCTTTGTGGGGAATCACATATGACAACTGTCAAATGCACCACAAATGAGGTAAGATTTATTGGCTGCAATCCTATGTTATAAACTGGAATGTCATTGAATAGAGTTTGTAAGTTTGGGGAGGTAGTTACTTGGGGCACAAGGAAAATGTGATGCACTTTGATTAAAATATATACAAGGATTTTAAATACATCTGGAGTGTTGGTATCAGAGGTAGCTATATAAGCAGATTTAAGAGTGAATAATTTTTATAGAATGTGTATGTGTAAGCAACAGGGGACATTTTTTGGTAGCCTTTGTAGAAAAGTCAAATGTCTTTATTTTCATAGTGTCATTTTTTTTTTACTAGTCGGCTTAGAAGTAGATGTATGTTTTAACCAAATGTATATATATATATGTATATATATATATATATATATAAGATTATGATAAACTTAAAAAGAGGTTTTTCTACAAAAACTCTTTAAGCAACAAAACATTTCCATCATATGCCTGGAGTTGTGTTTTACCCAGCAGTTTTTCAGGATCTGATAGGGTCTGTTGGACAAATGATTCACAAATATCTGCTCTCATACTGTACAATAGTTAAGTAGAATGACACAGATGGTGCTCCCCTATTCTATTGAGTAAGTAGTATGTGTTTTTATAAAAACTGTTATACACATGGTTTTTAGCCAAGGAGACAGACTGAGAAAAGACTTTTGGAATAATTTGCTTATGTTGTAGTGGTTTGTTCACTGGCAGTGTGATGTGAAAACACACACATTACATATTTTTAAAAGCCTGAAAGGTCATGATAATAGAAATGTGGGAAGTCTGAGGGAAATGTGTAAAAAGAGATGAAAGCATATTAAGTTAATAAAATAGCTGTTATCATTTTATAACAATGAAATGTTAATAGAAGTAAAGAAATAATCTTGAGTTTCTTGGGGATAGTGAGGTATTTGTTTGGTCTTTAAAATCTTTTGAAGTTTTTTACAATTAGAATCCAGATTACTTTTCCAAACTTATTGCACATTACTCCCACTTGTGTTTTATGTTCCAGTAAACTTTTTTGTTTGCTTTTCCCTTAATACAGCATTTGATTTCCCTCCTTTGTTTCTTTGCCCCATGAATTACATTTCCTCCTTACTACTGCTCTTGGAATAAATTCTGTTCAAGGTTCTATTAAGTGACCTTTAAGATGACTTTCTTCATCCCCCACCAAATGGCATTGTATTTATGTCATATATTCTTTGTAGTTATGTAACTGTATACGTGCTGTTTCTCTTCAGTAGGATGTAAACTTCTTGAGGACAAGCACTGGTTTATTTTTGTTTTTGTATCATTAGTACCTCGCTCAGGCCCTCACATAATGCTTGTTGAATTGAATGGAATTGATCTATCTATACATATGTATATGTATGTATACACTTATACAAATATACATATACACACACACAATCTTGATTGTAGCTTGAATTTTGATCCTGCCATTTATATTACACTTTTGCCACATTTATGCACAGGACCGTTTATACATTTATTCTTTCTATGGCAGAACAAGCTCTGTTTTGTTGGAAAATAGAGTTGCTTCATAGATCCCACAGCAATTCAGGCAAACTTTGACTAAAAACCGTAAGGGGCAGTGAAAGAATTCAAACCCTTATGTTTCAGAGTTCACCTGATACTTTTCCAAATACTTTGTTATTGCTTCCAGGAAGTAACTTGGCCTCCCCTTTGGCAGGCAAACAGTGCTATGTTTTTCCTTCAGATGTCCTTACCCCTTGCAGGGTATTTTATAACCACACAACCTCTCATAGTGATAGATCATGAAATCTATCCTCTGAAAAGGATTTATATGATAGTTTATTATGTTTAAACACTAGATAAGTGCCTGAAAACATTACTATTAAAGCAGAAAACAAACAAAAAACCCCCACCATGGAAACAAGTAGTTAAAACATTTTAATATATGCTTATCCTAAATTTTGGATTTAGGATAAGCATATATCCTACTCTCCTTCTTTCCTACCCTCACCTCCCAATTGGGTTTTGATTTTGAAGTATCTTGTACTTAAAAAATTGACTTAGATAATTCCTCTAAAGTCGCAACTTGTTGATTGTTTTTAATTTTCGAAGACGGTACTGACAGTGAACTTTGTCTGTGGCAATACTAGGAAGAAATAGTGAGATGAAAGACTCATAGTCTTCCTTTCCATCCTGAGTACATATGAAGCTTGTCCTTTGCTCAGTGATAATCTTTCTATAATACTTGACATTATTTTTGACACTCAGAGTCATAGTTAGATTGCTTTTTTTCTCCCTTAAAGTCACATGCCAGCTACTGCCTCTGATAGTTGCCATTTTTTCACCATTGTGACATAGTGCTTAAGCCTTCAATGAACTTTGAAAGTTTTCTCTCTCTCTTTTTATTTTCTTTTGTTCTTTTTTTTTTTTTTGGTGAGGTAATCAGGGTTAAGTGATTTGCCCAGGGTCACACAGCTAGTAAGTGTCAAGTGTCTGAAGCTAGATTTGAACTCAAGTTCTCCTGACTCTAGGGCCAGTGCTCTCTATCCACTGTACCACCTAGCTGTCTTCCCCCCCTTTTTTCTTCAATTTCCTGCTTTTCAATCACTGGTTATCCCCACTAACAACAACAATAATAATGCCCATTCATATAGTGCTCTAAAATTTATAAAAATGTTTTCTCATAGAATCCCCATGAGAAAGATAGTACAAGTAACCATTATGCCCACTGTAGATGAGGAAACTGAGGCTCACTGAGGTTAAAGGATGTGGCTACATCATAGAGCTAGTCACATTAGTTATCACACAGCTAGTGAGAGGATGGGGTTAGGCACTAAGGATTATCCACAGCTCTAAGTCTAAATTTTATGCAAAAATTAAGAGCCAGGATTTGAAGCCAGTCTGCTTATTCTAAATGCAGTGCTTATCTCACTCCATAATTCTTCCTTACATTAATATTACTCATTTGAATACACCAAATACTTATATACATTAAAAAACAAAAAAAAATCAGAAATAATGTATGAATAAAATGGAATTTGCAATCTAAATAAAATGCTTACTATACTCAAGGCATGGTGCTAAAGGTGGGGATGTAGAGGTACAAACAACATCATCCTTTCTCCTCAAGTAACTCTCATTGTAGTGAGAACATGGTGCAGATAATATAGGTATACAATAAGTCTAATATATTTGTGAGTAAGCAACATGGCCTAGAGGCCATAGGTTCAAATATTGTCATCCTGTACAATGGAAAGAGTGCTGGAGACTGAACTTGGGTTCATATCCATCATTTGATATTTGCTATCTATAAGACCTTGGACAATTCACTTTAAATTTTATCAGTTTCAGTTTCCTCATCTGTAAAATGAGGGAATTGAACTAGATGGCCTCTGACATCCTCCACTAGCTCACTTAAGTTCTATGTCCCTCACGTAACTCCCTGGGATTTATCCACTAAGAAATAGTTGTATTGCAATCAGTATTGCTGGAAGAGTTTTAACACTGGGGATTTCCTATGGTGAAAAAAATCACAGCTTCTTATGTCTATATGTATCTATCTCTATCTATCTATCATCAGTGTCTTATAGGGTAGAATGGCATCATGTGATGTCAGTCAGTCATCAAGCATTTATTGAGTATTTACTGGGTACCAGGCACTGGGATAAGCAGTGGAGATACAAATAGAGACAAAAACAATCTCTACTCTTAAGGAATGAACATTCTAAAAGGGGAAAAAATGTGAATACAAAATATTTGTATTATTTGTGTAATACAACATATAAAGTAGGATGATACAAAGTACATACAAGATATGTGCAGAGTAGGTACTTTCATTGTGGAAGGTACTGACTGGGAGGACCAGCAAAAACTTCCTGAAGAAGGTAGAATTTGAGCTGAATCTTGGAGAAAGCCAAACAAAGAGGGGGAAGTGAAGAGAGAGCATGCATACAGTGGCATGACTCATGGTAGAATGTGATGGGGTTAAAAATTAAGTCTTTCCTCACTTGAGTCTATTTTCTATTCAGCTCCCAAAATGATTTTCTTTAAGGCCAGATCTGACCATGGCACTTTGCTACTCAGTAAACCTCAGTGGTTTCATTTTACCTATAGGATAAACAGAAATTACTATTTTTATCTTTTCACAAATGAGCCCCAACCTATCTTTCCAACCTCTCCTGCTAGCACTTTGCAATCCAGTCAAACTGACCTTTTCTCTGTTCCTCTCACTGCTTTTGCACTGACTGTCCCTCAGGTCTGCCATGCATGCTCTCTCTCCTCACTAAACCTCAGAGAATTATCCTCTTCTGTCAAAACACAACTTAAGCACCCTCTTCTGTGTGAAATCTTTTTGTTCTACCTAAATGCTGCCACTATTACATTGCATTTAAATAATTTTTATTTTATTTTAATTTATTTAGTCTCGTTATAGTTATTGTGTGTGTGTGTATTTGTTCTATCTTCAATAGAAGAAATTGCTTGAGAGTAGGAATTGTTTCATTCTCTGTATTTATATTTCCAGTGCCTATCACAGTGCCTGGCACATAGTAGGCAATTAATAAACATTTGTTAATTGATTGAAATTGGAATCCAACAAAATGTTATAGGAGGAAGAGGGAGAGAGAGAGAATATCAAATTCAGTTAGGTGCATCAGCAAAAGACCCAGAATAGATGAAGGAAAAGAAGTTTTCCAGAGGTAGAAATGTTCAATGTTATATAACTTCATTAATTCCTACTTAGAGGGTATGAAGGTAGGAGAGAGCAAGATGAGATCTGGGTAACAGTGAGTAATTCAGTTTTGATGATATCTATATACCATCCCAGCATGTGAAAGAGAGGACTATGAAATAAGTCTAGAAAGGTGAGTTGGCACCAGGTTATGGATACTCTTAAATGGTGGTTTATAATTTTATCCTATAGAGAAGGAGTCATTGATATATTTTATTTTTGAATTATGGGACTATAAAACTCTCCATTAAGAGTGCTATTTGGGCAGTTGCAAAAAGGGTGGATTGAAGAGGCAAGAGCCTGGAGATCATTTAGGAGGCTCTTTCAGTAGCAGAGGCAATACATAATGCATGCCATATTTAATCTTTGCATCCCTTCTAGAGCCTATGAAAGTGCTGTGTACAGTTTTCTTTGACAGGGGAGGAGTTTGGTTATTTATGTCAGTGTAGGAAACCTCTGGTGTGGAAACTGCTTCCATCGATGCAGATCTGCACCTCATCTGTAATCTGCAGTTTTAGGGCATTGCCTGGGTCAATGAGAGTTTAAATGACTTGAGTACATTTATGGCAGAGGCAGGACTTAAACTAAGATTTTGCTGTCTTCCAAGCTTAGAATAGGTGCTTAATAAACATTGCCTGAACTTGAAAGGTAGCCTCGCTTTTCTGTTGTAGACAAGTTGTCTTCAAATAAGCATTGCTTTGAGGATAGTAGTTTTTCTATATTCTAAGACATTGGTATTGGTGATACTTTCTTTCCATTCGACATTCAGTAGAACATTTGAGTGACAAAGATGAAAATATTCAAGAAGTTTGATGTAATGTGTCTCATAAAATCATATGTTATAGTCAAATTGGAGAGTGGAGACCATGATTGCTTTATACTCTGCTTTAGACTCATTTGGAGTTCAATTTCATGTTGGTGTCCATTATTTCCTGAAGGACATGTAGGCCTCCTGAGTTTGTTTTTCATTTCTTCATGTCTTATTGCACTGACTAGGACCTGTTTGTTTTGAAATTACTTCAGTTTCCAGAGGTGGCTAATTTACAGACATTATGGAACAAATACTAAACAAGACTGGTTCAGTTTGTACTTTTTTCTCCTTGGGATGGATTTTTTTTTTTTGTAGAAGCATCTGAAAACCATCTCTGTGCCTATTAATAACAAAGCATTTACATACTGCCTCTGACTGTGCTGTCAATCCTGTAATTCAAAAAAAGCAACTATCTGGATTTACATGACTTGCACAATTGTGGAATGGCAATTGGTACCAAAATTTCTGTAAGCGTCATTAGAAGACAATGGAAATGAAACCTTTTTATATGTAAAGGCATCTGTAGATTCAAGATATTTTCCTCTGTGGTAACTAATATTTAATATGCATAGCTAATGATTTAAAATGTAAAACAATGAGAATATGAAACACATGGCAATAAGGAGTGAAAACAAACCTTACAGTCATGTGTTATTAATGATAATATCAAATTTTAAATATCATAGTTTCAAGGACAAACCTTTACTGCATGATTTGAAGAGACACTGTACGACCTTATTCAAAATATCTGTTCTTCTAGCCTAACAGGGCCAGAGAATTTCAGAATCTCAAAACTAGGAGAAATTTTAGAGGGCATCTAACCCAATCTATACATGACAAAGAGCATCTTCTATGAAATCCCAACAATTGGTCACCCACCCTCCAATTTAAAACTTCTGGAGAGAAGCTTATAACTTCTTCTGGCAGCCTCTTCTACTTTGGGGCAACTCTGATTGTCAGAAGTTTTTCTTCACTCCCAGACAAAAGTTTTTGCTTTGAGCTTTAGTATCAAGCAAAGGAAGTACTAGCAATCAATTTATCAATCAATCAGTTAACAAGCATTTATTCAGTGCCACTATGTTCCTAGGAACCAAGGATACAAATAAAAAAAATTCACATACTTTCTGTTTACAAAGAGTTTACTTTCTATTGGGGTACACAATGTGTCCATATATAAGTACATACAAAATAATCCAAAATTAATACAAAATAATTAGGGAGGAAAGGAGCTAGCAATTAAGGGAAATCAAGAAAAATGTTATATGGAAGGAAGCGCTTCAGGTGCTGTCCAAGATTTGCCGTAGCTTTTCTTCCAAGGAGCCAATGTTGTTTAATTTCACGGCTACACCCTCCCCCCATATTCAGGAATATAAATCTGATACTGCTTCTATTTCTTCTCCCTCTATTTACCAGGAAGTGATGGGACTAGTTGTGATGATCTTTGCTTCTTTTTTTTTTAATGTTAAGCTTCAAGCCAGCTTTTATACTTTCCTCTTTCACCCTCATCAAGAGGCTTCTTAATTCTTCTTCACCTTCTGCCATCAGAGTGGTATTGTCTGCATATCTGATATTGTTGATATTTCTCCTAGCAACCTTAATTCTAGCTTTTGATTTGTTCAGCCTGGCATTTCACATGATGTATTCTGAATAAAATTTAAGTAAATAAGATGACAACATACAGACTTGTCATATTCCTTTCCCAAACCTTGCCTAATGTCTATGATACATTTTATCAAAATGTAGTTTCCTTGATTATTTCATTTGATCAGGCCTATGTTTGCTTTTAATTTGTTTAGAACATGATTGCTACTCCTGCCTTTTTTACTTCAGCTGAAACATAATAGCTTCTGCTCCATCTCCTTATTTTAACTCTGTATAGCTTTGTTTTTTGTGTCTCTTACAAGCAACATATTGTTGTATTCTGCTTTCTAATCAATTCTGCTATCTGCTTCTGTTTTATGGGTGAGCTCATCACATCTTCATTCACAGTTATGATTACTTTCTATTTCCCTCTTTCCTATTTTCTTCTGTTTCTGCTTCTTTTTCCCCTTTTATCCTATCCATCCTCAAGTCTGTTTTACTTCTGACCACTGCCTCCTTTAATCTGCTTTCACTTTTATCATCCAGCCCCCCCCCCTTCCCTTCTATCTATCTCTTTCTATTTCTCTATTTGGTAAGATAGATTTTACCCAACTCTCTCTCTCTTTTCTTCTCCTTCTCCTTCTCCTCCTCCTCCTCCTTCTTCTTCCTTCTTTGAATCAATTTAGATACTAGTGAAATTCCAACATTGCTTGCCACACTTCCTTATTTCTTGCATGCCTCTTTTATGTGAGATAATTTCCCCTATTCTACCTCTCCCTTCCTCCTCTCAGTGCATCTCTCTTTCTCACCTCTTCATTTTTTTTGAGATCACCCCAACATAATTTATTCACACACATGCACTCTATGTAGACTATTTTTAAATGCCCTAATAATTATAAAGTTCTTAGGAGTTACATATATCCTCTTCCTATACAAAAACATGAACAGTTTATCTTCTTTTTTTAAACTTTGAGTCTCTAATGATTTTTCTTTCCTGTTTATCTTTTTATATTTCTTTTGAGTCTTGTGTTTGAATGTTAGATTTTCTATTCAGTTCTGGTCTTTTCATCAGGAGTGTTTGAAAGTCTTCTGTTTCACTGAATATCCATTCCTCCCTCCCCCCAACCTCCCAAGTATTATTATACTTGCTCAGTTTTTCTGGGTGTGTTATTCTTGGTTGTAATCCTAGCTCCCTAGCCTTCCAGAATATCATACTCCTTGCCTTCTGCTCCTTCAAGATGGAAGCAGTTAAATCTTATATAATCCTGACTGTGACTCCGCAATATTTGAATTGTTTCTTTCTGGCTGCTTGCAATATTTTCTCCTTGAACTGGGAGCTCTGGAATGTGGTTATAATATTCCTTTGAGTGTTCATTTTTGAATATCTTTCAGTAGGTGATCAGTGGATTCTTTCAATTGAGATTTTACCCTCTAGATCTAAGATACAGGGTGAGTTTTCCTGTATAATTTCTTAAAATATGATATCTAGGATCTTTTTTTGATACTGGCTTTCAGGTAGTTCAATAATTATTGAATTATTTTCTTGGATTTATTTTCCAGGTCAGTTGTTTGTTTAATTAGATATTTCACATTTATTTTCCTATTTTCCCATTCTTCTGACTTTGTTTTACTGTTTCTTAATGTCTTATGGAGCCATTAGCTTCCAGCTGCCTAATTTTAATTTTTGGAAATTATTTTCTTCAGTGTACATTTGTACCACTTTTCTCACTTGGCCAGTTCTGCTTTTTAAGGTTCTTTTCTTCAGTGAATTTTTATAACCTATTTACCACTACACCAAAAAAAACCCCACATTTTTAAGGTATTATTTTCTTCCACATTTTTTTTGAATCTCTTTTACCAAGCTGCTGACTCTTCTCATAATTTTATTGTATCACTCTCATTTCTTTTCCCAATTTTTCCTCTACCATTCTTATCTCTTTCTTTAATTCTTCCAGGAATTCTTCTTGGTCTTGGGTTCAATTAGCATTTTTCTTTGAGTCTTTGGTTGTAGATGTTTTCACATTGCTGTCTTCTTCTGAGTTTTTGTCCTGGTCTTCCCTGACACTGTAGTAGCTTTTTTGTTTGTTTGTTTGTTTTTGTTTCTTCTTGTTGTTGCTTGTCCATTTTCCTGGCCTTTTTTTTTTTTTAAATTTTTAACTTTATGGTTATGTTGGGTTCTGCTTACCTGGGGGTGGGGAGGCACTCTCCCAAGCTTCAAGTTTTTTTGTACTGCTGTTTTCAGAGCTATTTCTGGGGCTCTGCAATTTTTTAGTGTTTGCATGGTGGTGTGATCTGAGGAGAAGTGTCGTCACTGCTCTCCTTGTCTGCATTCTGGTGTTTATCCAGAAAGGTCCTTTGTTCCTTTGCAGCTGCAAGTGCTAGTGCTCCTTTCTGCCCTGGAATTGTGGGCAACAGAGTTGCCAGTAAGTTCCTGCTGCACTCAGTGCCAGCAAATAGTCTCTTGTGATGTCTTTCTGACTAGTTATTTAACCTCCTTGCCATCTCTGAACTGATAGCTCCTAAAGCTGCTGCTAACACTGTTGAAGTTGCCTGCAAGGCCCACTGCTGGTGCTGGTGCTGCTTTTGTTTCTTGCTCTGGCAGACCCTAATCTCACATTACTGACTTTTCCGGTGACCTCTGAAGTTGTCTTAGGCTAGAAAAATGTCTCTACCTGATCCTTTTTTTTTTCCCATTGACTCTACCACTCCTAAATTCAATTTGAGTTGTTATGTTAGAGGTGTTTCAAAGGGAATATTGGAACAGTATGGTTAGATTAAGGTATAGGGGAGTAATATATAATGGGATTAGAAAGATAGAAGTTTAAAGGCTAAATATGAGTTTGTATTTTATCCTAGAGAAAATGGAAAACCACTGGATTTTATTGAGTAGGGGACTGACATGGTTAGATCTGTGCTTTTATAGAATAACACTTTTGTAGCTGTATGGAAGATTGATTGGAATGAAGAAAGGTTTAAGGAAGACACTAATGAGGAGGCTGATTCAATAGTGTATGAGGAAAATGTGAATAGTGACTAAGAACAGATGAGGGAGATATTGTGAAGGTTCGTTTATGTAATAGTCATTCCAATTTTGGAAAAAGTCATCATGTTCCCTCTAAGTTTTCCCTTTTCTAGGCTAAACATTTCTTGTTTCTTCAACTAATCCTGATATGGTATGATTTCAAGGCTCTTTGCCATCTTGTTTGCCCAGATGATCATGTCATTCTTAAATTGCAGTGCACAGAAGTGAATGCAACACTGCAGATATGGTCTAACCAGACAAAAAAACAGGGGGATTATTAACTTCTTATTCTAGGATGTAGCTTAAGATCACCTTAGCTTTCTTGGCTGCCAAAGCATACTGTTGATCCTTATTGAACTTATAGCTAACTAAAATCCAGAGAATGTCTTTCAGGCAAACTGCTGATGTTCTTATGAAATTGATTTTTTAAACCTGCTATAAGATTTTGCAGTTACCTTACTTAATTTCCCTTACATTTCAGCAAAATTTTCTAGGCTTTCATGACTATTTGAGCCCTGACTCTCTCCTAATGTGTTAGTTAGCTCTTTCTGTTTTGTGTCACCTAAAAATCTGATATGTGTACCACCTATACCTTTATCTAAATCTTTGCTAAAAATGTTAAAGAGTATAAATCAAGTACAAATCCTTGGGACACTCCACTGGAGACCTGTCAAAGTGATGTGGAAACCATTAAGTCTCAGAGGGACATGATTGCAGTCTTCAAATACTTGAAGGTTACCATATTGAAGAGATTAGGCTTGTTCTGCTTGGCCCTTGAGGGTAGAACCTTGAGTAGTGAATGGGAATCACAAAGACAGACATTTTGGCTAAATCTGGAAAAAAAAAGATATTTCATATGTCCCCATTTTAGTTTCTATTTTGGCTTCCCATGGATGGGGTAACTCCACAAAGATTCTTCTCTCATGCATGCCCTCTCTAAGGCTTATGGAAATGGAAGGAATAGAGTTGGGGAGGTTGGTTGCAAATGACCAGAGTGACCAAATCAAAAGATTGTAGTGTCCTTATTATCATGCCATTTTATGCAGGTCTTACAGACCTAGGCTTACAGTTCTAAGCTTAGAGTCCTGCCTCTATCATATACACAAGATATAGGATTTCAGAGATAGAAGGGATGGCAGAATCTAACTAATGCACAAATATGCCCAATAAATAATCACACAATCCCAATTTAAAGACCTCCAATGCCGAGAGACCAATTGCTTCTAAAAGTAACCTATTTCACTTTTGGACAGCTTTAATTGTTAGGAAATACAGCTTCTCAAAAGGTTGCAGTCTCTTTTGGTTACCAGAGGATGATAAACCTACAAATGGTTAGACTTCTCTCCATTCCACTCTTCATACTGCTGAACTCTGTGGCTTCTTGTAGCAGGGTAGCATGAGTTTGAAATTCAGGTAGAGGATGATATGGAATATTGCTAAGAATATTAAAAATAGGATACCTACAACTCTACAGCAGTTTGTATTTTATCCTAGAGAAAATGGAAAACCCCTGGATTTTATTGAGTAGGGGACTGACATGGTTAGATCTGTGCTTTTATAGAATAACACTTTTGTAGCTGTATGGAAGATTGATTGGAATGAAGAAAGGTCTAAGGAAGACACTAATGAGGAGGCTGATTCAACAGTGTAAGAGGAAAATGTGAATAGTGACTAAGAACAGATGAGGGAGATATAGCCCCTACCCTGTATCTAGAATCTCTTATCTTGGTCAAACCATCCCCATATTTATAAAGCATGCACACTCAACATGCTATGATTTCATCATTTATTTAAAATAACAAATACATATGAAAATATTAAGAGCTCATATATAGGGCCCTCCACTTTCAAAAGTCTCTTCAAATTCCACCTTTAAACCCTCCTAATTCTTACCTAATTAAATTGAATTACTTGAGGCTTTTCTTTCTTTTTTCCCCTGGTGACATAGTCTGCTCCCAGGGTCGAGGTTGAAGCCTTGCCAGCATGGTAAAACCTAACAGAGTTTTTACTTCCTTGGCATATCCTTTGAGAACTTAAAGCTACCTGCATAATGATGAGGCATTATAGAAGGACTTGGTGAAGTTAGAGATAAATATGAATTCTAGTCTTAAATGAAGTGGTGTATTGAAGCCAGCTTGAGGTGGCTTACAAAAGACAATTGACAAATTTTTCATGGTGAGCATTTACATCTTAGAAATGAGCAAATTTACAAAACAAGGCTTGATTTATTGTTTTGTTGATTGTTTAGACTTAAGAAAATGATAGAGAAAATGTTAATGAGGCAGATTAAATTTACAAATGCTTTGCACATATATTCCACACTACCCACCCCAGCCATTTGTTAAACATTTACCGGCACACCACTGCCTAAATGTCAATATCCTGTCTTTTCCACAGGTGCAAAATTCTCTTGAACATTTTCACTACCTCCTTGTTCATCATATCTGTTCTGGTATCATTTATCTCATTTTTTTCTTCTTTTGGCACTAGAGTCAATCATTTCTATGACATATTTTCTACTCTTAAATCCCTTCTTCTCTTTTCTTCCCTTGTTCAGAATTGCTAAATCCCCAGTACTGGCAAGCCCTTTATATTCTTATTCCACTTTAATTCCCAGGTTGACAAGGACTGAAGGAAGTCATGAAACTGTGCTGACTAGGTCCACTCCAAATCCTACTATTTAACTGGGTCCTCAAAGTTTCATGGAAACCTTTTTAATCATCTCTTAGTGACTCCTTATTATACTCCCCACGGTGACTGTACCTTCTCTTCCCTCCTCAAGCCCCCCAAAGTACTCTTATTTCTATATATCAGCAAATGACCTTACCTTTTATTTTTCCAAGAAGATTGGAGCCATCTAGCACAAGCTCTTCTGTTTTTGCTCCACTACACCTGAACAACTTTCTGGCTTCACTGATCTTCTTTTGCTTCTCTTTTGTCTCAGAGTTTTGGGATGAGGCCATCATCCCTGCTGAAACTAAACTCTTTGCAAAGGCTACTTGTACCTTCTACCCTCTCCAGACTCTTCTAGGACCATATTCTTTATCTATCTGCTTGTCTGCTTGCCTGTCTGTCTCTGCCTCTCTGTCTCCCTGTATCTCCCTGTGTGTGCGTCTCTCTCTGTCTCAGTGTCTCTCTGTTTGTCTCTCCCTCTCTTTTCTCTCCTTCTTCTCTTTTTCTTCTTTCATACTCATCCTCCTTCTCTATAGTCTACTTCTATTTGCCTAGAATCAAACTTAGGCATCTCCTATCCTTAACATCTCCTCCTCCGCAACAAACAAAAAAACTCTCAAAACTTTCCTGGAGTCTTCTACTCCCTCAAGTTATCATCTTACCTCTCCTTTCCTCTTTATTATCAAATTATTGGAAAGAGTGATCTGAACTACCTCCATCGATTCTGTCTGCTCACAGACTCTTCAAACCCTCTTTATACAGTGGAGTTATTATTTTTTTTAAGGGAGGGGGAAGTAGAAAATTAAATATAATCAATATAGCTACTGAGACACCTTCCTCTCACACATGGGATTTTCACAATAGGTACTTCTGGGTTAAGGTACTCTATGAGCTCACATCCATTCAAAATGGCAGCTTACAAACCACTCTCTCCCTCCCTCTAATGTATCTTTTTATTTCTCATATAAGGTAGAAGACACAATTAGTTCAAAGCAAAATTATTTAATGAAGTAATATATAAATATTTGCAATAGAAAATCACCCCCATAAACACAAAGCATACTTTCCTACAAATATACTTGCCTCCAAAGTAGAGGAGAGTGAGTAGGCACAGGGAGGGACCTATATGTGAAATATATGTGTAGAGGAACTACTCATACCACTGTTGCTATAGGACTCCTGATGATTTCTGGTGATATCATCATACAACTTTTGCTAAGCATATTCTAGTAATTGTTTTTTCCCCAATTTGCTCCTTACTGGTCATGGCTTCTTGGTGGGATATGCTGCTCCACTAGCTCACTGGGCTTTTTCCTTTGGTGCATTGCCCCACTGGGTTCTACTTTAGTTTGTAAGGGTATAGTGACTATACCCTGATAGGGGTAGGCTGACACCCACCTAATAAAGACCAGGTTGATGGTAACCTTAATGACTTGGATGGAAATTAAAGCCTCCTGTTATGGACTACTATTTAGTTTAGGGTTCAAACAATCTGATTGTGCCAAAGATCCTTTCTGGCTTAGTTACAAATGGATTTAGGCCAGAACTAAATGTAGGCTAAGGAGGCAAGATGATTATCCTTAACAAGCCTAGCCAGAATTCCTGTCTTTATTATGCATATGTCAGTAGCAAAGCTTAGGTGCTGTCTTTTTGACCAGTAAAAACCTCAGTCTCCCTACATCAAAATTACCCTCTCTTCAGAGCAGGTGTCCAAGGGAAATATGCACTGTCATAATGAGTACAGTATGTATATTATAGCTAAGGGAAGTTGGTAAGGGTACTCTGTAACTTTGAGATAAGAATTGGCTCTAAGCAGTGGGTTGATTGAAGCCATAGTACAAAATAAAGGTTAGTATCAGTGGATAGTTGAGTAAGCAAGAGAGTTGTCTCTTTCCTTTCTGTTCTCTCTCCTAACTACCTACCCCACTTAGGGTGGGGCATATGCTGAGGGAATGGGGTCTGACTAGATTCAAGTCTCTAAACTTATGCTTAATTTGGGGCACATGCTCAATGAATGAAATAGAACTATTTATTTATCTTCTTTTTTCCTTCCAAGCAAGTACAGTTGGTTTTGGGAATGAGGTAGTACCAGTCTTGGGAGTTTATTAATACAGGGTACTTCCTTTACTGATCAACTTCCTACTGATTAGAGCAGGTTGATCAACACCTGCTCTGCTACTTGCAATCTTAGAGATTTATCTAGGTTTAAACTAAGAGATTTAAGTGAACTGCCCAGCATCATGTAGCTGGATGTGTCCAGGACTTGAACCCCTCTCCTTTGACTCTGAGGATATAGCGTCTCATAGTTGAATTAAGGTAACTTGAATTAAGGTATTGTATGATACATAAGGTATTGTATGATTACACTACAATCTGATTTCCCTCCCTACCTACCCATCATCCCTTCTCTTTCCAAGTTTTTCAATTGCCTTTTAATTGTCAAATACAATGACCTTTTCTTAGTTCTCACCCTTCATTTCAATTCAATCAAATCAACAGGGTCATAATAGTTAGAACTAGAAGAAAATGTAGAGGTTCAACTCCCTCATTTTACAGATGTAGAAAATTAGGCCCAGAGATAACTGGTGTAGCCAAGGTTACTTTGGTCTAGAAATAATGACTTTCCCCCCATACCATCCTGCTCAATTCCATCTTTATTAAATCCCTCCTTGACCATTTTTTAAATGCTAGGTTTTTAAACCCTATTCCCCACCCTCTTCTTGATGCTTTCACCTCTCTCCTCTTTGATGCTGATCTAATCTGCTTCTTTATAGGATCATAAGATCATGGATTTAGAACTGAAAGGAACCACAAAGGTCATTTTATCCAATCCATTCATTTTATAGATGAAGAAACAAGCCCAGAGAAGATAAATGACTTGCCCAAGGACATACAGGTAGTTGTAGAAATAGTAATAATAGTAGCTATCATTTATGTATCAATTTTAAGGTTTCCAAAGCCTTTTACAAATGTTATTCTATCTTCAGCCTGGGTAGTGGGTGCTATCATTCCCCCTTCTCTCCATCCCAGTTTACAGATGAGGAAACTGAGGCAGACGGCAATTAAGAGACACTCAGGGTCACACAGCTAGTAAATGAGAAATAATTTGAACTCAGATCTTCATGACTATAGACTAGTGTTCTATCTATTATACCACCTAGGTAGTAAATAGCAGAGGCAGAATATAAATTCCAGTCCTCTTAACTCTGAATCTACCTCTTTTAAGTCCATCACACCATCATTCTGACTATCAGAGTACTTTTGCTTGGTCTCTCATTAATTAAGCCTGATACTCTTCATGGCTCTGTTCTCAGACATTTCTACATTTTTCTCTGTACCTTCTGTCTTGACCATCTCATTTCAGCTCTGTGCATATATGACTCCCCAAACTTTATCTTTATTCCTGGCCTTGCCTTGGAGTTACTATCTCACATTTCTAAATGCCTGTTAGACATCTTCACTTGATGACAACTAAAATTTAATTTGTCTAACACTGAACATACCATCTTTCTCCTCCCACATTATTTTCTCCTTAACTCACCGTCACTGTTTGACTCCCAGTTGAGGTAAAAAATGTGGAGGTGTCATTGATTCTTTGCTCTCCTGTATTTGCTACATTCATTAATTTGTTATGTTCTCTTTATTCTACCTAAAATTCAATCCAAAAGGGCACTTTAAGTGCCTGCTCTGTGTAGAGCACTATCTTTTGCAGGAATAAAGATTAAAAAGTTGAAATAAGTTATATTTCCTGTCATAATGTAGCTTTAGCAATATCTCTGATGTCTTTGCAATTCTCTCCACTCACTTTGACACCACCTTACTTTAAGCCCTCAATACGTCATACTGAATTTATTGGAATAGTCTCCTAATTAATATCCCTTCCTCTAGTAACCCCATTCTCCAATTCATTCTTCATATTATTAGTAAAATAACATTCTAAATATGTAGGTTCTATCATGTCACTTTCCTCCTCAAAATCTGTCCCTGGATCCCCATTACCTAAGGGATTCAAGGTTCTATATGGTTTAGCTCAGTGGTGTCAAACATAAGGATCCTTGTGAGTTGCATATTTACTAGGAAAACCACATGTTCATATATTTCTTTTTTTTAAAAAAATCAGTAAATTAACACATTAAAATGAGATTCATTTTATTGATCTCAGCCTCTGAGATCAGTAGATAGAACAGTAGACTACAAGGAGAACTAGTCCTGGTCTTTGCCCTGTCTCTCACTGGCCATTATGACTTTGAGCAAGCCATTTGACTTTTTTTAGCCTCAATTTCCTCATGTGTAAAATGGTGAAATTTAAGGGTCATCTGTGCACTAAAATTGCATAATGGGATAAATTTCTTGTTCTTAATTCTTGTGGGTTTACCTGAATTAGCATATTTTGAGTGTTTCATAAGGGTAGTATTTAGATTTTTTAAAAGAGATGTGGTATGGTTTGAGTTTTACAGCCCACACATATCAAATCCCTCAATCGCTACTTATTTAAACTAATTAAGGTGCATGGTATTTGCCAAAGTATTTGCATGTTTTGAAAATGCTCCCTCCATCCCTTGATCTTTGAAAGTAGCTTGCTTTGCTAATTAATTTTTCCTCATCCACAGCTGCATTCTTTATTGTTTTCATATTATCTTTTGAAATGTTTTCTGTATGCTTAATAGTGTGAAATGAAAGGGGATTTAATGAGTCAGAGGGGGTATGCCTCCTTATGTGGGTGGTCTGCTTTGGAAAGTAAGTCTTTGAAGCAGTGGCAGAGGAGTTAGAGTATATCTCTTTGCTCCCAGCCAGCATACTGAGCACTTTTTCCTTTTCTCTAGAGTGTTTATCAGTTTATAAATTTTCTAGAAGGTACGTAGCATTGACAACAAGCTCTGTGTAGTCTAAAGCATCCCATCCTTCCCATCTGTCCTGAGTGCCACTGCCTGTATCTGTGCAACTCCACATAATGAGGCATACTCTAGCAACTAAAAGCCATTCTCTCCTTCATTATGCATGTGGTGTGCAATGCAATTTACCACATAACAGATGTCGTAGCTAAGTACCCAAGATCATGTCATGATTCATTCATTTTAAGACAATCTGCCATAGAAATGCACAGCTTCTTCGAAATTGGAGAAATTTTGCTTTTGAGTAATTCTATCATGTGCTGCTGTTAATATCTCTTAATTTCTAGAAATAAAATTACAGCATTTTTTGTTTTAAGGTTAGCTAGTTGTCAAAAATCTAACTTCCTCTGGGTGATACTTTTATTATCCCTGAATGCTGAAGAAATAGATTATAATGAGTATCACATTTTTACCAGAGCAGTTATTGTAGGAACTTGGGGGATCTAAAAAAATGAGATTTTGATGTCTAGACAAATCTGGTGGAACATTATTACACTGCCCTTCTAAAGTAGGCAAGAAATTCCTGCCGGGCAGTATTTTACATAATATTGCCATTAAACACGGTCTATCTTTAGTGGAAAAGGCAGATGGTAATAAGTCAAATAGGGATGAAGAATTATCTGAATCTGAGGAGATGCATTTGCAAATGAGGTAACTGAACTTATTATTAAAGTTAGAAACATGACATTCATATTAATAGAGGAAAAGGTTGAAAAGAATGTTTAACTATTAATGGTTAATTAGCGAAGATTGTCTTTTCCCAATGGTATGTGTTGCAATTTCTTATTTTAGGGTGTGTGTGTGGGGGGGGGATAGGATGGAGTGCCTTTTTCAGTATCGAGGTAAGGAGACTTGTCAATACTTTGCTGAAATAGTGTGGCTCAGTGATGGGATGCATTTGTTCAGTCATTTCAGTCATGTCCAAAACTTCATGACCCCATCTGGGGTTTTCTTGGCAAAGATACTGGAATGGTTTGCCATTTCCTTCTTCAGGATTGCGTGTATGGTAACCACAAATTCAAAAGTAGCTAAATGAAACCTTGCTAGAATAGCATAGAATGCATTTAAAAGAAAACAATTTCCCTTGATGGCTACTTTTTGGGGGACCATATTGGGACAAGTCTTTCACAGGCAGCAACTATCCTCTTTTATTTAGTGAGAGCTAGTCATGCTTTATGGCTTTGTATTTACACTATAGACAATTATAAAGAAATACACAACAGATTGATGCATAAGTTCTCCTTCTCTCTCTCTTTCTCTCTCTCTCTTCTTCTTCTTCTTCCTTCCCTCTCAGTTGGTGGGGGTGGTGGAGGGATAAAACAAATAAAATCTTGGCAATTAAAAAAATAAAAAAAAGAAGTAGAATGAAAGATATTATTGCATAGTGATAAAGAGCTGGCCTCAGAATTATGAAGACCTATGTTCAAGTTGCACTCCTGACAGATCCTGACTGTGTGATATGAGGAATACCATTTTGTCTCAGTTTTGTAAGACCATAAGTTTTAGAGAAGGTGATAGCCTTCATTGGTGGAACAAATTTCCTCACAGGGAGTTCCTTACATCTATGCAATCAGAAGTATGGACAAAACCAAACCCAAAATAGATATGAACAAAGAGTTCCTCAGTAAGACCATTTCAAAAAAGTTTACCTTAGAGGACAAGAAAGAAGATAATAATTTGTTTCATCCTTGGTGCATTTGTTATCCCATCAAAGAGTACCCTTATAACCTCCATTCAAAGATGCATAGGGAGAATTTTTCTAGAGTTTAAAATTTTAATCATAATTTAGTGTTTCTCTTATTTTGAAGAAAATCCAAAGTAGCTTATATTTACACATTTTCTCTCTCTGGAATCAGGATATTTACTTGGGTTGAGGACTGAGACCTCAGTAAAGCATCAGGAAAAATTGAAATCACTTATAAAGTAAATTTATCCTTTTAACATTCATACCACTTCTTGAGTAACATCAGGCAGAACCACAGCAGGAAAGTTTTCCAATTGGGACTCTGATGTAATCCTCTCCTGTGAATACAAAAATAGATTTCCGATCTGCATTTGTGGAAGCCTGATGGGAGATATTTTTCTTAAGATTGTGCTGCCAATTTCTTTCAGTGAATACCTCTAATGATAGGCTTTATTGGAAAGCAATGCATAGCTTCAACAGGACAGGTAAAGATTTAAAACATTAAGCTACCTATTGGGCAAAGAAGTTTCAGTTTAGCAAAATTTAGGGATATATCTAAAGATTTTCAATAGTCCTAATGAAGGAACAATTGGAGTATTATCCTGGGCAAAAATGTTTTAGCTTTAAATTAGCATTCATCACAAAAGTACAAAGGATCCTGTATCATGGTCTTACTACTCTCCCTGAAGTATCTGAATTTTAGTGTTCTCTTTAAATTCTTACCATCCCATTTTCTCTGAAGGGATTTAACTTTTTGTCTAAGCCATACTGCAGGTTGGTCTTAATTTCCTTTGTGAATTTCTCATGAAAACCTGACTCTTTTAAATTCATATTTAGCTTTTCCTTTGTATTTTGTACAAATTAAAAGGACAAGGTTGACTAAAGCATGTGCTTCACGTAAAAATAAAGAAAGGTCTGATAATACATGGAAGAAAGTAAAAGTAGATGACCTCTAAACTCTTTTGGATTTATATAAAAAATATCGTATAATTTTCATACAAACACTCAAATGAAGCCACTAATAAAAGAAGATAGTAGGAATTCAATTAAGTCAGAGACCTCTCACAAAACTGTGAAAAATGAAACAAAACTACAGTAGAGTAGAAAAACAAAATGACTATTTGATGGAGAATTTCTCCAAAGAAGTAGAGGCTATGAGAGAGAAAAATAGGTTTGAGGCAGAAAAATACAAAAAGTGAAAGAAAATTTGGTAGAAGAGAAGCAAAAAACGAACAGACAAAAGAGCTAACAGAACATGAAAACTCTATATCGAATTCCAGAAGACACTGACAAATAAAAAAAAATATAAAGGGATTATTTGGGCAATAATATAAGAAAACTGTCCAAGGCTTTTTAATATAGACAACAAATTATTGATTAATCATATCTTTCACAAGATAAAAAATGCTGGAATATCTAAGCCATTTAGTGGTTATTTTTCACAATTTTACAAACAACAAATTCTACAAGCAGCCAGAAGAAAGACCTTCAAACATAAATGAATATTAATTCTAATTACACAGTCACAAGAAATCAGAAGAATAAATAGAACAGAATATTAAAAAGAGAACACAATGGAACTCAAACTTTACCCCAAGATTACATACCATAACCTGCAAAACTAAATGCAATAATCAACCAAAATCCAGGAAGCAGCAATGGAAAAGTTAATACCATTAAAAATAACATCACAATTAATAGTTTTTGGAGATCAATCTATTGAAGCACACCAAACACATAGATTCAATTTTAAATTGCTCTTTAAAGAAATATAAAGGGGTGGCTAGGTGGCACAGTGGATAGAGCACCAGCCCTGGATTCAGGAGGACCTGAGTTCAAATCTGGCCTCAGACACATAACACTTACTAGCTATGTGACCCTGGGCAAGTCACTTAACCCCATAACCTAGTCAAAAAAAAAGAGAGAGAGAAATAAAAAAAATACCTTTCTGAGCCATGCCAATATAAGAAAAATGGTAATTTTTTCTGTTCCAAAGAGAGCATTGATAAGAAAAAAATGTCCTCAAATACACCAACATATTTCTAGCAGCACATTTTGCAGTAGCAAAGAACTGAAAACAAAGAGACAAAGTAGATTTCCATTGGTTGACTAGGCAAATTAGGTAAATAAATGCTGTAAGAGACAAATGTATATCATGAATACAGAGAAGCATGAAAAGTTTTATATAATTTGATACAGAAAAAAGCAAGCAAAGTGAACAAAGCAATATACACAACTACACAAAAATAAAAAGAATAATGGAACAATCAAATTATTATTGAAAAATTATGAAGAATAAATGTAACCACAAACATGAGATGTGAGGAAACACCTTCAACTCTCTACTTTTCCAAAGTGGGGGGGAGGGTCCATGTATTTGGAACATAGTATATATTTTCAGACTTTTTTGATGTATTAATTTGTTTTTACTATTTTTTTCCTCTTTTTTTCCTTCAAAAAAAATCACTGTTATATGGGATGGCTTCTTGGGAGGGGAAGGGAAAAGAGGAAAGAGAAATTCTGGAGATGTAAAAAAAAACCCCAAAATATATCAATACAAATTAAATTGTTTAAAAATAAAGAGAAATTAACATGTAACTAACACAATTGACCAAAATTTTAGTCAACAGTTTAAAAAAAAGAAGGAAAGATGGAAAAGTAACAAAAGTTTACTTCTGGCCAAGATGTCTGTTTGAATGGAGGCAATAGCCACATACTTTGGAAAAAGAACTGAAAATTACACCAGATTGATTAATGATCAAGAAACATAATAAGAAACTATAGAAAATGACCCCTTCACTCCCTGACCTGTATAAAAGTCAACTAGAAGCCCATAACCAGTAGGAAAAGGGTCACTCAGGAAAGGCACCTATAGTTTTTTCAAAATAAGCTGGTGGCCTACAAGCAAGACAGAACAGATATATGTAGCCTATAGACTCTATTAATTAAAGCACTGAGATTATAAGGTCATGAAAATTGCTTTCTAAGATGGGTGCTTGCTCATCCAATTCCCATATATTTATTTCAGCAAAACTTTTAACTTCATACTGAACTAAATAATGATCAAGAAATTCAATGTAAAACTATAAGAAGTCACTTCTTCCATCCCAGAATTATATAAAAAATCAGTGTGAAGCCCCAACCAGTAAAACGAGTACCAGGAAACCTCTAACCTCCTTGCATGACAAGTATAGTCTGCAATGTTCTATGCCAGCCAACAAGAGTGGAAGGCTCTCTTGAGAAAGCCAAAGGGTGGTCAGAAAGCTCTGGAGTAAGAACTTGGAAACTGCAGGAAAGCAATGGTTAGCAGCCAGCTTGGTGCCACTTAACATGGTGCTGAATACATCAGACCTCAAAAAGTCAGCCTGAGCAGGTCCCTAATACTATGTCCTGAGAAACCAGATGAAGCCCTTAAGATCCATTGCTTAGAACTTCAAAGATTCAGAGTAGGAGAGGCAAATCTTGGGAAGTGGAACACAGTGTAAGAACTCGGTGGAACAAGTAGGCTAACCACTCAACTCAAAAGCACAGCAGGACCTGACAAAAAGCTCCAATTTAGAAACCAAAGATAAAAAGATGAGTTCATCAAAGAAAGTACCTTCCAGCATAAAAAAAAATTACTGCAAATCTAACTCCATAAAAATTCAAGAAGAGACTCAAAGAAAAAAATGATTTCCAAAAGGACTACATGAATACTGAAGATGAATGAATAAAGAGATAAAAATAAATAAAATAAAATATCTGGAGGAAAGAATTAGAAGAGAATGAACACACAAAGCAGAAAGTGGTAATCTTACCCAAGGAAAGCTATCCCACAATAGTAGGACTGATCAAATAAATTAATGACTTGATGAGATATCAAAAAAAAATAGAACAAAACTGAGATGAAAAAGTATTAAAAAGTAAGGTATCTATAAAAAAACAACTGATCTGGAAAACAGGTTTATGAGAAATATTTTGTGAATTATAATTTGAGATTCCATGAAAGCCATGATTAAAACAAAGCCTGGGTACTATATTTCAGGAAACCATAAATGAAAAACTGCCCAAATTTTTTAGAACCAAATTGCAAAATAAAGGTAGAAATAATTCAATTACTTTCTGAAAAGAACCTTGAGAAAGTCCTGGGAATATCATAGCCAAAATCTAGAGCTCTTACGTCAACAAAAAGATATTGTAAGGATGCAGAAATCAGTTTTATTACCAAGGAACAACAGTCAAAAGCATACAAGACCTGGTAGGTTCCCCATAAATGAAAGGAGAGACTGGAATATAATATTCAAAAAAATCAAAAGAGATTTACAATCAAGAATACAACCAACAATCACAACCAAGAATAACTTACATTGAGTATAATGGGAAGGGGAAGTGGAACTTTAATGGAATAAGTGCTTTCATGAATTCCTAATGAAAAGACCTGAATTGAGTAAATATTTTGAAATGTAAACACAAGAACCAAGAGAAACTTATAAAATTAAAGGTATTTGATTAGTTGGGAGGGGCTATAATATGATTTAGTGCTAAAATTTTAATGAGAAAGAAGAAACAAGTGTCCCTTCAAACTTTACTCTTCAAAGGGTACTGAGGGAGTTAACCAAGGAAAACAGAAGGCCTAGAGATAGATTGGTTCTGGTCAGAGGGTTTTAAGAAAGGAGAGAGAAGGGAAAGTAAAAGGAAGAATAAGGAAAGGTTTTGATATCTCTCATTATTGGAATGTGTGAGAAGAGTATACAGACATGGAGGAAGGAGTTGATGAAGAAGGTTATCAGATGAACCTTATTCTTATCTGAAATCAGACAAAGGAGGATTCAACATACCCACACACAACAGATGTATAGAAATGCATTAAATTAAACAGGGAAATAAGTGGGGTTAGGGAGAGGAGAGAGTGAAAGGGAGGGTATTTCTAGAGAAAGGATAGTCCCAAACAAAACAAAAGTCCTGATACTGACAGATTAAAAGGAAAAAAAAAGAAAAACAAAGATCTGGAATCTAGGTGGTGCCAATCAATTGGGGAATGACTGAATGAATTATGGTGTATAAGAGAATGTAATATGTAAGAGAATATTATTTCACTATGAGAAATAATGAAAGAAATGATTGTGAAGAATCCTGGGAACTGATGCAATAAGCTCAAAATGGATACAATCAAAGTAAGGTCAACCAATCAATATTTGTCAAGCATATTCTATGTAGCAGACACTGTGTTAGGGACACAAAGGCAACAAATAGTTTCTACCCTCAAGGAGCTTACAGCCCAATGAGGAGCTTATAAAATTTAGAAGAGAATGACACCAGGTAACTTTGACAACTATGAATAGGGGGAGATGCCAAAAATATAATGTGGACTCTTGTGCACCTTGAGGGAGAATTTTCATAGGTTCCTCCTCTAGGTACTAATTCTGATTGAATGCTGTTCTATCTAGTGAATATGAAATATATAGTCTTCTCTTGGAGGCATGACCAATGGGAATGCTTCCTAAGATTGTACTGGTCCACCCAGCCATAGCTGTATACAATCTATGTTGACAATCATATTAAAGATTTATTATTATGAATAATAAGAATAATGCAAATCCAAACAACTCTATCTTATGCCCAGAAAATTGTCAAACATGAGAAAGGATAGAAATCATCAGGGATGGAAAGGCTTCAGGAAGATAGAAACATTAATATCCTTACTGGAGCTATGAGCTGATACAACCATTTTGGAAAGCAATTTAAAATTATGCAAAAACAAGTGACTAAAATGTCATATCCTCTGAACCAGTCTCAATGTTAGCCATATATGCCCAAAAGACCAAAGACAGAAAGGAAGGTAACACATGCAACAAGATATTCATAGCAGCACTTTCTGTAGTAGCAAAGAACTAGAAATAAATTAGACATCCATTTCCTGAGGAATAATTAACTGTATTATAGTATATAAATGTAACAATATTTCTATGCTGTAAGAAAAGATGCAAATAAAAATTCAAAGAGACAAAGGAAGACTTATATGAGCTGATGCAGAGTTAAGTAAGCAGAACCAGTGAAATAATATACACAATAATTGCAAAAATGTAAATGGAAAGAACAATAAACACATTTGAATGTTGTGTAATTATTGTATCTAAGTTTGGCTTTGATAAAAGGGTTGTAAAAATTTGGTTCCTCTCAATTCATTGCAGAGGTTGAGAACTATGGGTATGGAATATTACATATCCTACCAAACATGGTTATGCCATTTAGTTTTGCTTAACTGCTTTTTTTTTTTTCTACTGTAATCTTTGTTATAAGGGTTTACTTTCCAGGTAGTAGAGGAAAGAGTCATCTACTTGAAAACAATGTTTCAAAAAAGGTCATCATTAACAAATGAGATACATTTTTAAAAGAGGAAAACACTTTGCACATCTTTCAGTGTTTGATAGAGAAAGGAGGGGAGTTTTCAGAAATTTCAATATCATAATTTTTGGTGTACTTTCATATATGCAAATTGAAATCAATTTTAGATGTAGCCATTTTTATAAACCTGTTTCACACATGAAAAAATTAAACTTTATTCCATGTAATTCTGTTGGGAAAATGTTAGAACTCTCAATATTTTCTTTGTTTCTTCTCTATTGAATGTATGTCTTGTGTCAATTTATATCCTTTACTGAATCATCCAGTCAAAATCATACTAAAGGATGCACTCTTCAGAGGGTATCGACTTACCCTCAATGAGAATGAAAATAAATGGATTTAATCATTCAATTTTGAAGGTATTTACCACTCCTGAAACTCATGTTTCTGTGGTAAGGGACAATCAAATTTTGCCCTTACATACTGAAATGAAATAGACATAAATCTATTCTTAACTGCATCTGGCGATGCAACATTAAGGAAGATTTTCAGTTATGTCTTCCTGGCATACAGGAAGAGGAACATTTAATTTAAAGGGATATCCTTTTAAAATAATGCTTTCTTTCTTTGTTGAAATAGATCATAATTTAGCTAAGTGCTTGTGTAGTAGATTTTAAGTTGTTTATTCAATTTTCATGGGTTGATCCATAGGTCAGGCAATTAAAAACAAAGAAAACAACTTCAGAGATTAGAGTTTTCCATTTTAATTGCTTGGTTCAGCTTACTGATGAGAGCAGAATTTTCCAGTAGATAGTTGGGATGGTTATAAAGGAAATATGGCCCCTTCCCCTAAAGTCTTATTTATGAAGAAGATGGGACAAACACATATGTATATATATATGTATGTATATTTATATATATATATAATGTTGAGTGTCTATAGATATAAACATAGATATCTCACATATTTTCAACTATATATCTAAAGCTATACAGATATATCAAACATATGTAACTATAAATCTATAGATATAGACAAATGATAAACATACAAAAAATTACATAATCAAAATCAGCTGTAGATACGTTATGTGAGTATATATTTGTTTACATATTAAATAACTGATAGGAAAGACCAGCAATAGGGAATAAGGCAATATAACAAAAACTAAGTAGGATCATTTTAGAAAAAAAAAACTTTCCTGAGAATTACAGTCAGATATAGTACCAGAAATTCTTCGAAGTAATTAGGTTCTTCCAACTTCATCTTATGTCAATGTGGGAAATGGTGGGAAAATGGCAACTCATACTCAGTTTAATGCAACTCAATTCAATAAGCATTTATTAAATATCTGATATGTGCTAGGCACTATTCTAGGCACTAAGAATACATAATATTTTTATGCAGTTTGACTATTTATCTTTCTACCAGTCACCATCCCCCTGGAATGCTTCTTTTTGACCCAGATTCTAGCCTTGCCCCCATAGCCATCTTCCAGGGGAGTAATCTTTATGGATGTTCTATTTTGCAACTGTCTCGGAAAGTGATATAGCTCCCAGCTCCTCAGCAGACACAAGTGCTGAAAACCTAATAAAGAAAGTTCTTGACACCAAAATCTTTGGCACTGTCAAATGGATCATTAGAATTAGATATGCATTTCAATATGAACAATTTAGAAAGATTTCAAGTGAATGTTAAAAATAACTGAGTTTTCTTTGAAGAAATTAAATATTAGGGTTAAAAGTTAAAATTGGAGTAAGAGAAAACTGAAGTATACTTAACATATGAAAAGTTACAAATAAAAGCCATATATCTAGTATGTTTTAGGTATAGTTATGCCTCTGAAAACTTAACAATCACAAAATTCGCTTTTTTATATACCTATGACATTAGGAGTCCTATGGTTATTAAGAAGTAAAAAAATAGTATATTATAATACTATTATATAAACAGCACTTTGATAATCATTTGTTAAACAAGTGCTATGTGTGATATGCTAGCCACTGGAGAAGTAGACAAAAAAAAGCAGGCCTTACCCTCTAGGAGCTTGCAGTGTATTGGATGATACAACCTACAAAGATATATATATATATATACACACATATATATACACCCATATATACATATATATATAAAACAGAAAATTTGAAGATGGAGAAAATATTATCAATTAAAGGAGAATGAAATGATGAATGTGGAAGTCCATAAATGTGTAATGTATATATGTATATGTATATTCACATATGTATATGTATACATATATATAAATATATACACACATATTTAGAGAGGGAGAAAGGGAGACAGCAGGAGAGATAGAGAGACAGAGATACAGAGAGAGAGTTGGGAAGACTCATCTTCTTGAGTTTAAATTTCCCTCAGACACTTACTAGCTGTGTGATCCTGAGCAAGTCACTTCACCTTGTTTGCCTCTGTTTCCTCACCCACAAAAAGAGCTGGAGAAGGAAATGGCAAATCACTCCAGTATTTTTGCCAATAAAACTCCAAATGGAATCCCAAAAAGTCAGGCACGACTGAAAATTACTGAAAATCAGCATACACACACACACACACACACACATATATATTTGTGTGTATAATGCATATATGTATGTGCATATGTATGTATATATGTATGTGCTTTTCATTCATTCATTTCTAACCCCTGGAGAAAGTGATGGCAAGAGGAAGTGAGTGTAGTTGTATTTCCTCCCAACTCAGGCATGATCAGCAATGCAGAGTATTCCCAGTCTATAGTTCATGCTTAGATCATCCCTATCATAACTGGCTCTGGGAAATTGTTCTGATAACACTGGCAGGAAGCTGGCTCTTCCAGCCACTCTGCAATGATATCTCAATTATCTTCTTCCTTTCTGTGGTTTCCTACTTCTTTGTCTCACAAGGCCCTTCAAGTTTAAGTCTGAGGTCACTGGAACTTGGGAATCTTGGGAAAACCTGGTATTCAGGCAGCTCCCTGGTTCCCAGGACCTCTACTCTATCAAGTAAAATGTGCATATTTAGAGACATCTCCACTCCAAATGTTCATCTGGACAATTTGTGCCTGACCTGTGCTAGAGCTTCCCAAGCTCATGTTGATCCTATCAGCCACAGTTGGACATACTGTAACTTTTCCCCAACTTAGTGATATCATTTTGGCTCTCTTTGAGAATGAAGGATAATGGCCAACTCTGTGGCCATGACTCTGAGGTTGGGGTCCAAAAATGGGTTACGTTTGTTTTGGATAATATAAAAATAACAATAATTTCAGCTAATGTCTCAGAAATCAACATATATATTTACAGAATTGGATTCAACTCTATGGACAAACTAGACATCACTCTCTTTGACTTATACCGTCACCCAGGTTTTGCCTGGAAACACTAGTATATGGTTCATAATAGATTCAAACACAGTATTCAAAAAAAAATCCTTTCTGAAAAGAAGTATGTACAAATTTGATTTACTTTTGTTCTGAGAAACTGGAAATTTTCATTTCAAACATCATGTAAATATCATAGATATGTAGAAGCAAAGTTTTGGGGAAGATATATATTTTTTTCAATTTTGTGAGACTTTTTTTTTTTAGTGCTTTCACAAACTGAGATTAGTTTAATGATTTAATATGTGCAGTAAGGGAATAAAGAAATGGAGGGTGGTTAATATTTAGGTACAATCTTTTGAAACAAATCTGCCCTCCCAAAAATAAGCAAGATTTCAGTATTTTTCATCTCCCCTCCATCACCTCAACAGTAAAACATGTTTTTTACACTTTTCATTACTGTTAATATGTTTTTTTTTAAAATGAGTACTATGTACTGTCAAGAGTTTAAAAAGGCTAATGTCTGTTTTAGAGTATCTTATATTCTAAGGAGATGAGAGAGACAAATTCTTCCTTTGTCTTAATCTGCACGTTCCTTAAGGGTTGGACATGAGTCACATCAGCATGATGATAAAAACAACACAAACAGAAACAAAATAAATGACTACCCTGTGGCATTTATTTCATCCATATAGGGTTGAATTAGCTAGCTTTTCCTTTTCTGGGACTGGAGGAGATTGCTAAGGCTCATAGCTGTAATTGCTTTGTTAAGGAACTAATACTAAACAATTTTAAAAGATATTTTGACCATACTTTGAACAAGTCAGCATGTTAGTCTTAAACAACTTTACATTAAATACAATAATACAATTTCTTTTATGCCCCTACCTTCAAACAAATATAAATGGGTTCAAATCTTTGGAGAAAGAACTAAGCCAATTTATATAGATTTAGACACTTAACTAGAAACATCCAAACCCATTTGAAGTGATTCTATTCCTTTCCAAAAGGAAGATGAAGGAAAATGTGACCTAAATATTAAAGGACATGCCATTAGAAAAAGTGAACAAAACTCAGTAAGCAGGTACCTTTTACTGCCATTTCTATGGAGTGAATTTTTTTTTTTTGGGAGACCAGTGGTCACTTTTTTTGGGGGGGGTTTTTATTAATTTATTTTGATTTATCAATAATCACTTCCATATGCTTTTGAGTTTAAAATTTTTCTCCCCCTTCCTCCCCATCACCCTCCCCAAGACAGCGCACAATCTGATATAGGCTATACATTTACATTCATATTAAACATATTTTCACATTAGTGATGTTGTAAGTAAAAATTAAAACCAATAGGAGGAACCATCAGAAAGAGGAAACAAAACTCAACAGAAGAGAAAAAAAATAGTAATTCGACTTCCATAGTTCTTTCTTTGGATGTGGATAGCATTTTACATCACAAGGCCTCTGGAGATGTCTTGTATCCTTGTATTGCCAAGAAGGGTTAAGTTTATCAATATTAATCATCACACAAAGTGGCTATTATTGTGTACAAAGTTCTTTTGGTTCTGCTCACTTCACTCAGCATCAGATCATACAAGTCTTTCCAGGTTTTTCTGAAGTCAGCCTGTTCATCATTTCTTATAGCACAATAGTATTCCATCTCATTCATATACCACAACTTGCTCAGTCATTCCCCAATTGATGGGCATCCTCTCAATTTCCAATTCTTTGCCACCACAAAAAGAGCTGCTATGAATATTTTTGTACATGTAGGTTATGGATTGAATTGTTAACCAAAGGAAATAAGCAATTGGAAAAGAAAAATAAATAATTTTGATTAAATGAATTCAAAAAACTTTTGAAGAAACAAAATTAATCTACCTATTATGAGAAGGGAAGTGGTTGAGTAGAACTTGATTTCAAATAGCAATGATGAAGGACTCATTGGCAACTATTTAGGCAACTAATAGAAATATGACAAAAGGTCACTGGCCAATAGCTAAGTGGTCAAAAGAATGAACAAAGTTCTAAGAAGGAATATCAAATTATTAACTATTATGTAGCTGTTCAATAATTTTTAGTTGTGTCTGACTCTTTGTGACCCCATTTGGATTTTTCTTAACAAAAATACTAGAGTGGTTTGCCATTTCTTTCTTTAGCTCATTTTACGTGTGAGGAAACTGAGGCAAACAAGGTGAAGTGATGTGTCCAGGGTCACACAGTTAGTAAGTGTTTGAGGCCAGATTTGAACTCAGAAAGATTAGTTGTCCTGACTCCAGTCCTGGCACTCTATCTACTACACTGCTTAGCTGCCCTCTATTATTATGATAATTATTATATTAATTACATATGAAAGAATATTCTCAGTTACTAAAAATGAGAGCAATCCCAATTAGAACAACTCTAAGGTTTCATTTTGTGTCCAGAAAATTGGCAAAGTTGACAAAAATACTTAAACTAGTTAATGTTGGAAGGGTTGTAGAAAGACAAGCACACTAACATGCTTTTGGAGGATTTGGGAATTGGTCCAACCATTCTGGCAAGCAATTTCAAATTATGCAAAAAAGGTGACTAAAATGTCCAGACCCTTTGACCCTGAGAGCTCACTATTAGGTACAGAGGCCACTGATAAAAAGAAAAGTTTCTTATATGCAAAAGTACTTCTAGCAGTTATTTTTGTGTAGTAGCTAAGAACTGGAAACAAAGTAGATGCCCACTGATCAGGTTATGACTTAAGTTGCAGCATATGAATGTATTGGAATATTCTCATGTTGTAAAAGATAATGAATGAATAAATAAATCTATTTAAAAAATTTCTTAAGTGTTTGTAATGTGCACAGCATTGTGCTAAAATACTGGCTATCTATACAAATAGAAAAGCAAGATCATCCTTTGTCTCGAGTTCCCATTATGGTTATGATGAATACAGAGAAACATGGGAAGACAAAGGCACTGATGTAAAGGGAAGTTCACAAAGCTAGGATAATAATATACACAATGACCATAGCAATGTACATAGGAACAATAAAAACAATCAAAACCAAATGTTATGGAATTAGAGTGAACAAATTTAACTCCAAGGGAGAAATAGAAGACACTTCCCTTCCTTCTTTGCAGAGGTGGGACACTATACATGGATGTGGAACACTGCAGGTAATACCATACTTTTCAACATACTGGGTAGTTTTTCTTAATTTTGTTTTTCTCTTTTAATTTTTTTTTTGTTATAGTAGATGCTTCTCTGGGACAAGATTGGGAAGGGTAGACATGAGGAAAATGACATGATAGAAAAGTAGAAATATCAATGAAAATTTATTTTAAAATGTGACTTGATTTTTTTTTAAAAAGGCAAGTCACACTTGTCTTCCAGAATTCAGTATTTTGTGAAAATCTCATCTGTGGTTATATTTAATGGGCAGTTTGTTGTGAGGGTTGTAAATGTCTTGGACTGCTGGGTTACCCCCACAAAATAGAGTGATGGTTTAGAGGTGTCTAGTCTGACCCTGGAGACTCTTACGGAATAGAACTCTTGGTAGTTCCCTGAATCAACCCCAGAAATACCTGGAATGCTAACAACATGCTTATTTAACTATTCTCCTACCATCAGGATGAGTAGGAGTCTTACATAACTTTGCCTGGGGCAGTTCCACTACCTATATGACAAAATGTTTTCATTATTAGAAACACGCAAGATTTCTGAGCCAGTTCCTGGGGAGCTGTGAGTAGAAGATTCCTTCACTGGTATGGACACTATGGAAGATACAGCTTTATTTGTTTCCCAACATTTTCAATTTTATTTAATTGTCATAGGCAAACAATAGGGGGGATGTTTTGGGGAGGAGTGAGGAGGATGCGCAATGCCACATGCATATTTGGAAAACCAGTGGCCTAAGTGATCACGAGTCAGGCAAGATTCCTTCAGTTAAAGGTCAAGGAAGAGTCATCCACTGTGTGTTTCCTCTTAATGAGAGTGATTAATGATACTAGCAGGTAAGTATCAGTGACCCTCTTTGAAAAATGATTTCCTGTTTTTCTAAAATGGTAAATTGCCTTAAGTTATACAAATTGTAAATGTATGTAATCTGACAGAGACTTTTTAAAGAGACAGAGAGACTGGTAGACACAGAAATCTTTGCACAAAAACACAAGACTATGGATTCATTGGTGACACTATCAAGGTTAATTAGGATTTGCCTGCCAAAGCACTGAGAATTTACTGTAATGTACACAATGAATCTGCTAGATAATCAATTACCTTAGAGATAGCAGGTATGTAATAAATTTCTTATTCCTCATCCCCTAACTTTGATATCATGGTTCCTCCACCTTCCTGGTTTCTACAAATCCTGGATCTACAAATCAAATAAACATTTTAGGTTTTTTCCCCCTCTTTTCCTTTTTTCAGCAGTATCTTTGCCCATTCTATGAAATGATTTTTCCCATGGTTTTTTCTCTGTTAAGCAAACAACCTCTTCTTACCATAATGAGTTACCGCATGCTCTGGAATACCTAAAATTTTATTCCGAGAATTAATTCTTGAATGGAATTATTTCAGATCATCATAAAATGACTCTTTGGAAGTACCTGTTTACTTAATCCTTCTCTCTTTGATGCTTAGGAGATGAAATAGGACATATCTGCAGATAGAGGAATTTCATTCTATAACTTATAGAAATTCTTTTAAAACGTGTGTGTGTATGTGTGTGTGTGTGTGTGTGTGTGTGTGTGTGTGTGTATAGTCAATCCAGATCCACAAATCTTATTTAGCTATAATTCAAATGTTTTTCTGTGTTCCACATACATACTCGTTCTAAAGACAAAAATGAGTTTAGGCTAAAGCCCTTTTGCTTATGAAGATAGACCTTGACAGTATAAACCACTGAACATCTTGTTATCTCGGGGAGCCTGCAGCCAGAGACATCAAAACAAGAGCATTAAGAAACTTGCTAACTGTGATTCATGTCACAAAAGTCTTAACTCTGAGGCATAATAAAGAGGATTATGTGCCAGGAGGTTTATCCCTTAGCTCTTAAATGCTGTGCTGGAATCTACTACAACTCACTGTCTTGCTTGTTCTGCTTTTCCAACCTCATTCAGTTGATTTTAAAAGATCTAGGGCAAAACAAATATAAATTCAGGGATGAATAGAAGTTAAACAAATGGGGATAGATGACTTAATTCACCCTTGACACAAAAAAGAAATTCAGTTTTGAAGGATTAAAAAAATAGACAAGAAACACAGTCAGATATCATTTAAAAGACACGGAATCACAAGATTCCAGCAGTGAAAGGGGCCTCAGACACCATTTAGTCCATATCTGAAAGAATCCCTGCTATATAACACTGACAAATGATCATCTATCCTTGAAGATTTACAGTAAAGGTGAACCCACAACCTCCTGAGAAAGCCAATTTCAATTTTGCACAGGCTGACATTAATTCCTAGTATGCTTTCTGTCATCACCATCACTCTTGGAACCCCTAGTTCATGTCCAGCATTTGCCCAATGACTATCTTTCACAAGAGGCCTTTACTGATTCTCCCAGATGTTAGGATTTCCCTTCCACTAGGATACTACACTTAATTTTCTTATCATCTAGCCCACTTATTACCATCTTTTCTACAAGAATAACATGAAAAATTTATCAAATATTTTACACTTATGCATATGTATGTGTATATATGCATAAGTGTGTATGCATATGTGTGTCTATGCATAGACACACATACACACACACACACATATATATATATACGTATGTGTATATATACACATATTTTCATGAAACTTTGATGCATGTTCAACCAGATTACCTATAATGGAGCCACCCATGCAAGATTAAATGGAACTGAGGTGAATGGAACCTCTAAAATTTGGGGAACATGATTGATAGGGTCTTGAGACAATGGCAGAAATAAGCGATACCTCATCTGCCAGAGAACCCTGAAGGAGGAATGAAATATAACTGGCCTTTAGGCAGTGGGGGACAGAGAAACACTATTATACTATAGAGAGAGGTAGCATGGTACAGAAGACAGAGAAGTAGCCTTGGCATCAGGAATACCTGAATTTAAGTCTTGTCTGGTACACACTGGCTGTGTGACTCTGAACAAATCACTTAACATCTCAATTAGGCACTAGGCACCTCTCCAAGATTATAAGTTTCAGAGAAGGTGTTGATTTCCATTGGTAGAGAAAGTTCATCAACAGGGAGTTTCTTGTACTGGGAAAATCATAAGCCTGATTAAAAAAAAAAAAAATATATATATATATATATGTATATATGCAACATGTACAGCATTGCCCTGATCTACCCTGTAACAATCCTGTAAAAAAAAGATGGAAGAAAGGCAGTATGATGAAGTGAATGGAGTATTGGGGCTATAGACAGGAAAACCTAAATTCAAAACTAGCCTTAGATACATACTAGCTTTCCTACTCTGGTTAAATCATTTAACCCCACCTGTTTCAGTTTCATCTGTAAAATGGGGATAATAATAATAGCAGCTACTTCCCAGGGTTATTGTGAATATAAAATGGGATAATATTTGTAAAGCACTTAATATAGTCCCTGGCAAATAGTGGGTGCTTAATAAATATTTATTCCTTCCATTCCAAAAAAAAGGGCTCTCTGGCACAACATGTTCTTGATGAAGCTATCTTGGCTCTTTATGATCACCACTTCCTTTTCTGGAGATGCATAAAGTATCTCTCATAACACATTGTTAAATTTTCCAGGTATTAAAATCAAATCCACTAGCCTAAAAGATTAATCAAATATACTGGTCTATAGATTACATTATTTTCTCTTTTTTTAAAAAAGAGACATTTGCTATTCTACAGGCTTGGGATTCCTCTCCTATTTTCTACAATATTTTAAATATCATTTAGCATTTGTCAGTTCTTTCAGTATCTGAGCATAAAATTCTTTTGGGTCAAGTGGTTTCAACTCAGCAGCTAAGTGCTTTCTTATCAACTCCTTAGATATTTTGAGTATCAACTCCCAATTAATCATTCTTGTTTTATTCTTTCTAGTCCAAAGGCTATTTTTTCTGGGTAGAGAAAACAGAAACAAAAATAAAAATAATAAATATAATAAATAAAAAAAATAAAAAAGTGGGCAGCTCCTCATACTTTGTTTTCTTTTTTCCCTTCCCTTCCCCAGGAGTGAACAATTTTATTCTTTCTTGTGTTTAGCTCTACTGAGCAAAACTATGAACCTATACCCCCTTTGCTCCCTCAGAGATTGAGGAAGTGTCAAGGAATAAGGTTTAGGGGAGGAGGAGGAGGAGAAGAAGCTCTATGTTGAGAGTTAGTTTGTCTGTTTGTGATTATACTTTAGAAATAAAGATTTCTTTATAAATTTTAAATGTTAAGTTGTTAAATGGCACTAGGATACAGTGTCATTTATATTTTATATTCTGCTTTGCATCTGCTGCCTTACTAGTTTCAATTCCATGGACCAAGATGCCCCTCCCAGGATAAGTTCATCACTTCTAAACTTACCACCATTCTGCTAATTCAAGCTTTGATTTACATTACTCTCTCAGCATTCTCTCTCCTCTGAATGGAGGGCTGAAGAGTGGAGTACCAAACTCTTCCCAATGCCTTCCTTTATAGAGGGTAGAAAGTGGACTCATCTCACTCCACTTTGCATCTACTGCCCTGCCTGGTTTCAAGTCAACCCTGCCCCCACCCCAACCCCATGTCAGGTACTGTCTGATGTTTTCCCCAACCCCTCCCCCAACACAAAGCTTTCCTGCCTACCTTTGTGTGGTTCTTTCTTTAGATTGTAAGCTCTTTGAGGGCAGTGACTGTCTGTATTAATTGTATCCTTAATACTTAGCACAATAGTTGACATATAGTAGGCACTCAATACATGCATTGGATTTATATGTAGAAGAACACAATTGATGTGGGCTGGAGCCAATGACAGAGAGCCTAAATATGCCCAAATCCCATTAAGGGTGCCAGAGAATACTGAGGGAGGGTGAAATGTAATATACTTTGCCTTCCAGGTAGTGAGGGCCAGGGTCATGTGTTACATACACATATATAAATGTATATATCTGTATATACATGCATACACATATATACATGCATACACATATATACATACATGTATATATCTGTACACAAATTAAATGTATGCATATACTACATTTCTATATATGTATACTAAATTTAAAAATGCATACATGCATATATATATAATATATGAATTATATATGTGAGTATGTATCATATAGCTTTAGAATTTTTCTTGAGATTTTTCCAGTTTTCCTGGATGGACTAGGCCTGTATTAATTACCTTCATAGTAAGTTCTTTCTTCCTTCTAGACTCTTTGAAATCAGGTCTTCTAAAATTTAAGGTACATGCCAGGCTATGACCACTTTTCCTCTCCTCTTTCACAAACCCTAGAAGGATGGTCTCTTTTCCCCAAGTTTCCCAACCTTTTCATCTGAGCAACTAGTTCCTTCACATTGGTTCTTCCACATTTTGAAGGGTGACAATATCATTAAAGGAAGTCAAGAAATGGTTAATTGCTCTGCAGAAAATGAGCTCCAGCAGATGATGGGATAGTTGAAGTCCCCATCATTATGATGTCATGCCTCTACTCCACACTTAGTTTTTGTGAATTCCTCATTTATTTGTGCCTTCTGTCTAAGTGGTCTTATTATACTTTAATGATAAAAATTTTTTTCTCCCTTCACTGATCTTCATTCAAATACTCTCTCCACTATCATTCCCCACTATAGTTTCAGTATTTCTTTACATGCCCACTTTCTGTGGCTCTTTGGTTACCTTAGTAAAAAATCCATGGGGAGGAACTCCAACTGGATTCTGATGCTTGACCAGTAGATCTCAGCAGGAAATAGAGGCAAGGGGATTTGTACTCAGATTAATCAATGTAGTATCCTCTATATGTCCCTTCCCTATTATGGCCAAGTATTTCTCTTTTTGTTAATTGTCAGATATTCTACAGGTGTTTCAAATCATTCAAATATAAAATCTAAGGTATCCCACCATCTTGACCAGCCCTGGACCACAACATTTGGAATGCAATGATCTCCTTAAAGTAGGAGATGAGTAGTGAAGAGGAAAGTTATTCCCTGGGACATCTCTTTTTCTGTTGGTGCCTGGTTATGGTGCTTCTGGTTATTGTGGCCACTTACCATGAGACTTCCCTTATTGCTGCTGGGGGATTATTGAATAAAGTTTTGTGGAGATTCAGCAACTAGAGACAATGTGAAAATGCATGTAACAACTGTGCCCTGGAGCAGAGTACTGTAAACTCTTCTTGTTTGGATTTGTGTATGTCTATTTTTTTTGATAATTTTTTGATAATTTGATAATTTCCAGGCCAATCAGCTGTGTTGGCCCTGGGCCTTCCAATCTGAGAATGTCAGCCTACTCCAATTTTATATAAGGGACTTCCTTAGAACTAAGCTTATTTTTGAATAGGCATGGAGGGACTGAATTTGGGGGATGGAAAGTTTTATTTTGCTCTGCATCAGAAAAAAAGAAGAAAAGAGCTGAAGCTTTCCTCAGTTTTAGGGGAGTTGCCTGTATTATAAATTTGGCAATGGGCTAAGTGGAATTTGGGAAATTTTGCAGCATTTTCAATGACTTCATGCTTCTTTTTGAAACAAAACTTTTTTTTTTGATACCAGGATTGTTTCTTTGATGCTATATGGTTATGAATCTTAGAGGAATCAAAATTGAGGGGGTCATGCAAAAAACAGTGGAGAGACAAAGGCCAAAATTGACTGCTGCTTATTACTAATAACAACCTATGTGCAAAAAATGGCATTGGAGACATTATATAAGAAATGTATCATCAGAAAATAGGTGGGTCAGTCACATAATCCTCCTTTGGCATTCACAAAAATTCAATAGCCATAAAGGAAGGAGTCCAATATTATGGGTGGGCACTTGGAGGAGGATTTATAGGAGGTCATAGGCAAGTGTCTTACAGGACTGTGGATTATTGACAATCTGTAATGTGTTCTTGATCCCATTACCTTCTATATCAACATTCCTCCACCAATCATCATTCCATCTTTCTATCTTCAACTTCTCTCTCCCTCTCTCTCTCTCTCTCTCCCTCTCTCTCTCTCTCTCTCTCTCTCTCTCTCTCTCTCTCTCTCTCTCGGTTCTTTCTCTGCAGCCTTCAACATGCCCAAGTTTGCTCCATGATTAAAATACCATAATTCTATTTTACCATCTCCCAAAGCAATAATCCTATACCTCATCTTATATATTTCCTTTCCATAGTCAAACTCTTAGGAAAAGCTATTTTCTTTTCCTACTTGCTCCACAAACCTTTATGATCTTTCTTCCTTTAAATCTCACCAACTGAAACTTCTCTATCCAAAGTATCAACTTTGGCTACCTTAATTGCCAAATCTGATGATCTTTTCTTAATCTTAATCCATCTTGACCTTGTTGGTGTTTTTGATGCTTTTAAGTATCTTCTCCTTTCTCAGCTCTGGGCTTCCTACCTGTCTGACCACTCCTCCTTGTTATTCTTTCTTAGTTCAACATCCATGTCACTCTCCCTAATTCTGGCTGTTGCCCAAGGCTCTGTGTCTTCTCCTAGTCCCCTATACACTCTCTTTTTCTCTGTAATCTCAACAGTTCTTGTGGGTTTGTCTTCTTTATATAGATGACTTCCTAATCTAAATATCCGGCCCTCATCAACCCGAGAACCAATCCATATCGAACTTCCTGTTGGATACTTCAAACTGTATGTCTCAGAGGTATCACAAACTTAACATGTCCAAAATAAACTCATTATCCTTATTCCCCCAATCTTACTCCATTTCCAAACTTCCCTATATCTGTTGAAGGCTTTGCTATCCTCCCTGTCTCCTAGTTCTGAAATTTCAGTGTTATCCTCAAATACTCACCCACCCTCACCCCACACATATGATAGGCTGCCAGATATTCCAATTTATATCTCCACATTTCTATCATTTAAACACTACTCTCTACTCATACAGCTATCACCTTAGATCAGGCTTTATCACCTTTCACCTGGATTTGTGAAAAGGACCTCTGATTGGTAATTCTATATGAAATCTCTCTACATGCTAGTCCATCCTCCACTCCTCTTGCAACCTGTTTTTTAAAGCACATATCTAATCATATCAGTCTCCTACTTGTTGATGTCTATCAGCTCTCTATTGCCTTCAGGTAATATAAACTTATCTGTTGAGCTTTTAACCTGACTCCTACCTATATTTACAGTTTCATTGTACATTACTCCCTTTTCCTTATTCTATGATTCAGCTAAAATGACCTTTCTGTCTTTCAAAGATGGTACTCTATCTCTCATCTCCAAGAATTTGACCTGTCTCCCCCCTCCAAGTGAATGAACTTAGTCTGACTCCTGGAATAATTTTCTTCTTTAAAGAAGAATACAGCTTGAGTACCACCTCCTGCATTAAACTTTCCTTGAATTTCCCAACCCCCAATACTATTTCCCTCCATTTTTAAGTACCTTGCATTTATCAACTTTATATTATTTGTATTTATACTCTTTATATTATTCTGTATAGCATCACATAAGTTCTTGTTACCTCCTCATTAGAAAGAAAGGTACTTGAGAGTAAGCATTGTTTCATTCTTTTTATTTAGGACAGTATTTGGCATGCAATAAGCACTTAATAAATGCTTGTTGCTTGATTGCACCATTTGAAGGAGGAACCAAATCAATGAGATCATAAATCTATTGAAGCATGGAATCATAGTATGTCCTACCAACATCTGATTTATGAGGAAGGAGAGCATTCTAGGTATAGTGACAGTTGGTACAAAGACACTGAGACGGAGATGTGGTGTCAAATAGCAAGAAGGTCAGCATGGTCAGATCATAGGAGGGGAGTAATGGACAACAAGATGGAAAAGATAGGAAGACATCAGGTTATGACTAGCTTTAAATAACACACAGAGGAGATTGTATTTAATCCTAGAAGTAAGGACATCACTGGAATTTATTGAATTTGGGGAAAGGGGTGACATGGTCATACCTTCAGTTTGGGAAAATCTATTTGAATTAGGGTAACAATAGATTTGAGGTAAAATGACCAAATAGAAAGGTTTTGAAGTAATACAGGAAAAAAGTAATAGGGTTTGAAATAACATAGTAGTTGAGCAAGTAGTGAGATGATAGATCTGAAATGTTTAAGAGGTAGAAACTGCAAGATCTGGCAAATTATTGGCTATATGCGGGGGTAAGAATTAGGAAATGAGTGTGACACTGAGACTTCAAACTTGAGTGACATGATGCACTTGTCAGTAATGTGGAAGGCTAAAAGAGTTGTCAAAGTTGAGAATGAGTTGATTTTGGAAACTTAGATTTTGAGATATCTATGGAAACTCAATGTCCCATTACATTACTGAGAGTTGGTAATGTGGCTAAAAGCTCAGTAGAGACTCAAGCTGGATTTTGCATAGAGTTAAACTCAGAGGTGATAATGAAGTCATTAAAAGAGAGGGCAGAGAGGAAAGAGGACCCAGGATGGAACCTTTACACTCAAAATTATGGAGTTTGATGTGAATGATGATATTATAAATGAGTCTGATAAGGAGGAGGTGGGAGACTCAGGAGAGAGTTATGTCATGGAAACCCAGAGAAATGAGAGTATCCAAGAAGATTGAGTAGAAGATAATATATAATTGAACTGGTTAACTATAGAATTCAACTTGGGAAAGGAAGAAAGTAAAGACAGAATTGGAGTGATGGCCCAAAAAAGTAGAAAGGTGTAGAAAGATTGAAAGTAATGATGAGTATGAAAAATAGGTTTCAGAGTTTACTAATGAACGAATAGTATTTTAGAGCTTAAGTTGTCTGGTTTTATAATATGTAGTGATAAGTTAAATTGTAAATTGCCCCTATTCCTTTCACAGCCAGAATTAAAATTTGGATGATATTTCTGTCTTCTGATGTTTTGGAAATGCATGAAAGGAAGCATCTGTGTCTACAAAGTCAAGACAGTGTCTGTGTCAATAAGTAAAACATTCAGCAGATTGAAAAATAGTCACTCCAATAGCTTGGGTTATCTTTATGGATGATTTAATACTTTGTAAAATTTGTCTGATTAATTAAATAAAGTAAGATTAAAAAATAGAAAGCAGTTGATTTGGTGGCGGTGTGTGTGTGTGTGTGTGTGTGTGTGTGTGTGTGTGTGTGTGTGTTCACCTAGAAAGGTCCTTGGAGTTCTTTTATTCTGATGTCTCTTAAAAGACAACAAATGTATTCGCTACAAACCTCATCTCAAATGCTCATTATATAATGAAGGGTAATGTAACAAATTATTTAACTTAATCACATCCATTTGTTATTATTTCTACCAGCAAAATCAAGCAATAACTCATAATAGCTGTTTTGCTTTAATCTGTTTGTTTGGTTACATAGTTTTTATTATTGTTCCCTATGAATAAAATTCTTCTGAACACAGGTATTGGATCATAAGATCATAGGAGGTAGAGCTGTGAGGTAACTTAAAGATCAGCTAATCCAAGGGTTCTTAGCTTTTTTGTGTGTCATGGACTCATTCAGCATCCTGGTGAAGCTTATGGACCCTTATATTCAAATAAAGATATAATGTTTTTACCATCCAAGTTTATGGACTCCCCGAAATTGATACATGGACCCGTTAGGGGTGGGTAATCCATGGACCACAGGTTTAAAAGTCCTTGATCTTATCCAAATTCCATATTTTATCAAAAAATTGTTTTGATCTACATCCAGCTGATAAATTTTGCAAAGAAAAAGCTCCTTCATTGATACAAATTCTAGCTTAAACCTAGTCAGATATTTTTTCAAATAAATTTATTCTTTTGGTCATGAGGTAGAGTATGTCAGTAAATTACAAATTCCTTCTTTGTTCAATTATGAGCTGGGTAAGGTTCCATCTTTAGCTCCTTTCTGTCTTGCCTTTGTTCTCCCCACTCCAGTGACATACCACTGTTATTCCTCCCACAAATGATATTGATGGACTTGGAGGGGTGTGTGGAATTTTGATCCACAGAATATCAATTTAGCTTTTCCTTCTAAATTCTTTCCCCTGATTCCTTAAAGTTTCCTTTAATCTTTAGTCTCTTTGTTCCTATCAATCATTTGATAATCTCTTTCTGTTCAGTCAATTTTTTTAAACCCCAAGATGAGAGAATTCATTTACCTATTAGACTTTTCTTGATGGTTATACTTAGCTTTCTTCTGTTTTCTTCTTTGCAATGGTTTCAAGATGAATGCTATGCTGACCTCTACTTTTTTTTTATTGTAGGAGTAGCTTAAAGTAGCTCTTTTATTGAGGGTCCATCTATTTTTCAATGATAGTCAAGCTCAACTTTTTGGGTTGGAACCTATGTTCCCTTGCTTTTTGGATTATCCTATGCCATTCTCCACTGCAATTCTTCATGGGTGCAATGAAGTCCTGTTCTGAGTTACTCAAATTGTTGTTTCTTTGTGGTTGAAGGATTTTCTCATGGCTGCTTGCAAAACTGGCTATTTTTTTTTTACTGAAACTGCAAACTTTAATCTCTACTAGCCTTGAAGTTTTAAGCATAGAGTATTATTAGGTAACAATCTAGGGAACCACTCAATTATTATTTTGTTTCTATATCCAAAAATTTGAATTGGTTTTCCTGTGTTATTTCCTGTAGTGTGGTATTTGGGATTTTTTAAGTGTTTTTTTTTTGGTGGGGGAGGAGAGACTTGTGAACCTTAAGCTATCTCTACATATCCTCTTCAAGGTCACTCACTTTGACTTATATAGAATTAATGTGCCATTTTAAGTTATGACTTTTATTTCTCTCTGCCAAGTTTTCTCTCATTTCCTTATCTTTGGATTCTAATTCTGTCTTTTTAGAATCTCTACTTTGTTGGGGAAGTTCTTCATTAGGTATTCCAAGTTCTGTATCCTGCTTGTATTCCTTAACTCAACATTGAGAGGTCTTGTTTGTGACATAATTGTAAATTCTAATATCTTATTTTGTCATTTGAACAATTATGGAGATAAAAAAGCTGTATATGTATACATGTGTATATGTATGTATGTATGTATATGCAAAAACAAATAAAAAAGCCCCAATCACCTAAACCCATAAAAAAAAAGAGGATAGAAGAATGGATTAGAAAGCAGAGCAAAATAATACATTGCTTACAATAGATACACTTGAAACATAAGCACGCACAAAGACTTAAAATTAGAGAATAGAGTAAAATATGTGATGCTTTAAACTCAAAAAGTCATTTAGTCATCATGATATCAGATAAGACAATCCCAAAATAAGCTTGATTAAACAAGATAAATGGGGAAAATCATGTATCCTTTGCTTCACTATAAAATGGAGATAACAATTATACCTACTTTCCAAGGTTTTGTGAAGGTAAAATTAAAATATAATACAATACAAAAATATATTTGTAAAATGCTTTGCAAACCTCTATAAATGCTAGCAATGATGACAATAATGATGATGAATTAATGCCAAAACTTGAAATACATGCACTGAATGTACTTAAATACTTAAGGAAAAGGTAATTAATTGCAGGAAAAAAAATCTAAAATAATTGGGAACTTCAAGTACCCCCTTACAAAACTAGACAAATACAACAAGATGTTAAGGACCTAAGTAGATTTTTAGAAAAATTAGCTAGAACAGCTGTCTGGCAATTACTACAAGGAAGTAGAAAGAATTATACACAGTTTCAATAAATAGTACATGACAAAAACTGACCAAGTATTAGGGCACAGAAACCCTACAAATACATGATGAAAAGTAGAAATATTAAGCATATAATTTTGAAACCCCTAGATTAAGGACAAAATATTATGGGCAATAAGAAAAAAATTCAAATAAAAAAAATTCAGTAATAAAAATTCTAAAAACAGTTAGAATTATACAAGACCCAACAGTGGCTATACTCAAAGACCATAGGTCTTAGAACACTATATATATCAAAGAGCAAAAGAACTGGGATTATGGCCAAAAATATCATACCCAGCAAAGTTAAGTATAATCCTGAATGAAAAAAAAAAGGATATTCAATGAATTGACAGACTTGCAGGATTTTATTGCAAAAAGACCAGAACTAAATAGAATATTTGACATACAAGATCCAAGAGAATTTTAAGGTAAACATCAAAGACTAATTTTTTTATATGTGGAAATGTAAGCCATATGTCTAAGATTATCATTAGTAATTGGATAATTCAAAAGTAAGAATCTGGTAGAGCTGAGCATGAAATAATTCTAAATATCAAAAAGATTTAGGAAAAGGCAAAAAATAATTATTTCATACAAATGAGGTACAAGAGGAAGAACTGACACAGACAGAGGAGGAAAGTGGGAAGTTCTGGAACAATATATATATATGTAGAAGGACATAAAATTCTTCTAAATTCAGAAAGAAATAAGAGGGAAAGGGTTTAAGAATGTGGGAGAGGGTAAAAAAGGGCTAGGGAAGATGATGGATGGGTATAGAAGGGTTTATAGGTGCATGGGAATGGGATAAAGAGGGAACAACATATATATTTAGAAGGGTATATAAAATATTCTAAGTTTAGAAAGGAACAAGAAGGTAAGGAGACAGGGTGGAGGGAGAGGATAAGAGAGGGTATGTTAAAGGATAGGAGGGCAAGGAAGTGGGAAGAAATAAAGTAGAAGAGTGAGGAGGGATAGGAATAGGGTGAGAAGGATAGTGAGGAAAATAGGAGGGAGGAAAATATACAAGTAATTCTAGTTTAGAATGTGAATGGGATGAATTTACCCATAAAATGGAAACTTCTGGCAGATTAAAACTTTGAATTCAACAATATGTTGCTGTCAGTAAATGCTATAAAAATGAGAGATACACACAAAAATAAAATAAAGGTCAGGATTTATTATGTAAAAAAGAACATGGATAGTAATCATCTCAAACTTATAGGTAAAAATCAGATTTAATTGAAAGAGAAAAATAGGGAGGGGGCAGAGCAAAGATGGTGGAGTAAAGGCAGGGACTCATCTGAGTTCTCTCCCAAACCTCTCTAAATACCTTTAAAATGACTCTAAACAAGTTTTTGAGCAGGAGAACCCACAAAAAGACAGAGGGAAACAAAATGACTGCCCAAGACAGCCTGGAAGGTCAGCAAGACAGGTCTGTTGCACCAAGCCAAATAATAAAAGAGGTCCAAAAAGTCAATTATTCCATAAATGAGCCCCAAAGGGAAAAGAAAAACAACTTAGGATCAGATGGATTTATAAATGAATTGTAGTAAACATTAAAAAAAACCAAACAACTCTAATATTGTATAAACTCTTTGCAAAATTAGGAAATACTGGGATCCTGCCAAATTCTTTCTATTATACATTGAGAAAGAAAACTATAGACAAATATTTCTAATCATTATTGATGCAAAATTTTATAAAATATAAATATTTTATATTTATGCAATATAACTAAGTTGTTTACAGAAAAAAGTAAAATTTATAGGAAAAAGAGATATTCCTCACTTGATAAATGGTCAAAGGATTTGAATTTTCAGAGGATGGAATCCAGGCTATTACTAGATACATAAAAAATGCTCTAAATAAAGAATATTTAGTGAAATGCAAATTAAAACAACTCTAAGGTACTTCTTCACACACAACAGACTGGCTAAGATGCCAAAAATGGAAAATGAAAAATGCTGGAGAGAACGTGGGAACACAGCTACACTAATGCACTGTTGGTGGAACTGTGAACCACTTCAATCATTCTTGGAAGAAGTTTGGAATGGTGCCCAAACATTTATTAAACTCCTACAAATATTTCCCCCAGAAATTTCACTACTACCCCCACAAAAATCAAAGAAAGAGGGAAAACATTCACATATTCAAAAATGTTTATAGCAGCTCTTTTTTTATGGTGGCAAAGAATTATAAACTGAGGGGATGTTCATCAGTTGGGGATGGTTGTACATTGTGGTATATGAAATGATGAAATACCATTGTATTGTAAGAAATGATGAAATGGATGGTTTCTGAAAAACATGGGATGATGTGTATGAATTGTTGCAAAGTGAACTGAGCAGAACCAGAAGAACAATTTATATTATAACAGAAATATTGTAAATATAATTATCTTTGAAAGACTTAGTCACTCTGATCAACACAATGACCAATGACAATTCCAAAGGACTCATGATGAAACACGTTATTCATCTCAGAAACATGATGGACTTAGATTGCAGATTGAATCATATTTTCTTTTTTTAAATTTTGGACATGGTTAAGTGGTAATTTATTTTGGATGACTATATATTATATTTGAATGCCTCTGTGTATTTATACATATGTATGTGTGCCCCTTATCCCCAACCTCTTAGCTGAGAATCTTGCCTCACAAAAAAAAGGACAATCAGATATGTAAACTAAGAGGTCATTGGTGGGAACCAAGTGAGAGGAAGTAGTAGGGTGTGAGATATCCCATCTGCAAATTCCTCTAAACATATCTAGAAAATGTAACAGATCAAATCTTTATGGAGAAATCTAGAAAAAGTTATAGTTTAGCCTGGCATAGAGAGACAGACAGGCAAGTCTGAGGACACTGGGTCTGCAGTTGTACCAATAATACATGCTGTTTCAATGATCAGGGAGAGGCTGTGCAACAGGGCAAGAGGAAGTCCTAGTCTCAGACTCTTAAGAAGACTCAGATCTTAAGAAAAGAATAGAAAGAGAAGCAGGAAAAATACACTGAGAGGGAAGAGCAAAGAAGTTTAGGGGAAAGTGTATAATCAAGGTACATAAGTAAACATCTATATAAACAAGAAGGAAGAGATGGAGGTGTGTGGCTAATACTTGAGTTGTTTAGCTATCTTTTTAGTCATGTCCAACTCTTTGTGACCCAAATTTGGGTTTTCTTGGCAGAGATATTGTAGTGGCTTGCTATTTCCTTCTCCAGCTTCTTTTATCAATGAGGAAACTGAGGTGAACAGGATTAAGTGACTAGCCCAGAGTCACACAGCTAATAAGTGTCTGAGGCCAGATTTGATCTCAGGAAGATGAGTCTTGCTGACTTCAGACCTGGCACTCTATTCACTGTGCCACCAAGCTAACACTTGAAGCTCACTTCCCCTTTATCTTCTCTGTATTTATCTACCTTTTTTATTTGAATTTAATTGAATTTATAATATATTTTGTAATATATTTATTATATATGTGCATAATACAATATACAATTTATATATACACATATATATACACTTCTCTCCCTCTCTCTTTATGTGTATATATACATACATATATGTATATATATACATATATATGTATATATATGTGTGTGTGTGTGTGTGTGTGTGTGTGTGTGTATATATATATATATATATATATATATTATATATACTCATTTAGGGGTCACTGCCCTCTCAGTTCAGGTCTAACATTGGGATGAAATGAGGCACTCAAGAGTCAATAAATATTTAACAAAGAAGGAGGTTTTACTTTGTTCTAGCACAGCAAGGATAGAGTGATTCTTAGCTTCTCTAAATGAGGCCCATTCTCATCTCCATCTGGAAATGCTATTGGCCAGTCAGTCATCAAAGTACAGTGACTCACATGGTCTTGGGCATATATCAAGTCTGAGAGGCCTCGAGTACTCAAAGTCTAGGCTTTTTATTGGCTCTAGGTCAGGAAGCTGTGTCAGTTTTTGTAGGAGATGAAGCTTTCCTAGGGAAGCTGGGGCTGAAGGAAGTTTTATGGGGAGATTGTGTGTGGGGAGAGAAAACTGTGTTAGGGTGAGAGAAGCTGCACCAGAAAACTGCTGCCTTCGCACAAGGTAGTTGCTATTACTTTCAAGATTCTAGGGGTAACCTGAATGGTCTTAATCCTCATACTAGTTCACAAGCTCCCATTTGTGTGCTTCTCTTTAACAATCAGCTAATAGACTTAGGTAGCTCTTAATGGTATTTACTCAAATAACACAGCAAGAATAGTAGTTACAAAGTATGTCCCCCAAGAACCTGGGGATACATCTGACTACAGATATATAGTGATGAAGACTGTGGCAGAATGGTTGATATGAATTTAAAGTACAATGGTATAGAGGCATTTATGTAAGGAACACACGTAGATAAGGCAACTCACAGCTACCAAATTATAGGGCCTCTATGTTCTTTCTTTGATTGGAGTGTCCTCATGGCACTGTTAGGCGTGACCCCAGTGATGGAGGAACCCTTTTGTTGCACTGCCTCCTCAAAGGGCATACCATCTCCATTGGGCAGGCAGCTCATTAAGGCTTTCTCCTAATGGAAAGCTTGGTTTCTCAGCTAGATAGATTGGCTGCTGCTGGGCTCAGTTAAGCAGTTCACTTGGCTTTGATGCTGATTCCTCATTGAGTTCAATTGCTGTAAGACTGAACCAGGTAGGATGTTCAACCATTGTGTTTAATCACTTCTGGGCTAGGCTGGGCTGGATAGATCACTCAGCTGCCATTGAACTGGATTACCATTGGGCTTGATTGCTTCCAAACTGGATCAGAAGGACATTTAGCTGTTGCTAGCCTTGGTCAGATGGGGCTTTGCCACTGGACAGCTGCTCCTCGATTGGCTGGGCAGGTTGCTCTTCTATTGGGCTTGTTCTGGGTGTGGTGTGTTTGCTGATTCACTGGACTCCATGGAGCTAAATACCATGGGTAGCTGCAGCTGGCTATTTTTTCCACTTTCAGCTACTGTCTTAGCTGGTTGGTATTTCATTCTCTTCAGTTGAAGGGTTACAATGCTCTTCTCAGTTTGAGTGCTACGGTGCTTTTGCAGCTAGGTCAACAACATTTAGCCTAGGAATGGCAGGCAGACATCATACCTCTTTGATTCCTACAGAGCTTCAACTAGGAGGTTTGTCACCTCCAGGTAGGAGGAGAAAGAGGTGGAACCTCTCCTGTTCAATAATACTTCCTGGATCAAAAGTCCCTTTGCTCAAAAAGCTGCCTTATTACTTAGGGTGATCAGGCCCAATTCAGCTAGTTTATACTTTCCATATTGCTTTTGGGATCTTATGAAAGTGAGTAACTAGAGAGAAAGGTATGAATGTAGTCTGTGCCCTGGAAGCAAGTTCTTTGCCTTGCTGGCCTCTTCAGCAGCAATTAAGCTACACAGACCTCAGACTCTTCGTAGGATGGGAAATGCCTATTTTGAATCTGAAGCTTTTCAATATCTCTGTGTTTTAACCCTCCAGATCTCTTGCTTTTTTCTGAAATCTCATGGGTTACCATGACTTACATATGTATCACTCCTGTTAGAATGTAAGTTTCTTTAGTATAGGATTTTTTCATTGTTTATATTTATTTCTCTAGTGTCTATCACTATCTTTGAAAAAGTAGGCACTTAATAAATGCTTGTTGATGATTGATTGAAGCTCCCACACAGTGTAACAACTGAAATACCAAATCTCTATAACTATATTGTGGGCACCTCTCACATAGTAGTCCCCGTACATGTCTTGGGCCATATGAAGCTCTTTTGTGCTATTCTATTACATTCATCTCCTATGTGTTTTCAAGGCTATGTACTGGGGATACATAGAAGAAATAAGACCCAGTGGATTTCCTCATAGAGTTTCAATGTGGGACCTGAGTAGTCCTGGAATTTATTACTGCTATAAGAGGACATTCCCTATATATGGGAAGCAGGGAGTTTTTGAGGGTTTTAGTACCAGTCACCCTTAGTGCTAAGGTACATAAGGACGTTCAAGATATTTGCATGGTTAGTGACATTCAATGTCTTATGAACAGACGTGTAAGATATTTTAATTGAAGCACTTTCTGTATCTCTATAGCTGTACTTTAAATTCCAGAAAATGTTACTTCCCAATATGAAAATATATGTGAAGTATTTTACTAGGTAGCCAATGAAAAGGAATGTGCTCCCACTGAGCACTGACTCATTAATCATCACTTGCATTGCTGTGAAAATACTTTAGTTTTCCTGCCAAATATGCTGTTTGCTGAAAATAGGCCAAAGTTTACCATTGAAAAGATAACGTAGTTTGAGAAGCAAGATGAGACACAGAATTAATCTGCTATATATTGAAAAGATTTGTGAAAGCCATTTTATCTGTGTTTTGAACCTTATATCTCCTAAAGGAAGGCCATGTGTATGTGGGATTAAAAAAAAACCACACAATGATGTATTTTTTATCCTTGTGTATGTCTACTTTATTAATCTGCAAATTTTACCATCTTGTTCTGTTTTCCCAAGAAGTAACTATTAAAACAAAACAATAACTTAAAGTGGTTTTCACATCTTTGGAAAAATCAATACAAAAATACTGCATTTTTTTCTGCCTTTGTTGATGGTGCCTTAGTATATTTTCTTGGTTATAATAAAAATTTGAAGGTCTCATACAACATGTACTCTTTCTTCTACATGCACATATGTATCTGCATATTTCTATCTCTATCTATACACACACGATTTGTATTGTAGATAAATTTGTATATACTTAGCTATTTACCTACTATATCCTTCAGCATAAGCTCCCTCAGAGTGAAGAGCATTTGTTTTTGGCCTTGATATCTTCAATGCCTACCACATAGTATGTATTTAAACCATTCTTGCTTAACTGAAGTGCTCATGGAGTGGTTTGGGTACCTTCCATTTACCTTTTACAAATTTAGGATCATGAAATTTGAGTTGGAAAGGGACATCGTCATGACTATCTTATCCAACCCCTCATTTGGCAGATGAGGGAAATGAAATGCAGAGAGGACTAATTGAGGACTACATGTAGTAAGAGCTGGAATTTGAAGCTAAGTTTTCTGAATTTAAATCTAGTGTTCTTTTGACTGCACTATTACATATTTTGGTTCAATAGTCTCAGTGTTGCCTAAAGATAGCATAACTATGCCTAGAACATGGGCAGAGTAGGTTTGTAAGTACACTCCTGTGTCAGCATACACATTGGCCTTTTCTTTAATCCTTCTTCTCAAGGCAAGGGCCAATAGGAATACTCATTCAGCGTATGAATGGAGGCCTATGTCCAGAAAAGGTAGGCAAATTCTCTCCATATGGAGCATGCTTTTTTAGGTTTATCAAACCATTCACTCACTATGTAAAGTCTGAGTTAAAACATTGAGACTGATTCACAGTTTGTTTCAACCTCACACATTTTCAATAGGAAATTTTTACTGTCATTTGTGCATTTATAGAAGTGCATTTGTGCATTTATAGAAGCCTATAGACTCTTGTTGCATGAAAACAGTTTATACTGCTGTGATAGGGGAAATGAGAGATAAAGAAATCCAGGGTAGATATATTTCATACCTCTTTGGGAAAGCCATTTTTCATTTATTGTCTGGATAAGAAACAGTCAGTCATTGTCATGGAGAGGCACTAATTGTCAGGAAATTCATATTTAAATAGTTCATATTTTAAAGCACTTAAGAGATCAAAGGCTTTTAAATAGTTTCCACTTTAGATTAAGATGTCCGAAGGAGCAAAACTTGCAAAGTGTGATATGAGGTATTCCATATGTTAGACTGGAATAGTCACAGTTGAGAGCCATTACAGAAGCAGGACTGTTTTGCCTGAGGTTGATTGACAGTGGTTAATATTCAATTAAGAAGCCTGTTACTGGGCTCAGATGCTGATGCAAATCTAAAAGAGAGATTAATTTGTTTGACCCTGGTAACCTGCTAACTTTGATTTTATTTGGGACTGTGTCTAATACATTTGATGCAACCAAGGGACTCACCATTTCTTTATTACATGGAGATGTCCAGTTCCTGTTCACTCTAAAAGCCTACTTAAATTTCCTTGGGGATATTGATTTCTTTTCTTTTCTTTCTTTCTTTCTTTCTTTTTTTTTTGAAAGGAAACAAGCTCAGACAACCTTTAACCTACATTAAATCTTTTTTATTTGCTAACCTAAACAGGAACTAATCATTGGTGCAAGGGATTAACAGACACAAGAGACCAGATTATACATTTTAAGTTTTACTTTGGAGACCCAAGAGAATGCTCTCATGTGGAATTGGATTAACCTTTTTGACACTTCTTCTAATAACCTCAAAGCTACAAGGCTTTGTCTTCTGGCTTAGGGTGGGTACTCTTTTAGCTAAGTGGATTCTGTATTTATGAATGGAAAATTATAAGACTGATAGAAACATTAGGACAACATCATCTTTTAAAATTATTTCTCAGTCTATAGGTCATGGAATTAAACAATTTTCAGCAAAGGAGATTATCCACCCTAGGCAGCTCTATCCAGCTAACTGATTTGTAATTATGATTTTTTTTAATGTCCAAGTTATTTCTGAGAAATTTGATGAGTAGATTTTAGTATTAGAGTTGTCATGGTCCCTGTAAATTCAATTTTAAAATACTTTCCAAACCCATTTATAACTTGCAAATGGTCTTAAGCTTACTACATTCCTGTATTTACAAAGAAATTTATAGCTTCCATAACATTACTCAAACTTTCTTTCTTCTGGCCTCATCTGCTCTTTAGAAAGCTTAAAAAAAAAATTCAAAACACGAATATATTCCTTTCAATGGAATTCATCAGCATTCACTTGCTGAATAGACAGGATAAGGAAAAAAAAAGTATCCTGTCTAGGTAGGAACATTAACCTCTACTATTACAAAAAAGAAATGACTCAATACTGAGTTCTCCCCTTGAATGCAATTATAGTCAGAACAATCCATAAAAATGTTTTTTTTTAGACTGATATGAGTGCTTTGTTTTAAATGTCACACTTACAATAAGTCTACGAAGCTACACCAGTTTTACCATTCAACAGGACTTCTATTACACTGGATCTTCTGTGGTTGGATTGTTTTCTGTTTAAATGAGTTAAAATAACATACTCTTTTGGAATTTCTAATAGCACTTTTTACAAACTTGCAAATCTGTATATTTCCCACAGGAAAAACAAGTTGTCTTTCAGCATTTGCAACCACCTACTTAAAGTGTTTTCCCAGCATGATCTTGTTTTCTTATGTACATCTATACAGTCAATTTACTCTTTTAAAAAAAGATATTTTTCTTTGCTACATTTTTCCCATTAGGCTCAATATTTGCAACAAGATCATCAAATGTTTTTTCAGCATTAATTATCTTTTTCTCCACTATTTATTTTTTCAGTCAAGAAAAACAGAGTAACAATTATTACTGGACCACCTATTATGTGCCTAGCATAGTCCTAGACACTGCAGGGGTTATAAAATAAGCATACAAAATGAATCTTGCCCTGAAGCTTATGTTTTCATCATAGCTATGTGTGTAATAACTTCCTGGTCTAAAAGAGTTAATAGACGACATTTCTTTCAATTTCTCTGTCTTGGTGTCAATCATTTGTTGACTCCATACAGTGAGAGAAAATTATGTTAGGGAAGAGAGGTCTTGGGCCATCTACCCCTGGGATGCCCACATGTGGACTTGTGAAACGTGCCTCAGAATATGGTGGCATAGGGAAATGAGAGGGTGCCTCCAAGATATTAGGGAGAAATGTTTGTGCTTTTATTCTTGCTATATATTCAGAATGAATATCCTTGTGTAAAAGCTTTTAAAAAAGAGTTGATAGATTTTCCTTAATAATTCATACTTAGAGTGCTTTATGATTTACAAAGCACTTGAATCACAGGAGACATATAAGGTGACTCAAAGTCTTATCCCCATTTTACAGATGAGAAAAAAAGCTCAGAGAGATGAAATGATTTGCACAGTATGTGACAGAGCCACAATCCTAACCCAGGTCTGCTGGCTCCAGTTTTAGAGCCAACAGACCTGGGTTTTCTAATTTTCAAAGCCTCACAATGAGGTGCTTAGTGCCAATATTTAAATGAAGCACTTGGGAGAAAAGACCTCTTTGAGGGCTGAGGTCATGTCTATCTAACAGACCAGGACTAAAAAAAAAATGTAGCTCTTTTAATCCCTTGGGGGTTGGTTGTATTTATGCATGTAATTTACAAAATTGGTGTTGCTTATTTTTGCATTATGTGGCTCCAAATTATGGATCTCTGTGGCTGGTGCTGAAATCTTAGGCTTATGCTTTTGTTTGTTTCTTGACTCTTTCCATCATATTTTTCTGCCAATGCATTTTTCTGCTGCTCTCTATTATACTGATCTGTGCTAGACAAACCAGGTGGTAGCTAAGGCTGGCACATTATCCTACAATTTTCTCTCTGACATTTGTGTAACATGGTTTCCAAAGATAAAGAACTGAGTGTTTAAGTGGAGTTGGAAACATACAAACATTTTGTAAACAGAGATGAGTAGATAAATGTGAAGGATTACTGTTAAGTCAGCTTTCCTAAGTTAGCTTCCTAATATTTTTCAATTTTTCAACCATACTTCTCTGTTTTTGCTTTTTTGTTTCTAACTCTTATTTGTATTTTCATTTCAGTGGAATATTGCTCTGTGTTTTAATGTCATGCATGTGTGGCAATAAGTCTCTAATCTCAGCTATGTAGTCACTGATGATGCAGCTACAACCCATTTATTGAATGACATGAGACTCTACAGTTTCTTCATCTGAAAAAAAAAGGACAATATAACCAATGCACACGTGTGATAATTCTAAAAAAAAAAATAGCATTTGCAACTCAGTGTTTTAGAGTGATTTTAACTCTACTTTTTATGTTGATGCCTATTTCCTTGCCATTTGTTCTGACTTTTTGTATAGTTATGCTTTTTTTTTTAATTACAAGGTGATTATTTTAAACATCAACAAGCTATGCTTTTCAAATGCGCTCATGTGTCAGACTGTTTACAGTTGTTCTTCTAATAGAATATTCGAAATTCTGATGGGGTTGTAGAAACTCCTTTCAGTGTGATTTAAGGGCTATTTGACAATTTACTAAGCAGAGAGCAGACTGCAATTCACACACACACACACATTCATGAGAAAAGGGAGTGGAACTTAGGTCATTGCATAGGAAATTTTGTTTTAATAAACTTTATTTGTTGTTTCATTGTGGTCTATGTCAGCAAAAAAAAAATTCCAACATCATTTATGTGCAATTAACAACCTTTATGTGTGTTTGCATTACCAACAACAGTGGCATGAAAATCCCTTTTCACATATTGCATGGTTTCTAAGCTATCAAGAAGAGGGGAAAAATGCACACCTCATTAATCATTTTAACTCAGACATGATAAATGGTATTTAAAAGTATCTCCCAGGGTGCTAAGAAAAATACTGCTAAATACTCTGTTTAGCGATATCTGGCCTGATTTTTAGGCATGCAGTTAGGTTAATAGATTCCTTTTTAGTGAGTGCTTGAAAGGCAATGGCTGTGTTTAGTCAGAGAAAAGGTAGGAATGCACCTAATTTGACATACTATTAGATAGGTTTTGCTTACAATTTTGCAGCTGTTCCTACTTTTCCATAGAGTGACAGATATACTCCCACAATTACTTTTCCACAGGAGGTAACTCCCTAGAGACAGCTCTTTACAACAAGGAGAAGATGCAGAATTGCTCCAACTAATGTTCATATAGTTTCTGTCATGTGCTACAAAAGGTGTGTGAACAAATGAAGTGATTCAAAATTCAATCCTGAAAAAAATGTTTAGACAATGCTAATGCAGTAGAAGAGAGAGTAAATATGTTTCCATGTGACAATTAACTATCTTTATAACAAAACATCTGCAGGCATGTAAAGATAGAGAAAAATAATATAATTATAATGAATATATATTATGTGATGTAAATTAATATCAATTTATATACCAGACCTTTCTATTTACTGGAAAAGTGGCCATATAGACTAAGATTATTAAGCATATTTTCAAAAGTTCAATATTAAGAACACATTTTACTTAAGTAAACTTAGTAGAAATGACCCTTAAAATTTTGCCTGTTAGGAATTCATTGAAAGACCTTTATGTGACTAACATATTTATTAATTTGAAGAGAGCAATGTTACGGAATTTTCAGCCTATAACCATTTGCCTTTTTGGTATATCTGTTGACATTATCATAGAGTAAGAGAATCAAGTGATTTCCCCATTGTATGCCACTATTTGGTCATGAATTGTAAGAATTTGTCTCCCTTCTCCATAGCCTAGTGCATCTGTTTTATGCGTAGAGCTGTCCTCTAGCCTTCCTAGGCTCCATAAACTGGAAGAGAGGAAGGTAGAAGGTATGCTATCTGATATCTGATATTCAGATGATAAGCTGCAAGGCTGACTTTGTTTGCCTGGGATCATTTCAAGTGAATGTCATTTCCTCCTTTTTCAAAATCCTCATGATTTCCAAAGACTTTACTCTCTGGTCAGGACTATGCTTTATGTTGAAGTAAAAGCTGATATTTAAGCAATGTTTTAAAGTTTACAAAACACTATATGTGATTCTGTGTATCCATGTATAATATATATCATATATCATAGTAGTTTTTAGGCTATGGTATTATGTATATGTATGTGATAAACATACAATACATATGTATATATCAGACTAGTATTTGTGCTATGGTAATATATATGTATATATTTTTGTTGACTGACTGATCTAGTACACACATACACACACACACTGATATGCACATATTATCTACCATAGTCTTATTTATGCCATAATAATATGTGCATGTTATATATGTACATTACATGCTATTATATATATGTATATAATACGTACATACACAATATTACAACATAAAATGGCTATGGCAGATATTGTGCATATATTGTCTCTCTATAATATATATATATATATATATACATACACACATATATACTATATTACTCTCTCTTTACTTTCTATCTCTCTTTATTTCTCTGTCTCTCTGTCTCTGTCTCTCCCTTTCCTATATCAGACAGTCAATGAGCATTTCTTAAATGTCTGTTATGTGTCAGGAACTGTACTAAATGCTGAACATATGAAGAAAAACTAAAGACAATCTCTGCTCATAATCTAATGAGAGAGACAACATGAAAATAGCTATGTGTAAACAAGCTATATACAGAATAGGTGGGAAATTATCAACAGAGAAAAAGGTATGGCAATTAAGGGGAAATTGGGAATGGCTTCCTGTAGAAGATGAGATTTTAGCTGGGATTTAAAGGAAGCCAGGAGGCAGAGATGAGAAGGGAGGATGTTCTAGGTAAAGAGATAGAGCATCTTGTTCAAGGAATAGCGAAGAAACCAGTGTCGGGTCGATGGATCACAGAGTATGGGGTGGGAGGGAAAATTAGAAGGAAGCCAGGTTATGAAGGGTTTTGAACTTTAGAGGATGTAAACTTCAAATAGATGTGATGGAGGGACACTGGAGTTTATTAATTATGATGATGACTTGGTTATGTCTGCATTTTAGGAAGATCTCTTTCACAACTGAATATTTTTTAACTGACTTCCTGTGAATCATTCCTTCTCTTTGATACTTGGTTTTCTTACCTGTGAAAGAATAGTTGGACTAGAAATCCACGGTCCTCTGGCAATCTCTGAAATTTCATGTAAAGTTATCATTTTGTTGTTGTTGTTGTTGAGTCATTTCAGTCATGTCCAACTCTTCGTGACCCTATTTGGGGTTTTCTTTGCAAACGCACTGGAGTGGTTTACCCTTTCCTTCCCAAGCTCATTTTACAGATAAAGAAACTGAGTCCAACAGGCTGAAATGATTTGCCTAGGGTCACATAGGTAGTAAGTGTCTAAGGCAAGATTTGAATTAGGAAGATAAGTCTTCCTGATTCTGGTCTCAGCACTCTATCTAGTGGGCTACCTAGTTGCCCTAAAAGTTATCACTACACTGAATCGAAAATAATAATAACAATAATATTAATAATAACTAAAATTTATGTAGAGCCTACTATGTGCCAGACAGTGTGCTAAGTGCTTTACAAATTACATGTCAACTAGGATGATAGTAGTTATTTTCATCAATGATTACATCTTTGTGGAAATGTCCAGTTTTTTTTATTTGATGTTGATAAAGAAGAGGCAGCAGGGGAAAAAAAAGCCGCTGTTGATTGCCCAGACTTTTTTCTTTTTGAAAAGCTGAAATAATCATCAGGTGAATCTGTCTGTTGCAAGGAACCTTGTTAAGTCTGTTGCTTTTTACCAACAGTGACACTATTCAGGAGTTTTGACGAAAAGGCCTTGCTTTGCCTTGGGCCATTGTTCTATTCTTTCTGCTTAATGTACAGATGAGAGAACAGAGATGGAAATCATGGCCAAAACCTCTAGGAGAAAATGTCCTTGTGCATTACAACTTGCTTTTCTGGTTGCAGAGAAGTTAAAATAGATTAGCTGTGGTGTCCTCCTGATTTCATTTTGTCTGACTTTTCCCTTTCTGTGAAGGTCTGTGTGATACATAGCCTTCTGAGATTGGCTTCTGTCTGTGATACATAGGTTTTCTCTTTGAACATACTGGGGAAGTTAGTTTAAAAATCACAAAAGAATACACACACATACATACACATGTATCATTAAGTCTTTCTATGACTTTTAAAAAGGCTTTATAGAGGTAGGCTTGGAGGAAAAGGACTTTTCTGTTTTATTAAAAGAATCCCCGGATTGGATGATGAGATTTTCATCACTTTACCCACTAAATCCAATAAATTGACTATCCATTTCAAAATGACTCTGATTGGATTCATGTCCAAAGAAAGTGTGCTCTAAAAGCCCTGGAGCATTTTATAATATTAAAATGTAGTCTCAAATATCCAACAAAGAGAAAAGTATCTAGAGGAAGCCAGATAAATCTAAGACAACAAGGGAGAGGGTTAGAAAATTGCCCTGTACTAAAAAGATACTGCAAATCAAAGTTGAACTTTAATAGTTCACTGCTTAGCGCTTTCTGAGATGTTTAACAATGGTAATCAGTGACAATCTTCTAGTCTAACAGTCATTCTGGAATAACTAAAAAGTTACAACTTCATAAGGAGTTGGTATATTTTATGGTAAAACCATACAGACCTAGAGGGGAACAGATTGCATGACTTTATGTATCTGGAGAATATTTTAAAATACCATACATATGAGATAGCTAATGCACTGGACCAGCTAATCCAGTTCCTAGTTTTTGGCTGGAGCATGTCAGTCTAAGAAAATAAGATTAATGGGGTGTTAAAAGTCAGTCTGTGTGAGATCTGTCAGTTTTAAGTTGCAAATAGGATAAACTTTTTGCTAAAATTGAAATTTCAAAATTAATGTGAATGAACTCATGGTTTAGGCTGGTTTTCACTGCTGAGAAGTCTGTTTGCTTAACTAGTTGAACCATCTATTTAGTTGGCTAATAGGAAAAAGCTTCAGGAAAGAAAGACATTTAAGGGAATATAACATCATGAGGTCAGCTGAAATGGAGGAATGCCAGACATTGAAATTTAGAGGTATCTAATTTTACTTATTGGACTAGCCAAAGCCCATTTATTATGGGTCAATACTTAGTACAAAAGAGGAATACAGATCCCCTTATTATTTTTTTTACAAATCATTTTTAGATTATTTCTCTAGGAAAACTGAGGTGAAGATATTTTGTCTTTATGGAATACTTAACTCATGAAAAGGCATGTATTTTTAAAACCTAAATAACATTCAGATGTTTGTCTACATAATGTCTGACATTGAAATATTTGGAAACATTCAGATGTCTGATGCCTTTTCTTACTTTATATCCAGTTTCCAATGTCCCCCACTGCAGAGCCCTGTTTTTAATGTCAATAGACCCAAGTTCAAGCCTCAGATCTAATGCTAATTAATAGGGCAAGTAATTTAATTTCTATACATCTGAGTTTCCTTGTCTGTAAAAGAGAACTAATCATATTTGCCTTACCTTTCCCAGAAGGCGGTTGGGAAGAAAGCATTTTATAAACTTTAAAAAGCTATAGAAAAGTGATTTTTTTTTTGTTTAGGTGACATGCTATTAGATCCCATTATGAATATTCATGCTCCCCACAACATGAGGAATTATAGTGCGATTATTTGGGATACAACATAATGGTAAAAGTTTGTGTAGCTCTTTGTCATTTCTAAAATGATTTCAAATCTATCATCTTTATTTTCTACATTTTTCAGACAAGTCAATTAAGCTTCAGAGAGTTTAAGTTATATTCATGAAGTCATACAGTTAATTACAAAACTTCAACATCAATTCAGACCTTCCAGTTCCTAATCCAGGGTTTTGCCATCATATCATGCTGCTGCAATTTAGGAAATGTTGTGAAGATTAACACCCTTTTGTGATACACAAGGGAACTCTTCTTAGGTAGGCCTGTGATGATGAACAGTAAGTCACATACCTGGTATAATTGAAGAGGTGCTAGGAAGGTCTACAGCTCCAAAATTTATACCCTAATATAACCTTTCACTCCCCCAAACCATTTGCTTTGCTTTGTCATTCTGCCTGGAATTTTATCAGTTTAGCACTTCATCCCTTTGGATTGACAAGAAACTTCTGGTAAATGCAAATATTCCAAAAGGTGGTGGTGTATTGCAATTAATATGCCTTCATGCACACTTTAGTATGAATTTATCTTTTCCACTTAACTAGTTGAGATCAGTAGAAGGGTAGAATATGAGTTTTGGTTGGATAGGTTTAATGTGGAGTACTTTCTCAGGCCGTTACCTCTTCCTTCACTTTCTGATCTCAAGTTAATTATTAGCCATTTCAACTCTCTATTTTCTTCTGCTCTTGAATCCTTTGATCCTTATAGTATCCATGCTCATTTCACCTCAGTCCTCAATTACTTCCACTATCTGCCTCCTCCACACATACTCACAAGTCATTGAACATAGCTGGAAGTAGTCTCACAACTGTATTTATGCATACAAATCTTACTTCAACTGGGCCCCACTACAACAATGCAGCCCTTATATTCCTTCTTAATTGATTCCCCATTCTACTACCCATGGTAGATGTTGCAAACATTCTCTTCCTTCCTCAAACCACCCACCACCTCCTCTCTCTTCTCTCTCTCATCTAAGGATCTGGAACCTAACTTTACTGAGTAAATTGTGGCCATTCTAGGTAAGCTACTTTGTCAGCAGCTCTCTTTATTCCAATCCTCATTGACATAATCTTCTGTTCCTTTCCTCCAGTCTGTGACAAAAAGGTGGTCCATCTCATTGCCAAGACCAACTCTTCTACGTGAGCATTTGAATTTGTACTTTCCCATAGAACTCTTCTCTAGCAACTATAATCCCCTTCCCTTCTAATCTTCAATCTGTCCTGCTTACTGTTACCTTCCCTACTGCTCTCAAACATGCCCCAGTTTTTCAGTAGCATTCATCATTTTCTAAAGTTAAAATCCACTATCTCTCCTTTTCTCAACCAAACTTCTTGAAAAGAGTTGGCTATACTTACTGTTTCCCTTTCCTCTCCTCTGATTCAATAACCCTTTGTTATGTGGCTTCCAACCTAATCATTCAAATAAAACTGATATATCCAAAATTATCAGTTATTTCCTAATTGCCAGATTTCATGGCCACTTCTTATTCCTTATCTTCCTTGACCTATAGCTGCATTTGAAACTGTTGACCACTTTTACCTCCTGGGTACTCTTTCTCTTATATTAAGTTCTTAATTGGGCAATTTCCCACAAATATCTGTGGTTGCTTTTCTACAAATATATGATATCAGTGTACCACTAGCTTCAATAGACTCTTCCACAAAGAGATACTGTGATTATCTCTTTAAGAGGAAATGGAATCTTGGAGTAATTCTCTTAGGAATCTGTGAGGCATTTTAGCTGTTATTCTTGAAAGACTGTTAAATGCTGATAGGTGACAAGAGGACATAGAAAAAAGACTGTCCAGAGTTCTTAGGCTAGAGACAAGAGCTTAAAAACATTTTGATAACTGTATTTTTAATATAATTGGTTTTGTTTGTAATACTATGTATTGTATGCAAAAACAGTATTCTAAGAAGTGGTCTATAAGCTTCATCAGACTCCCCCAAAAGTTAAAAATTCCTAGACTAAGAGAACTTATTTCCTGAGAGAAGCACATTTAATTCTCAGTTTGTGAAGAAATATGAAGGGAATTTTTGAGAAATTCTTAGGAAAATAATTTATTAGTTATTCTGAGAGAATGAAATGTTGGGACTATGTTACTAGAATTAGGACTTCAATGGTTGTTACAATGGTTAAAGAAATTGTATGTAAAATACAAATACTTATGTAACATAATTATTATCATATGGAATTATGTATTATATTATATATAATAATTATTATTTATGTCTTTTTTGTTATACTGTTAATATATAGTATAGCCAGCTACTTTGAAGTTTATTCAAATCTGGGGGGGTTATAGGAATTGATATATAAGGAGATGAGCAAATACTTGTGGGAAAAGAGGTTTCTCCATTTTATTTTAAAAAGTAATATCAAATAAACTGCTGTAACAATTCAATTCTACACTATGTTCTACTCTTGAATCTCTTGCCCCCTTTCTCTAGCCCCAACAATCCTTTGACAAATTCAGACTGTGGAGTACTTCCATTGTATGCCTGCTTTGCTCTTTTATATGTTGCTTAATGGAGCTGGACTTATTAGCTCCACTTCAAATTTATGACGCATAATTTCCATTAGGCCCTCACTATAGCAAAGCAATTTTTTTTGCACCTTTCTAATCAATTTGCTATCTTACTCACCACTGCAGCTATTCCAAACCTTTTCATGACTTTTGAAACATCTCTCTTTATCCCTCCCTCCACCCTCTTAGCTGATGGCCTTACTTAATTCTTCATTGAAAAGATTGAAATCATTTCCCTCCCATCTCTTCTCTCCTCATCTCATATCTTTCAGACACCTTCCCCTACTGTCTTTCACTTTATTCCTGTCTCTCATAATGAGTTCACCTTTCTTTTTAACAAGGCAAACCCCTCTACATGCACTATTACTCCCATTATTGTCATCTTGTTTATCACATTACTCCCATCTCTCTGTCTCTGTCTTTCTCTGTCTGTCTGTCTGTCTGTCTCTTTCTCTTTGTCTCTCTCTCTCTAAGTTGCATGCTATATCGTTTAACCATTTGATCTTATGATCGAGACTCGAAATGCTGTTTCTCTTAAAATAGAAATCTGCTAAGTGGACTGGCATATTTGGAGATATCTTTTATATTGGCTTGTTTCTAGATTATAATACTAACTCATTTTGGCCCCAGGTTGTCTGAAAAAAGTAGATTTTCACAGAAATTCCAAGCAATCATTTTCAAAAGCACATTTTTGTAGTATTGAAAAATCTGAAATAATCTAGTATTCTACTTCTGTTCTATTGTTATAGTTGAGTGAGGATTTTCTTTTTTTTCTTTTCTAGTTCTCGAACATCCCTATCATTACTGGCCAAAGTCCTTCTCTTAGTTTTTTGCAGGGCATTCTTTCCAAAAAGACCCAGTTTCCTGCTTTCAACACCAGGAATAGTTTCAATAAATTATCATTTTCCACACAGGTCCATGTGTTTTCAGTACCATTCCTTTGAATTTTATGTATTTACTAAAATTATTTTAATCAGAATGTTAATTCTGTGAGTTTAACTTTAAGCCAGTTTTTCTTATTCTTTTAAGATAGGGCAGCTTCAGATAAATTTATTTTTTGATCAGAAAATATGGTAACAGTACAACTGAATAAAAATGAATTGTTAGCCATATCTGATCAGAAATTTTATGATTCTGGTGGTTTTAAAGGGATTTGGAGTATGAGTATGTTTTATGACTGCTTTTAGAAATGTTAGCAATGAATTTAGAAAAGGCTGAAAAGTCACGCTAATTAGAATACAGGTTCAAGTTATAGGGTATATTTAATTCAAATAAAGACCAATTCTTTAAGGAGAGAAGGGATTTGAAAGTGGAACAAAGTGTGAAGAAATCATACCAGCCATAAATTTTAGCAGATTCTTTTTTCATTTTTAGCATGGTATACAATGTTTGATTAACAATACTGTTACATAGCCTTATTGAGAAACAAAAATAATGTTATTCACCAAAGATAACAAAATCACATTACAGAAGATTTTATTTCTACTATGAATACAGTTCATATCTGTTTCCAAGTCCTTCCATACTTTTACTCAGAGCTTTATTTCATATTCTTTCTCAGCTTGCTCTGAATCTTCTATCAGACACTTGGATCTAAAAGAAAGCAGCTTTAGGAATCCTTTCAATGTGAATCACAGACCCAAGGATGTATGCAAAGTGCACCTTTAAGTTTTAATAACCCAGAAAAACATTCTAATGCTTGCTTATGAGAGTGCTTATAAAGTAATTTGATGTTTAAGCAGGCCAGTAATGTAGATGTAGTAAACTGTGATCTACCAGAGGGTAATATCCTTTTATTAACCATGGAAATACATCAAGTAATTTCATGACAACTGACAATGCCAGGGATGATTATTGAGCTAATGTTTATTGCATTTGCACTCAGTTCTATTCAGGTTCTTTATGATCACATTTCCTTTGAGTAAAATATTTTTTAATTGAGAAATAGCAATATGTTTCAGTACACATATATATTGTGTAAATGTATAGGTAACTTTTATTGAGGGGGGAATTTCAAGTCATATGCAAATTAAAACCTATCTAAATATTCATGTAATCTCTATCTTTTATTTTTGCTCTTCATAGAAATTATTCTTTATTTCAAAATGCAAACACTCCCCTAGTTTTAGTTGATTTCTTCTTATTGGCATCTCTTCTCTGCTCCTCCCCCATAACTCTAGTTTCCTTTCCATATCATCATCATCATCATCATCTTTGTAATCATGATAAAATCACTTAACCTCTCTGAGTCTTGGTTTCCTCATCTATAAAAAGAGGATTTTAGTGTAATATTGAAGGTATTTTCCTTCTGCAACTTTCCCTTTAACTTTCCTCTTCCTTTCTTTTCTCTCTGCCAACTCATGCTATGACATTTCTCCCTGACTCTTTCCCTTTTACTCCCTTCCTTTTCATTCCATTTATAAGCTAAAAGAATTACTGTGCCCATAGTTAGTAAGTGTAAGTGGTTTACCTGTATCAGGGAAAAGAAGAAAAAAACATGTTTTGAGGTAAAATTAGACAAAAAGAACCAATGCAATTATCCTCAAAAACTCCTGAAAGTACCCAGAGTCTCTGTCAGAATCTCCACAAAAGACTCCCATCTCTTCTTGACCTCTACTCTAATTAAATGTGTTTTTCCTTGAGTATCATCATTTTGTGATAAACTTGATAGACTTTAATTTCCCAATTTGTCTAATTGCTGGTATTGAAACATTATTTAAGTTAATTTTTCCCTCACAAATGTATACTATTTGATCTACAAGTGATTGTCCACTTACTCATATTTATGCATATTCTTTCTATGGAAAAATGAATTTACACACTCTAATGACTGATTTACAAACAGACTTTGGGAACATAATAGGTTTATCAGGATCTGCCTTTGTTTTACTTTAAAGCTATCCCTTGGGATGGGCAACAGGTGTGCCCATACAGAACACTGTTAGGAAAACTACTGGGTAAGTAATTTAGTTTGACAATTCATTTGTACTGCCCTTGACATCCAGCAAATCCTGCATCTCCTACATTTGATCACATTGGTTTGGTGGGCTGAATAAGAATAGGAAACACATAACCTTATTCAAGAGAAATTAGTGTTCACAAACATCTAGAAAGCACATGAAATTTGGAAGTATTTCTACTTCAAAGATATACATATTACTATAAGTTGATAGTACTTTAACGATTACCCTAAAGATGCAGATGTGTGTGTGTGTGTGTGTGTGTGTGTGTGTGTGTGTCTGTCTATCTACTGTCCTACAAAAAGGATAAAGCCTGATTACAAATAAGCTAACTCGTTGGACCTCTTTATCATAGGTAGTTCATTATTATAATAACCAAATTTGACTCCACAAAAAGAGATGATGAGAAATTTTACCTTTTTCTCTTTATTGTAGAAATTGGAGGCTAGGGAATGTTGCATATAATATCAGACACAGTTGATATATTTGGTTCATTTTGCTGCATGGCTTTTTCCCCTTTGTTTTAAAATATTTGTTACAAAGGATAATTTGCTTAGGAGGGATGCATAGGGGAGAGGGATATATTTGGGAATTAAAAATAAAATGTATTAATAAAAGTAAAAATGTTTATAAAGAACAAAAAAGAGAGTTGCAGGTGAATGTATAAAAGGAGTAGGTAGGGTAAGAAGTGAGGGAAGAGAGAGACAGAGAGATGGAGAGACAGAAATAAACAGAGAGACAAACACACACACACAGAGAGAGAGAGAGAGAGAGAGAGAGAGAGAGAGAACAGAGAGACAGAGACAGAGATTAAGAGAGCCTGGTCAATATACTGGCAAGGAGAATGAGAGGTGATGAAGTATCAATCTTATTAAAAAGTCTCAACATTGGGGCAAGTAAAGCCACCACAGTAATTTGTTTTGCTCTGAACCAGTAGTACACGTTATTTCTAGGCCATTTTGAGATGTTGATGGTTACCCCCACCTCTCCCTCATACCTCATGTTCCCTTTATGAGTTTTCTTTCCCCATTAGAATGTAAGAATCATAAAGAGAGGGATTAACTTGCTTGTCTATATTTATAATTCCACAACTTAGCGTAATGTCTGGTATTTAGCAAACATTTAAATTCTTTAAATTCATTCATTCATTCATCTCAAAATGCTTATTTAGATGCTTTGTATTGAGCAAAACTCAAGGTAAACTTAATAGATATTTCTCTTTGAAGCTTGGAAAAAATATTTAATGTGATCCTGATCTATATGTTTCTTATTGATGAAGAATTCAAAATAGTTTTTCATGAGACTCTCATTTTGTTGTTTTGTATATACATTTTTAAAAAAAAATAACAAACTAAATATGACTTCCAAGGTTTTTTTTTTTTTTTAACTTGGAACCTGAAATATTTGAGTAAGTTTAGAAAAATAAAAATTTGGATGTCTCCAGAAATATTCCTGTTTTAGATATTTAAAGAAGAAATTATTCTTGGAATACAAATTGTTAGAGAACAGAAATGACAGAGAAACCTCTTTATTAATGGTTAAATATTCAGGCCCTAATGATGATCCCTCTGATATTCACAGACCAAAATTTGTTTTTCCATCAATAAACTAAAAGCATGGTTCCAGGTGATAGTTATTTTAATGTTTGACTTCTTTTTGCAACTGTAAAATAACTGTAAAAAAAAAAACAAAAAGAAATTCACAGCTTTTGTGAATCCTTCCCGACGTCTCTTCAGTTTCCTTGATGAAGTCCATTATCACAAAAATGACCTTTCCAATTCATATCTCTTTTGAGCCTGATGCAGTTATTTTCCATTCTGTCATAATGAAAGTATTACATAGATAACTATCCAGTATTATCTTCCAGAAGAAATAATTTGGTGAAGAAATGAAGTACTTTAATACAATGCCAGATCTCTTTTTTTTTCTAACCTTGTAGAGACCTGACTATGAACGCTGAGTAAGTTCACATGCATGATAAATACACTAAGCCATCTACTTTATGCAAAAATGCAATTTCCATGACAAAATTCATGGACAAGAGAATGGATTCTTTCTTGAAATTACAAAGGGTCAAATGAAGTCAGAGGATATGTATATGTGTGTGTATACACACATATATATATATATATACATACATACACATACACATATACACATATACACACATACAGATTGCTGAATACATTGTGGAAATCTTTCTATTGAATTTTCTCTGTGTAGGTTTTAAACTCAATTATGGCAATTGTGTGTTAAATACCTTAGATGCACATTTTAAGAGAAATGTGTACAACTTCTTTCCACTGTGAGAAGCATCAAGATAGCTTGTACCCAAGGAAATATCTAATTATCCACTTTTACTAATTTCACTTTCTTTGAAGTGGTAGCATAATCTGAGCTCATGTAGCGCTGGGCAGTAAGTAATGGAAAGTTCATGTGCCTACACAGGATTGTGCTAGAGCCCTTACTTGCAAAACTTAAGCTGATTTTTTTTGTTTTATTTTCTTCTTTTAGAAGAACTTGTTCTTCTTGTTTTTTTTCCCCCCATGAATATAATTAAAGACAGCATACTGTCTAATAATTTTAAGGCAAGATCTGTGATACAATGAAGGCAGTGTGGCCTAGAGGAGACAGCATTTTGAAGAGGAAATTAGATTTAAACACAGAAAACCAAGTTTGAGACTCAGTTTTTCCACTAGCTGTTTCTGTCATCATGGGCAAGTCACTTCTCTCTGGTTTCTCATTTGTAATATGCAAGAGTTGTTCTAGATAGACTCTAGATACTGTGTTAAAGTGCCTTACAAATATTATTTCATTTCAGCCTCACAACAACCCTGCAATGTAGGTGCTGCTATCTTTTTTTTTTTAAGTTGAGGGAACTGAGGCAAAGGTTAAGTAATTTGCCCAGTTACTTAGCTAGGTTTGGCCTCAAGTCTTCCTGACTCCAGACCTAGGACTCTATTTATTGTACCATCTTGTTGCCTTAGATGAGCTAAGGACCCTTCTGACTCTAAGTCCTATGGCTAATGAGCTAGATAATATCTACAAACTATGAAATGGTAATTTGCTGCACACTGCTGAGCTAGATGAGACGAAGAGGTTGTATGATGGAAAGAATCTTTGATTTAAAAAATGATGGCCTAGGTTTAAGTATTAGCTTTGTTACTTACTTGTTGTTTTTCAGTATCAGTCTTGTCTGACTTTTCATGATCCTATTTAGGGTTTTTCTGGCAAAGATACTGGAGTGGTTTGCCATTTCCTTCTCTAGCTCATTTTGCAGATGAGCAACTGAGGCAAACAGAGTTAAATGACAGCTTGTATGTCTGAGGCCATATTTGAACTCTGGAAAATGAGTCTTCCTGACTCCTGGCCTGGCACTCTAACCACTGCTCCACCTAGCTACACTTACTGCTTATTAGATTGATATTTTTTTGGGTGGGATGAGGTTCAAATTGCATACCCTCCGAGATAACTCATTGAATAGTTCTTTTCAAATCACTGTACTTCACTTTGCTAATGTGGCTCAGGCTGAAATCTAGATAATCAGAAATGTATTCCAAACATGGTTATCTGGCTATTAATGTGTACTTTTTAATCTATGTCCTCCTTGACATCACACAGATATCCCATATTGAAATCTTTTCCAGGTTTTTGACCCGTCTTTGTTTAGTCTAACAGGCAAGGAAACAGGTAATGACAGGGTTGAAACATGGTTTGGGGAACTTGAGAAGGAAAAGAAAAAAAAAGAAGATTTTGATGAACAACATAGGCACACACACTTGTGTTGCCTCTTCAGAACCTGCCAACTTTTGGAAATTTTTTCCATGACTTTCCCAAGCTACAGAAAAGACTTATTAGGTCACTGAATATACTTTCATGCCTAGATAGAATTGAGTTTACCATAAGGAGAACACATGCCTTCATCTTACACTGAAGGTAAGAACTTCATTTGGTGGACAAATGGAAGTGAAGAGGGAGAAAACATGGAAGTGAATCAGCATTTTTACTGGTCATAAACCCCTGCTTTCCCCAAATATGCTTTTATAATTATCTAAAACACGAAAATAAGTACTGACCCACATGTGTAGGATCTAAAAAAATTAAGATGAATTGAAAGAAAACAAAACACAAATGAGTATAAATATAATTTCATATACCATACTTCTCCTTTCTTTTTTGGGGGGAGGAAGAAGGAGAGGAAAGTCATGTTTTTAGGGTAACTCAGTGAATTTTCAGTGTCCTGTCAGCCTTGTGATCAGGTGAGTGAAGTATAGAAGTTTAGAAGAAGACATAGTGTGATAATGCCAAAGGTGGGGCAGGATTATGTAGAGTTCATGAGCCACCTAGTAGTCCTAAGGATTATTTAAAATTTATATAGGCTAGATTGAGGAATTTTTTTTTAATCAGTAGACAAACACTTGTTTGAACAATTGATTTCATTCAGTGATCACCAGATCTTTTTTTTTATCTTTAGCATAATGAAGTTATTGATTTAATAGTCTAGATATCTAAGTTTTTTATTGTGGTAGGGAAATTCCAGCAAGAAAACACCCTCTGCTAATGCAGCTTGACAGCTGTCTTGCAACTTGTAGTCTTAGAGAATAACTTGAATCCGCTGATGGGGTAAATGAATTGCTTAGGCTTACCTCTAGTCAAAGTGTGTAATAGATATACTTTGAATCCAAGTCCCTCTGAGTTGGAGTCTGGCTCTCCATCTGTGTTGAAAAATATGCTCTCTTATTGCCTAATAAAGGGATGTGAATTTAATTATGAAATGATATAGAATAAAATTTAAATATACAAATTATTTGATAAAGACTAATGAATCATTGCCTGTAATTTGCTCACAGTTACACAAATACTGTCTCTAAAGTTTTTTTTAAGAAAATATATAACTTCAACTTTGTCATTTGTACTTACTTTTCTGATAAGTGTACCTTCCCCATCAAATGTCGATTATATCAATCAAGTTACTTTTAGTCTGTGCTGAGATTTTCTTGTTCTCTAAGTTTTATTTTAAATTAAAACCCACTTTGTGGATTTATTTTTTCATTTTGATTCTCTGAAAAACATACTCTAGTTCTTTCCTACACATTTTTTAAGTACTCCTGAGGGAAATAATTGTGTCTTTTACTCTTCTGGGAAAATTTTTCATCTTTTCTAGTTCATATATATATTTTCCTGGATTTTGTTCCCAAGTACTTAGTAGTTAAGTGCATTTTTATAGATAAATTTGTTAGACTGGCTATCCACTTGAAAAAGAAAAAAAAAGATCATCTCCTTTAGAAAGGAACTTACATTTACATTTTTTTCTTAATAAGAGAGGGAAAAAAATCCTATGAAATAAACTCATGCTTACTACTTTTCTTTCAACTATTCTTAAAAGTAAACAGAGTTCTTAGTAATGGTTCATCCATACATCTCTCTGAATGCAGTTCAGGCTTGCATGTTCTCCCCTAGGAAGTGAGAAAGAGAGCTGTGCTTGCCCAGTTGTAGGGAAGATGGAGTATCTAGAAGAGGCAGGTCATCCAACTATAGAAAGAACTGGAACTATGTAAAATTCTAAGAAAAATAGTGCTGGAAGAGTGACTTTTTAATTTTGAATGTCCCAGACATGCTATTTCTATCTATTAAGGCAATTATAGACATTTTTCCTGGATGGATTAGATTAGTTGCTCAACAAGTTCAGGGATGATTTCTTATATATTTTTCTGTAGTTCCTATATGAAGCAGGGTTCTGACTTAAAACCCTTCTTGAGACAAAGAACTTCTATACCTTTTCACTAACAGAGTCAACTAGATTTGGTAGCAATGGTTTCCAGAGTGGTAGAGGTAAATAGTGGAGGAAGCACTTGCAGATGGATGTGGACAGTCCCTTGAGGTTGGTTTCATCTTTAGGAGTGAGGCCTTTCACAGTAGAGAGAAGTACGGGCTATGGTTTCTAGAAAGACACCAATCCTGACAGCCTAGAAGAGAGCTGTACCTAAGGGGAACTTCATGTGGGCTCTATGAAGGCACACATGGACTTCTAAGAATAGAAGTGGGAGGTAACTCTGTATCATGTATGTTTTCTACATATGTGCCTCATTACCTTAAATATGAGCCATTTTCCTCAGAAACCTTGTATTTATATGGGGAGAGAGTATCTCTGGTATGGGGGAAAATATTTTATCTTAACTTTTTCTATTATACCTTCTCAATAAACTCCTTTTCTAAAAACTGATGGAGTCAAAGCTCCTACATCTAAAGCCTCCATGAAAAAATATGAATTGGTCTCAGGTCATGGAAGATCTCAAAAAAGATTTTGAAAATCAAGTAAGAGAAGTAGAGGAAAAATTGGGAAGAGAAATGAGAGTGATGCAAGAAAATCATGAAAAATGAGTCAACAGCTTGGTAAAGGAAACACAAAAAAATACTGGAAAAAAATAACGCCTTAAAAAACAGACTAGGATAAATGATAAAAGAGGTCCAAAAAGTCAATGAGGAGAAGAATGACTTAAAAAGCAGAATTGGCCACATGGAAAAGGAGGTCCAAAAGCTCACCAAAGAAAATAATTCCTTAAAAAATTAGAAAGGAGCAAATGGAAGCTAATGACTTTATGAGAAATCAAGAAACAATAAAACAAAACCAAAAGAATGAAAAAATAGAAGACAATGTGAAATATTTCATTGGGAAAAAAAAACAACTGGCATGGAAAATAGATCCAGGAGAGAGAATTTAAAAATTATTGGATGACCTGAAAACCATGATCAAAAAATGAGCCTAGACTTCATCTTTCAAGAAATTAACTAGGAAAACTGCCCCAATATTTTAGAATCAGAGGGTAAAACAGAAATTGAAAGAGTCCACTGATCACTTTCTGAAAGACATACCAAAATGAAAATTCCAAAGTTCCCAGGTCAATGAGAAAATATTGAAAGCAGCCAGAAAGAAACAGTTTAAGTGTGGGGGAGCCACACTTAATGTAAACTTCATGTAAAAGCTACTAAATATTGTTTTAATGTAAACTTCATGTAAAAGCTACTAAATCTTGTTTTATCATCAAGATAAAACAAGATTTAGTAGCTTTTACATGAAAGGATCAGAGGACTTAGAATATTATATTTCAGAGAGCAAAGGAGCTAAGATTACAGCCAACAATCACCTACCCAGCAAAACTGAGTATAATCCTTCAGAGGAAAAATGGATATTCAATGAGACAGAGGACATTCAAGTATTCTTGATGAAAAGATCACAGCTGAATAGAAAATATGACTTTCAAATACAAGACTCAAGAGAAGCATTAAAAGGTAAACAGGAAAAGGAAATAATAAGGGAATTAATTTTAAACTGTTTATATTCCTACATGGAAGATGATATTTGTAAAGGTAAATGACAAATGTTGGAGGGGATGTGGCAAAAAAAAATGAGACATTAATGCTCTGTTGGTGGAGTTGTAAACTGATTCAACCATTCAGTAGAACAATTTGGAACTGTATCCAAAGGGCTATAAAGCTATGCGTAATCTTTGATCTAACAATACCACTAAAAGGTCTGTATCCCAAAAGAGATAAAAAACAAAAAGGAGAAGGACCTATATGTACAAAAATATTCATAGCAACTCATTTTGAAGGGCAGAGAATTCAAAATTGAGAGGATGCACATCAATTGGTTAATGGCTGAACAAGTTGTGGTATGTGATTATGATGTAATATTATTGTGCTATAAGAAATGATGAGCAGGATGCTCAGAAAAACCTGGAAAGACTTACATGGGCTGATGCAAAGTGAAATGTACTGTATACAAATAAGAACAATATTGTAAGATGATCAGGGGTGAATGGTTTAGCTGTTCTCAGTAATGCAAGATCCAAGGACTTATGATGAAAAATGCTATCCATTCCCAGAGAAAGAACTGATGATGTCTAAATACAGATAAAAGCATACTTTTTTTAACTTTATTTTTCTTGAGTTTTTTTTGGTCTATGTTTTCTTTCACAACATGACTATTATGGTTAAATATAATTCATGTTATACATGTATAACCCATATTGAACTCCTTACCTTCTCAATAAGGGGGCAGTGGGGAGGGTGGAAGGGAGAGAATTTGGAACTCGAACTTTTAAAAATGAATGTTAAAATTGTTTTTACATATAACTGTGGAAAAATATAAACAAAACACTAAAAATAAAAGCTAATGGAGTTGATTGAGTTGATAATGGGGATCATATTGGTTGAGGTTCATGAATAACAGCACTAGAAATTTTTAACTCCTCAGATGTAACCCTAGAACCTTGAAGGGATTAGTAGTCATCTGTGCTTGGGTATCTCAACCTGAAAATATTAGTGTACAATTGGGAGGCTGACTCCAGATAGATTGCTTCACACAGATGACATCAATTGCAAAATTCATAATGGCATTACATCATTTCATGTTCTCATTGCCTCTGTTGTAGGCCTGGACTGACTCAGGCTGGTACAGTAGTTCAGGTTCAGGGCTAGAGTAAAATGACACATTCTTTTTTTTTCTAAAATTTTTTAAATTAATTAATTAATTTTTAGTTTTCCATTTTCACCCCATCTCACCCCTCCCGTACCCCAAGACGGCATGCATTCTGAATACCCCTTCTCCTAATCTCCCATCCCTTCTATCTCTCCCCCCCTTCTCTTTTCCTCTTCCCCTTCATTTTTCCTGTAGGGCAGGATAGATTTCTATACCCCAGTTCCTGTATATCTTATTTCCCAGTTGCGTGTGAAAACAAAATTTTTTTTAACTTTTGTTTTTAAAACTTTGGGTTCCAAATTTTCTCCCTTCCTCCCTCCCCACCCACCCTCATTGAGAAGGCAAGCAACTTGATACAGGTTATACATGTGTAGTCATGCAAAACACTTCCATAGTAGTCATGTTGTGAAAAACTAACTCTATTTCCCTTCATCCTATCCCACCCTCAATTTATTCTATTCTCTCTTTTGACCCTGTCCCTCCTTAGAAGTGTTTGCTTCTAATTACCCCCTACCCCAATCTGCCCTCCCTGTATCATTCTCCTGCTTTCTTGTCCCCTTCCCCCCCCCTTATTTTCCTATAGGGTAAGATAGATTTTCATACCAAATTGAGTGTGTATGTTATTTTCTCCTTAAGCCAAATCTGATGAGATTAAGATTCACTCATTCCTTCTCACCTTCCCCTGTTTTCCCTCCACTATAAAAGCCTTTTCTTGTCTGTTTCATGTGAGATAATTTACCCCCATTCTACCTCTCCCTTTCTCTTCTCTGTGTAATCTTCTCTCACCCCTTAATTTTATTCTACAGATATCATACCTTCATCTTCAACTCACCTTGTGCCCTCTATCTATCTATCTATCTATCTATCTATCTATCTATCTATCTATCTATCTGCATACATATATTTTTTTTTTCTTCCAACTACTCTAATACTGACAAAGGTCTCATGAGTTACAAATATCTTTCCATGCAGAATGTAAACAATTCAACCTTAAAAGTCTTTTATGATTTCTCTTTCCTGTTTACCTCTTCATGTTTCTCTTGAGTCTTGCATCTGAAAGTCAAATTTTCTATTCAGTTCTGGTCTTTTCATCAAGAATGCTTGAAAGTCCTCTATTTCACTAAATGTCCATTTTTCCCACTGAAGGATTATACTCAGTTTTGCTGGGTAGGTGATTCTTTGTTGTAATCCTATTTGCTTTGCCCTCCAGAATATTATATTCCAAACCCTGCAGTCCCTTAATGTAGAAGCTGCTAAATCTTTGTGTTATCCTGATTATGTTTCTACAATACTTGAATTATTTCTTTCTGACTGCTTGCAATGTTTTCTCCTTGACCTGGGAACTCTGAAATTTGGCTTTAATATTCCCAGGAGTTTTCCTTTGGGGATCTCTTTCAGGAGGTGATTGGTGGATTCTTTCCATTTCTATTTAACCTCTAGTTCTTGAATATCAGGGCAGTTATCCTTGGTAATTTCTTGAATGATGATGTCTAAGCTCTTTATTTTTGATCATGGCTTTCAGTTAGTCCAATAATTTTTAAATCATCTCTCCTGGATCTATTTTTCCAGGTCAGTTGTTTTTTCCAATGAGATATCTCACATTGTCTTCTATTTTTTCATTCTTTTGAATTTGTTTTACAGAGTCTTGATTTCGCATAAAGTCATTAGCTTCCAATTGCTCCATTCTAATTTTTAAGGAAGTACTTTCTTCAGTAAGCTTTTGGATTTTCTTTTCCATTTAGCCATTTTGCTTTTTAAGGCATTCTTCTCTTCATTGGCTTTTTGGACCTCTTTTGCCATTTGGGTTAAGCTATTTTTTAAAGATGTTATTTTCTTCAGTATATTTTTTAGGTCTCTTTTAGCAAGCTGTTGACTGGTTTTTCATGATTTTCTTGCATCACTCTCAGTATTTCCTCTACTTCTCTTACTTACTTCTCAAAATCTTTTTTTGAACTCTTCCATTGCCTGGGACCAATTCTTATTTTTCTTGGAGGCTTTGGATGTAGGAGCTTTGACTTTGTTGTCTTCTTCTGGTTGTATGTTTTGATCTTCTTTATCACCAAAGTAAGATTCTATGGTCTGACTCTTTTTGTGCTGCTTGCTCATGATCCCAGCCAATTACTTGAGTTATAAATTCTTTGTTAAGGTAGGGGTCTCTTTCCAGTGTAGAGAATGTTACTGTCCCAAGCTTTGGGAGTTTTGTGCAGCTGTTTTCAGAGATACTTCTAGGGATTTGTAAATTTTTAGTTCTTCCAAGGCGGTATGACCAAGGGTGAGGTGTCTATTCCTTTCCTGGCCTGTCCTCTGGTCTATGAGTGACCACAAATATTCTGTTCTGTCTTGAAACTGTGAGGAAGATTCTCTCTCCAGAGCCACTACAAGCTCCACCACTCCAGCGCTCCTCCACACCCCAGGACCACCACCCAGAACTGTGACCCAGATCCAAGCATGGGCAAAGCAAGAGAATCCTGCACCAGCAGAGAGATCCCTGCAGTCCCCCTCTGATCAGCCACTCATTTCCCCCTAATTCTGTGGGCCTGAAGCTCAGGAGGCAGCTGCCATCCTGGGGCTGTGCTTGGGGACTTGGGGCTGGGACCATACTTCTCTCTCACCACAGACACAGACTTCTCCTACTGACATTCTAATTTGTCTTTGGCATTCATGGTTTGAGAAGTATGGAAACTGCCACACCTGCCTGTGATTTAGTCCTCTGAGGTCTGCACGCACACACTAAACTGCGTTCCTCTCCCAGCCTGGTGCGATATACATTTCCTGATCAACCATCTAGGTTGTCTTGGGCTGGAAATTTGTTTAACTCTTTTTGTGGGTTCTGCTGCTTTAGAATTTGTTTAGAGCTATTTTTTACAGGTATTTGGAGGGGTTTGGGTGAGAGCTCAAGCAATTCACTGCTTTTACTCCACCATCTTGGCTCCGCAGAAATCAGACATTCATAGACTATAAAAGAGCTAACAAAGATAAATTTGCTTGCCCATAGCTTGGAAAGGATATTCAGTAACAATAAAGCATTCACTAAGTGAATTGAACTAAGTGCAGCTCTACATTTTACCTCTACACTTACCATGATGGCATGCTATTGTCTAAGGAAGAACTCTTGACTGTTTTTACTTGGGCTTTTGAAATTAGGTCACCAGGTAGTTACAGCAATGACTCAAGTCTTGGTTGTCTAGGCCAATTAAGTCTTCAAAATAGTTTCTATGCTTTTAAGGGAAAAAAAACTAGCCTAGCCTGCCATGAAACCAGGGCCTTAGGAAAAAGGTAGCTCAGGCTAAATGGCAGGGCCTTAGTGAATATTGCTTCTACTACATCCTGTGTGAGGACTATTATAATCTCCGCTACTTAGTTTCTCTGCTTCACATCTCTCCCTTTCTCATAAGCACAGGTTGGATGATATCACTATCCTGATCAAAACCCTTCTGTTGTTCCCAGTTCCTTCTGGATAAAATATAACTTCTTGTGCTTGGCCTATAAGATGTTCCACAATCTGGCTTTTATCTATCTTTCCAGCTAGCGTGGTTTGTAGGATTATAGTGTCACAGATTTGAAATAGATCTCAGAGGTGGAGTTCAACCCTCTCATTTTAATAGTTGAGAAAAACTGAAGCAGAGAGGTTAAGTGACTTTCTGAAGATCACAGAATAAGGGAATATCTGAGGTAAGGCTCAGTCCCAGGCCTTCCTGATTCTAAATCTAGTGCCCTCTGCTGACTCTTTCTATTTCTTTAGGACAAAGCATAATATCTCTGGATTTAGAGAACCTGGGTTCAAATCCCACCCTGATACTTCCTATATGACCTTGAGCAAGTTAATATCCCTAGGCATCATTTTCATCATGTATAAAATTAGAGGTTTGACTTAATAGTCTTTGATGCTGCTAAGTTCTAGATCCATTATTCTATTTTCTTGATCTTATGCTAGTCAGGTCAGCAAACATTTTAAAAATAGCTTCCATGTGCTAGGCATTGTGCTAAGCACTCAAGATACAAAGAAAGGTAGATGGGTAGTAGATTATAGATAAGCAGATACTTACATATCATCAATTAATCAAATAGATTTTATTAAATGCTTACTCTCTGCCAGGAACCATACCTAGCAGAAGATAAAAAGAAAATACAAAACAAAACAAAAAACAAAACAAAACTTAACTTCCCCCAAATCATATTGTAGTTGGGAAAGTAGTTATTCCTGTTTTCTTTCTCCAATGCATATAGTTAAGTCAAATGTTTCTGAGTGATTATGAATCTTTTCCAGAATGATTGTAGAAATTCATAGCTGCATTTATGTGCCCATCTTTACATAACCCTTCCAACATAGTTTATTATCCATCATCATTTATTATTTATTCATTTATCATCATATTATAAATTTTTCTAATTTGCTGAATGTGAGGTGAGATCTCAGAATTTTTTCAATTTTTATTTCTGTTATTAGTGATTTGAATTATTATTTCATGTGATTATTAATAGTTTGCACTTTTCTCACTCAGCCTCTTCCCTCCTTATCTTAGTTGCCTTATTTTTGTTTGTGTAAAAGCTTTCCAATTTTTCTCTGTCTGTTTGGTAAATAAACCAAGTGCTTGCTGACTCAAATGATTTTTAGTTATATTCTTTTGATCTCCTACTATGTGAATTTAAGAGTCTGAGAGTTGGAAAGGATAAATTACCCCAGTAGTCATTCAGTCCAATTCATATCTGCAAAACTGATTTACATCTGTTAAACTTCTGAATGAAATTATTTCCAGACCTTTCCTCTCTCCATTTCCCAATTTTTGTCTTATATTTGAGAAATTGTGTAATATAGTGCAAAAAATGCTGACTCTGTAGTCAGAGGACTTGAATTCACATTCTCCTCTTGTTAGTTATTGCCTGTGTGAACTTGGGCAAGTTAACTAATTTCTGTGACACTCAATTAACTTATTTGGTAAATTGGAAGGGTTGGAGTAGATGACTTCTAAGGTCTTTTCTAGCTCTAAATCTATTTATTGTGATTCATTTTAATTACATGACATTCTTTTCCCATGACTTTCATTGTTTTTTTTTTAATCTTTGTATTAATTTTGACTTTGTTTTAACTGACAATCTGACCATAGGAAACAGCTGATTCAGTAACACCTTTAATGAGATTAATGAAATAGCTTTTTTGGTGCTGTTATTTGCTCCTTGCCATATCCTGTGCCTTCTAATTCTTTTCTCAAAGAAAGTATGAGCCTGTAATTTTCAATGCATGGGCAGGAGGCTTCTTTGTAATCTTCAAACTTTTGTTCCATCTGATTCCTTACTCCTGAAACATGTTTTCTGACATTTTCCAACCACTCTCACCTCTTCACATCTTTGCATGGAAGTCACTGAGTATCAAATTATAAATTGATTTAATCTAGAGTGTCTTAACAGGTTTTCATTGAATTTATTTCCCCTTCATCCTTTGAAATATAAAATTAGGACATAAAATCCCATTGTTTTGTGGTGGTCTTTTTCTTTGCAAATACTGAACATGAGCACCAAAATATGAGATGACCTTGTACTTAATAGGTACTTTAACATATATTTGTTGAATTAGTTTGCTTCCTTATAGAAACAATAAATATTATTTTAAAAATAATTACGTTTTCCCCAATTATGTGTAAAATAATTTTTAACATTCATTTCTTAAAAATTTTTGTTTCTAAAGTCTCTCCCTTCCTTCCCAACCCTCTTTTTTTGAGAAAGCACACAATTTGATATAGATTCATGTCTAGTAATGCAAAACATATTTACATATTAGCCATGTTGTGAAAGAAAATACAGACCAAAAAAAATTCCACAAACAAAAAAATAAGAAAAATGAAGATTTTTTTTAAAAAAGTATGCTTTGATATGCATTCAGACTCCATCAATTCTTTCCCTGGAAGTGCTTAGCATTTTCCATCATAAGTCTGCTTGGAAATGTCTTGATTGCTGACAACAGCTAAGCCATTAACATTTGATTATTATGCAATATTGCTATTACTGTGTACAATGTTCTGCTGGTTCTGCTCACTTCGTTTTGCATCAGTTCATGTAAGCCTTGCCTGTTTTTTTTTGAAACCATCTTGATCATCATTTCTTATAGTACAATGTTATTCTATCACTATCATATACATATCATATACTATCATATACAACTTGTTCAGCCATCCCCCAAATGATGGGCATCCCTTTAATTTCCAATTTTTACCACAAAAAGAGCTACTATAAATATTTTTGTACACATAGGTCCTGTTGATTTTTCTTTAATCTCTTTAGGATACAGAATAGTGTTATTGCTCAGTGAAAAGGCATGCACAGTTTTATAGCCCTTTGAATGTAATTCCAAATTGCTCTCCAGAATGGTTGGATCTGTTCACAATTCTACCAACAATGCATTAGTGTTGCAGTAATAAATACTTTAAAAAATTGAATATACTGAATTTGGATTTCTACAATTTCCTAGAGAGATAAAAAGAGTTTTAAAGGAATATCAGCCCTTTATGGGTAAGTATTATTTCATATATAGTATTTGTATTCCTGTTGTAAATAGTAGGCCTTTAATATTGTTGATTACTAAATAAATGAACAAATTGGTAAATAGTAGATGTAAAATTGAGAAAACCCTAAAGTTATGCTCTGAGCAAAAGACATTAGAATATATTTACCATAGAAAATGAGTAAAAATGTTCCTGGGCAGGTAGATGGTACAGTAAATAGAGTGCCAGACTTGGAGTCAAGAAGGTTAATATTCCTGAATTTAAATTTAACCTCAGGCACTTACTACCTGTGTGACCCTGGGCAAGTCACTTAACCTTGTTTGCCTCAGTTTTCTCATTTATAAAATGAACTAGAGAAGGAAATGTCAAACCACTCCAGTATCTTGGCCAAGAAAACCCCAAATAGGGTCATGAAAAGTCAGATACACTTGAAACAACTAAACAACAAACAGAAATGTTCCCACTAGGAAACTACAGTCAGTATATTTTGATAGAAAGAGGATTAACTTTGGAGTCAGAAGATTTTGTCTTAGTCCCTGTCTCCTTGTCCAGTAATTTCACTTTCATGAACCTCAGTGTGCCATTGAGGAATGAGTCATTCCTCAGTGACTTTCAGTATTCCTTCTCTGTGCCCTTAAGCCAACTGTCCTGACCTCAACTTCATAGACTCCCTGGCTTCCTTTAAGACTCTAAAGCTGCCTTCTGGAGGAGGCCTGTTCTGATCCCCTCAGCTTTTAGTGCCTTTCAACTACAAAGTAACCTCTCATTTACTCCATATATCTTGTGTTAGGCCATGATTAGTTCATTGAATGTAAATAACAACTGTTTCTGTTTTGGCCAGAAGTCCTGAGGGTCTTCTCTTCCCAGATCTATTTTTTTAAAAGAGGTCATTCTTTGCCTCATTTAAAAAATTTTTTAAATTTTTTTTATTAAGTCTTAATTACTGAATGGATGCTGCCTCAGTCAAACTGACTTTAGCAGGTCACCCACTGCATCCTGGGCCATCTCCAACTGTGTGATCCCTATATGACCACTGGACCCATGATGGCTCCAGAGGAGAAAGTGAGACTGGTGACTTTGCACAACCTTCTCTCACTGAAATCCAGTTCACTTGCATGTAATGGCATCACCTTGCTGATGTCATGGTCCTCTTTGTGAAGGACAAACAGCAGCAGTATGTACATGATGTCTTCTCTAATAAAATGTAAGCTCCTTGAGGGAAGACAATGCTATTTCTGCTTATCTCTCACACTTAGTATATTGCTTTACACATAGCAAGTGGTTAACAAATTCTTGCTGATTAATTTATCTATAAAATGAGTATAATATCACACTTATAGGGTTCAAACCCTAGTGTTATCAGAATGTAAATTATTATTACAAACATTATAATTCCTTCTAAATGTGAGCTATTATTATTTGGCCTCTCCTCCACCTTCTCTTTTAGGTCTTTCCACTCCTCTAAATAAAACATCAACAAAAGATAGTGTTCTGCAGATCCTTAAGTGCCTAACTGATTATCAGGGAAGGAAATTATAAGTTTCTAATCTATCTCTATTGCAATTTTTTTTCTTGAAGTCACATGCATTGATTCCAGGAAGAAAGACTGTTAATAGAACTTTTGATATGGGAAAGCACCATGACACTCTGAGAATCAAGAACCTTGTTTTAATTTTCAACCCTCGGTGGATTCTATAAATGGTGCCTGCCTGCTTCCCTCTTGATTTTAACAGATCCTTGAAGGGATTTGGGCATAAAAACATTCTACCCAGGATTTGATATTAATGTTATCTAATCTTCCCATCCCCTTCTGGTTTTTTCATTATCCTTCTGTGTATCTTTTCCTATCATCTTCCCTGTTTCTTTAATTTTAATTTTCTCAAGCTATATATGTAATGTTACAGTTTATGTTCAAAGATTTTTTTGGTAGAGCATTGCAACGTGGATGAATTTGGTTTGATATTAATCAAGTCCACTTTTGAATCATAAAAACAATATTTAAAGATTCATAGTGAACTTCGGAATTGCTGATGACACTACTGAAAAATTCAAGATTAAATGTATCTTATTAATTTACATATTAAAAATGTAAAAATCATTAGGAATATAAGTTATAAGTGCTTATTTATTTAAGTGATTGATGAAAAACATCAAGAAACATTCATACCCATGTATTAATATATATATTTAGAATAAAGTAAGAGACTTCTCCAAATAAAATATTCTTTTCTCTGGGGTTTCCATTTTTCCTCAATTTATTCAAATTACTATTTTTCTACCACATTTACTCAATCATGAACCTGCACACTTACATTGCATGTTTCCTGAATCTAGAAAAGTACTTTTGAGTTTCTTCTTCAATATTTCTAAAAATGTGTGATTTTTATTGGTGCAATTATTTCCTTCTTTGAATAAGATTGCAAACTCTCCTAATTTTAGTAGATGATCTCCATGAGTTTCTGTGGGCAAAACATTCATCCACTGGCAGACAGCCTTCTGTTGTGGAGCCTCTTAGAGTTTAACCTGGCTGGTCCTTATATAACAGACACCCCCTCTGTTACTAAGCTTCTGCATGAAACTTGGTAATACTTGCCACAACCTGTTGTCCACTTGGCACAGTTTTTAAGAACCTAATATAACTTCCACACTATGCTGAGTCATCAGAATATAATTTTAACAGAGATTTTAAGCTTCAACAAATTTTTCCAAACCAACTTTCAACAATCAGATGTCAAACCTTAATACTTTCTTCATTTATGTGTAGATATAAAGAATAAGAAGTGAAGAGTTAAAAAGAATGATAAGGTGAAAGGTGACCATCAAGTAATGGTTTCCTGAGAAGCACTCCAGAAAAATTAAAAAGGGTGCCTGATGAAATACAATTCAATAAAACTAAAGGAAAAACCAGGAAGATTCTCCATCCATTCTAGGACTGTACAAGATGAATCAAAGCCCGTAGGCACTCTAATCAGTGATGTGTAAGGTGGGCCTGAAGCCAACAGAATCTCTGATTCCAGTCTTTTGTTGTTACAGTGGGGAACAAAGCCAGTTTCCAGTAAATGATGGTCCAAGGAGATGAAGATATGACTGAGTGATATACTCTGTATGTCCCTTGAGGTGCACTGATGCCTGTGTGTTCTCTGATATCCAATTGGGGCGTGCCAGGGCACTATCAAGGGACAAAGCTGGCTCCTAGTAGGTTGCTATGCAAGTAGACTAAGACAGGGCAGAGACTGGCACGCATATCCCTGTATCTAGGAGACAGATACAGAAGGCAGAGGCAAAACTCAGGTCCTGACCCCAGCTCTGAGCCAAATTCTCCATCCCAGTTTAAGTTTATATAAAAGGGCAGAGAAGGGAAAAAGGACCTGGTCACTCCATTCAGAACTCTGGCAGAACACTGGTAATGATAGCCATCCTGAATTGGCAACTTTACTAGGACCTTGCCATCCTATCCAAAAGTGTGGGAAGAGACAGAGATTGCCTCAACACCAAATCCCATTCAAGGAACTGAGACTAGAGACATAAGTAACCATAAGAAAACTCTGATTACAGTGAAGAAATTCTAAGTGTTAAAAAATGCTAGAGAGATAAATTAAGAAGAACTTCATAATAATATAAGATTCAGAAAAAAAAGAATGACTTGGTTACAAGGTCTCTTAGAGTGGATGGAAGAAATAAGAGATAAAATAAATGAAATTAGAAATTTTGAGGAAAAAAATTAAAAGGGAAAACAACTGGAAAGCAGAAAACTTTATCCAAGTAAGGAATATATGGAAAACTAGAATTTGACAAAGATAAGCCAATGATTCAATAAGTAAACAAGAAATATTAGAATAAAGTCAAAAGACTATAAAATGAGAACAGGTTAACTGTTTACTACCAAAAATAATTAATCTGAAAAACAAGACAAGTAGCAACAATTTAAAAAATCATTAGAATCACTGAAAAAATGGCCAAAATACCTTTTATACATCATGTTTCAACAAGTTATAAAAACAAAACTCCCCAGAACTATTAGATTCAGAGAAAAAGTGAAAAAAAGGAAGAATCTATCACTCATTTCTTAAAAAAAAACCCCAAAACTTCAAATTGAAAATACCCAGAAACATCAGACAAAACCCAGCATTTGCCTTTTAATGCATACACTTTATGGTCAATTATACCATCATATTGTAGACAAACAAAAAAATATGGCAGGTAGCCAGAAAGAAGTGCAAATACTAAACACTATAGTTAGAGTCACACAAGATTATGCTGCAACAATGACAGAGGAAAAGAATCTTAGAATATATCATAAGGCAAAAGAAAAAAAAATTACAACCAAACATAACTTATCTTTTAAAACTGAGTATCATGAAACAAGAGGGAAAACTATTCTTTTAATGGAGTAGACTTTCAAAAATTCCTGATTTAAAGAGTAAGTTGGGTAGAATCCTTGAAAGTCAAACACAAGAGACAAATTCACTTAGAAATCAAAGAACTAGAAAGAAAATGGTAGCCTTTCAATTGGAAATGGTTAAATGGATTGTGGTATAGGAATGTAATAAAACACTACAACAAATGATGAATACAATGTATTAAGAGAAACCTAGAATGACATGAATTGACATTGAGTGAAGTGAAGAAAGGGAGGAAAACAAATTATACAATGACTTCGATAGTGTGAAGCAAAACTGTTTTGAAAGATTTCAAAACTCTGATCATCACCAACTGTGATTTCAGAAGCCTAATGATGAAGCAAAGTTCTTAGTTTTACTTAAAATCCTCTTTCTTGATTTTCTTTTTATATTGCAATCTTAATGTTTGTTAAGTTCATTATAAAAATGGAACTTCTGAAAAAGAAGTGAGCTCTGAACAATTTCTGTCTTTCAGTTACCTGCATTTATGCCTTTGACCATGTCAATTTGGTATATATGAGGTAAAAAAGAGAATAATGAAGATCTTATATCTAATCAAGGTTTAGTGGAACAGTGTCAGTACAGCACTGAGGGCAAAGAAATGGTTTGTAAATACTGTAGATCAAAAATTTAAACATTGGGCCACATACAGCCTACAGCACTCTTGAATGCAGCTCAAACCAGATTACAATGCAATTGGGAAATGTTTAACAAAATAAATAAAAATACAATAAAGTATAGATAAAATTGCATTTTAAACTCATCAGTATCCCCAGGGATCCTTATGTATGGATTAGTGGCCCCCATTTCTATCTGAGTTTGACACCACTATTTTAGATGTTCATGAATCTGTTCAATAAATCTAAGAAACATTTATTAATGAATTACTTGGACAACTCCCTCATCTTTTTTTTTTTTTTACTTTAATGTAGTAGACGCAGCTGGGACCAATTTGCCTCTCATGAAAATTCATTGTTGAAATTTCAATTCCTCATCTACCAATATAAGATTTCCTTTTAATTTATTTATTATAGTATCCAGTCTACCATTGTATTTTGAAAGTCAAATTGTAACAGTTTAAAACAGTCAGCAATGCAGAATAAACTTAAAATTATTTTCAACAATTCAAATTTTCTATTGGTATGCTACCAATATCTTTAGAAATTTTGTAGCAAGAAAACCATGTAAAGCTATGTGCCCATAAAAAATATGCTAGTCAGAAATATATAAAAATCCCCAAAGAAGAATTAAATGGTTCTTAGTTGGAAATATAGCTTTACATATCAGACAGGTGATTTAATTTGTGTTGTTTTAAAAATGTGATTATTAAATATTCATGAAATATTATGACAAAATGCTCCAACCAAAATCATATGGTAAAGGTAAAATTCAGACTAAGAAGTGTGGTTCCCATTGATATTTTCCCCCAAATTACCTGCTAATAAATGTCAGTTTCTCATATTATAAAATTCCTATGGGAGAATTCTAAAAGATGAGCATTTATTTTTATTTGAATAGCTCTGGCTTTCCTTCAAATGAATTGCATTACTACCACACATAATTCTATGGAACTCCATGGAATTATATGTCTCAAGTCACATAGCCACAGCAACATGGTTACATAATTACTTACTTTAGACACTCAGGCCAGACAATCTAGATAAGTCCTATGTCTAACAATATAATCTTTCAGGTTTTCTCATATGTAAAAAAGTGGCTTGACTTACATGGCCTTTGAGGTCACTTCTAGTTGTAACCAATTTATAAAAGTAGAAGACTTAGGAATCTTGAATTGCCTTAGTTACCTATCCAGATTATCCTGACTTTACCACCTTGTTTTGTAGCCATACTTTTAATTTAGGTTATAAAATCATTTTGTTGTAGAAATTTAAAATGATTGACATTCAAAATATGGCCCTTGGTCTCAAGAGGAGTTAAAATTTTGGTAGTGATTTATAAATGCCACAGATCATTGGTGTCCAGATTTGTTGATCAGAGGCATACCAGTGAAATGATTAGAGTACCTGGTTTATATTGAGGGAGGTAGTGAATGCATAGCTTCAATATGGGGCCAAGTCTTGTCACATTTGCATTTGCAATCATTGTCTTTTCCATTTTCTTAAGTGCCTTTAGCAGCCAGAGAAAATAAAATTCCCTTCTAGCCAAAAAATTCTAAAACAATTAAAAAAAAAAGAGCATGAGTAGCATCTACAAGACCTGGAACTGTCTCTTGGGAATAAAGATTGCAAGTGTCATAGAACCAACAGGCCTACTATTTGAAACTTTGGAGCTATCTGAAAGCTTCTTACTTTTTTCATAAATTGAAGGCCGTATACCTTTAGGCAATTATAAATCTTCTATTTTCATTCAGTCCCTCAGTCAGTGGTTCTTTGCAGGGGGCTGTGTTGAGCTTGATTTTGATTGGATAACTCACATTTTGTTCTAAACGAAGTAGAATGACAATAACACAAAAGTCTATTTGCCTTAATTTTTAAAATTTTTATTGAGTCATTACCATTTGGCTTTTATTCTCCATCTTATACCACCATTACATTGAATCCTTCCTTGTAACAAAGAAAGACACTTAAGTAAGTCAATCTATGTCTGACTATATATACAAAATTCCATATCTGCAAACCTCACCATTCCTGAGAGGAGAAAGGTAAGTTTCCAAAATAGTTATTCAGGACTGGGATTGTTTATTACAAGTCAGAAGCATTTGAATCCTTCTTTGGTTTTGTAACCATTTATGTTATTATAGTCACTCCATAGATTGTTTTCTTTTTTGTTTTCTTCACTTGCATCACCTCACACAGTTCTTCCAGTTTCTCAGAAGTCCTCATACATATAATTTTCTCAGTGAAGTAATATTTCATTGCATTTTATAGCAAAATTTGTTCTTTCATTCCTTGATCAATGAACACATGTTACATTTGCAGTTTTTTGTTACCATAGAAAAGGTTGATATGAATATAAATATTTTTATGTATTACCTTGCTTTCATTGTCTTTTTTGGAGGATGGATCTTCAGTAGTGGGGTCACTGGATGAAAAGATATAAATGGTTTAGTGATTTTCTTCTACATAATTAGAAAAAATTCAAGAATTACTGGATCATTTCACACCTCCACTAGCAGTATGTTAGTATGCTTGTCTTCTCACAGCTCCTCAAATACTGTGTTTTAGTCATCTTTGCTGGTTTGGTATCTATATTTTTCACTCCCAATAAAACCTATGGGGAGTCTATCCTAACTTCCTCCTCTCCCAGCATAAAACATAATAATCCTTCTGCTTACCTGATACTTCCCATTGATTCCTTTTCAGCATATGAAATGACATTTGTTTCCTTTTCCAAACTTACTCTCAGTGAGCTGGGTTATGCAAATCACCCAGGATCTCCAGAAATCTCCAAAGGGAGGGAAGAAAGTGATGAAGGGAGAGGAGAAAAAGGACTGAGCTGGCTCCTCTTGGTGCTTTTCCCCCATTCAATCCATTTACCATCAAGCTGCCAAATTGATATTTGTGAGTTGAAGTGAATTAAATAAAATGTGTATTATTCCACTTGCAACTTTACTTATTCAAGCAACTATTGACATCAATATTGGAGAATGAATGAAGTGGAAGACATGGGCCATGATGCACCACCATTTTCAATCAATATAATGCAATTACTACAATGACTAGTCCAAAGCAACTCAGACACTGGCCTATACAGCAAGTGTAGGTTTCATCTCCTTGAGGAGCATAAAACATGGAAACCAAGGAGAATAACAGTTTAGAATAAAGACTCATTTGAAAGTCTTTGGGTAGAAGGATTGTAACATTTTGGCCCATAATTAAAATATCATATAAGGAAGTAGAAATATCACTAAAAAGGATAAAAATACTTCACTGGGTACAGGACTTTTTTTTTTCATAGCCCATATATGGTTCTAGGTTGGAGTTACAGAGGGAGGAGGAGCACTAGCAGAAGAGACTTGGTCACAGAGCAGAAAAGAGTACTTGTGGCTGCTCAAAGACCAGAGCACTGTCCCAGAAAACATGGGAATGTGATTTAGACATAGAAGTTTTTATTGTAAGCAAATTAGGGGAGCATGGAATAGTTTACCTGTCAGATCTATGGATAAGGGAACAATTTATGACCAAACAAAAGTTAAGATATAAAATGGATAATTTTAATTACATCAAATTAAAAAGATTTTGCATGAAGAGAACTAAATGCAACCAAGATTTCTCTGATAAATTTCTCTGATAAAGGCCTTGTTTCTTAAATATATAGAGAACTGAGTCAAATTTATAAGAATAAGAGTCATTCCCCAATTGATAAATGGTCAAAGGATATGAACAGGTAGTTTTCAGAAGAAATCAAAACTATCTATAATCATATGAAAAATGCTCTAAATTACTGTTAGAGAAATGCAAATTAAAACAACTCTGAGGTACCACCTCCTACCTATTAGATTAGTAAATATGACAGAAAAGGAAAATGATAAATGTTGGAGGGGATGTAGGAAAATTGGGACACTAATGTACTGTTGTAGTCATGCAATAATCCAACCATTCTGGAGAACAATTTGGAACTATGCCCAAAGGGCTGTAAAACTGTGAATATCCTTTCACCCAGCAATAACACTGCTAGGTCTGTATACAAAAGGGATCAAAGAAAAAGGTGCAAGACCTATATGTACAAAAATATTAATAATAGCTTTTTTGTGGTGGCAAAGAAGTGGAAATTAAGGGTATGTCCATTAATGGGAATGGCTGAAAAAACTTTAGTGCATGATTGTGATGGAATGCTATTGTGTTATAGAAATGATGAGTAGGATGCTTTCAGAAAAACTAGAAAGACTTACACGAACTGATGCAAAGGGAAGTAAGCAGAACCGGAAGAACATTGTACACAGTAGCAGCAATATTGTATGATGATCAACTGTGAAGGACTTAGCTGTTGTTAGCAAACAATGATCCAAGACAATTCCAAAGGACTTATAATGAAAAATGCTTTCCACCTTCAGAGAAAGAAATGATGGAGTCTGAATGCAGATGAAAGTACACTTTAAAAAAATTATTATTAGTCTTGTTTTTTAGTTTTTTACGTATGTTTTCTTTTACAACATGACTAATATGGAAATATGTTTTGCATGACTTCACATGTATAACCTATATCAAATTACTTGCCTGTTCTATAAGGGGCAAAGAGAAGGAAGGGGAGAGAGAATATGAAACTCAAAATTTATAAAAAAATGTTAACAATTGTTTTGTACATGTAATTGTACAAAATAAAATATTTATGAAAATTATATTCCAATCTAATGAACTACTAGAGACAGATGACTCAAACTGGCATTCTGTTAGTTGAAGTTTCAGATTCAGAACAAAATGTGACACTTGTAAGTTATTCAATATTTTTAAAAAGGTGATCAAGAGTACTCAAACACTTACTTCAGGTTGACATAACCCCCTTCATTTACATATGAAAAAATGTCTAGTCACAAATGGAGGATGGTGACATAGACAGTAGTGGACCATCCTTTCAGTGAATAGGGCCTCAACTAAACCAGGACATGGGTAGCTTTTTTATGCCTTGTATTGAACAAGAAGCTACCTTAGTGCAGTCAAAGTTGGTGATGCCTTGGCCATGTCCTGGATGTGGTTACATTGCCTTTTTGGGAAAAATTAAACTGCCATGTATTAGAGGGAGATGTGGAAAGGAAGGGAAGGGAAAGCTCTGGTATAGGTTCTATCATCTGAAGTCATCTTTAATAAAAATATCAGAGAGGAAAAGGCAAATTTTCTTTGCTAAAAATTCTCCATAGCTGACATTTCACATTTAAGTAACTGACTGGCAGGTGCAGAGAATACAATATTCCCCACTGCACTTTTTTGTTGTTGTTGATTATGAAAGAAAATATTCAATTCACTAGAGCAAAATCTTGCTTTAAACAGTTCATAACCTGTGATCTGCAGTCCCAGGGAATCAATGAATTTTTCCCATTCAGGAAGAAAGAACTCACATTTTTATTTTCCCTAACCTCTAACTGAAATTCAGCATTTCCTTTTATTATGAATATAGGCAACAAATATTATTCTCATATGGGGTCCATAGGCTTCAAAGATTGCCCAAGGGGTCTATGACACAAAATATGTTAAGAACCCCTGCCTCAAACATTCATCTTCCACAGTGTCTTCTAAATATATGTTTAGATCATAGTAGATTCCTTGACAGAGGGAATCACAGAAAGAACTATGTTAGCTATACTTTGATTACTAGTAACAAGAAAGGTAAAAAGTAGGGAAATACATGCTCTTCAAAATATTTGTCTCTCTCATGGAAGATGCCTGTGCAGAATATAAATGGTATAGGGATTCTCTACGGATGATGAAGTGTTGTAGATGCTTTTTTGCATGTGCTATTTTATACTGAGTACCAGAATGTCTTTGATGAGAGGCCTAATGTTCCATACAAACAAACAACAGCAGGTGAACAAAGACAAGTGGATGAACAGTGTAACTGTTAAGAAATTGTGTGGTATAGTCAGTGATCCCAACCTAGTAGCTGAAACAAACACAAAATCTCAATCTCAATCTTCTTCTGGTGATACTATATTTTTGCAAATCATGGGGCACTGTAATTTCCAAGGAAATAAAAGTACAGATGATCTAAAGGACAATGGAGAAGTTAGAATGGCTCTAGCATATTAACAGCAATGTTTGCAGGTAAAAGATGCTGTTCAAGGCAACATCTAGGAAATATATGATTCAGTCATTCATTCAATCAGCCTTTATTATTTGCTCGGAATACAGTAAAAAATTGAAGCACTTTGCCCACCCAGAGCTTACATTTTATTGATTTAAAAGGAGATAGGCCAGTAATTTAGCAAGAGTAAAGTGTGAGAGATGGACAATCATAGCGCTATGCTAGTAGAGTTCAGTTCTGGGTGCCGTACTTTAAGAAAAACATGCATAATCTTTAGAGAGGACAAAGGACAGCAACAAGGCTCAGTTCCTGTTATGTAAGGATAGGTTAAAGGAACTGGGAATGTTTAGCTTAGAGAAGAGAAGACTAAGTGTGGTAGTGGGTGGGGCATGATAGCTGCCTTATATTTAGAGTTCTGTCCTTTGGAATAGTGCCTAGACTTGTTCTATTTGCCCTAGAAGTCTTTTCAGGAAAAAAAAAATGCCTGCAAATAGACACATTTTGACCCAATGTCAGGAAAATCTTTCTAATTAATAGAACTATTGAAAAATGGAATGAATGTCCTATAGACAGGTAAGTTCTCCCTCCTTTGACTCTTCAAGCAGACAGTTGGAGGATCATTTGTCAGATATGTCACAGTGCAAATTCCTTTGGTTTATGGATTGAATTAAATCAGTGGTTTGCAATGTTTTTTTTTTTTTGTTGTTGTTGTTCTGAGAACACCTTTTAACAACCACCAAAACAAAATGTATTATGAACTCCAAGGGTAATTTAATATACTACTTATAATATCTTTTAGATTTAATCACTTTATTTATAACACCTCAATGATAAATTTTACTCCCCAAAGTACCATACTAAAATCTGTATTGTGTAATTATAATTATAAAACTATATCCTATATCTGATTATAAAACTCTAAATATAAAATTATAAAACTAATTGTAAAATAATTACAAATATTTAATGTGGGAAATTCTGTAAGAATTATAAGAAGTAAATCAACAAGACCTCATATGTTGACTATTATCTGTAACATTTCCTATTGAATTTCTTTATTTTATAATTTTTAATATAAATAATAAATTAATGAAATAAGTTACAACTTGGAAGATGTTTAACATAATATAATGATCATATATAAACTTAATATTGATCTTGGACTTTATTTTAACAAAGGCTTTTAATATTTGTCTCAAAATCAGGTAAAGACACTTTCAGATATGGTTTCATAGCAAATTTATTTTTGTATTTTGATTTAAAATAAAAATAAAGTAAAAATACTCACTCAAACATATATGTGATGGAAAATGATAGAATTTTATAAGCTCTTTTGCTGAGTGATGGAAATTCATTTTTATATTTTTATCCATAAAACCATCATTTCCATTTATAATTCTATGGAACACCATGGAATTATATGTCTCAAGTCATATAGCCACAGCAAAATGTTACACAATTATTTATTTTCGACAGGCCAGTCGATCTAGATAACTCATATGCCTAATAATATAATCTTTCAGTTTATGTTAAAGAGAGGCTTGACCTACTTGACTTTTAATGTTACTTCTAGTTGTAACCAATCTATAAAGTAGAAGACTTAGGAATCTTAAATTGCCTTGGTTACCTATTCAGATTATCCTAACTTTACCACCAAAAACTTCAGACGTGATTTTCTTTTTTTCTGCCACTGAAACATTAACTATACTTTTAGAGCAACTCTACTGAATGATTGATCAGTGATGCCAGTCAGTTCATTTGAAAAGGTGCCAGATGGAAGAATAGTAACATAAATAGTGGGTAAGTTTAAATTGTAAAATAGTCTTAATGCTGCAATGAGAAGCAATATAAGCTTTGTTTCTGAAGAACATTTGTTATGGTCTGAGATGATTTCAAGATGGCTTATAATGCACATGCCCAGCAATCATGGTTTTCAAATAGACTGGCATCGGTACTGCAAGAACACAAACATTCTTGGAATCTTGATCACATAATTACATGACTGAGGAGATACAGTTACAGAGTAACAGGGGAATGAGGGAGCTACTCTGATGCAGGGTAGAGAATGCAAATGAGGGTATGTGCATGCCTCTAACCATCCACTGGGGATCCATTTGCACTTGAATAACAATTCCTTGCATCAGTTTGGAAACAATTTGATGACTGGTAGAGGAACTGCAAGAATATGTTGTGTTTAGTCAGAAGTGGCAAGAATTTGAGGTAATCACTTCATCAACACCAAAGTCCTTGTGTACCTGATAATGAAAGTTTCAAATTGTTGTGGAAAAGACACTATAATTCTTCAAATGTGCACAAAGTTACTGTTGCAGAGAAAGACATGCAGGCTTTTTAACATAATTGGGCAATTATTTACTTCTTAAGGTGCCATTAAAGAATTTTTAGTGCAAACATTTCAGACCATAAGTATGAGTATTCAAGGGGCTTGCAAACAACTAAAATGCGACAACTGGACTAGGTGATCCCTTCCAACTTTCAAATTTTGTGAATCTTAAAAGTCCTAGGGAAATACCTCCAATGGGTTGGGTGGATCCTTTTACAAGGAGGAATATAACATAATATAACATAACATAACATAACATAACATAACATAACATAACATAACATAACATAACATAACATAGCATAGCATAACATAACATAACATAACATAACATAACATAACACAACATAACATATTATATAATAAATATAATATAATATGATATGGTATGACAATATAGTATAGTATAGTATAACATAGTATAATATAATATTTTGTGATATAATATCTATACACATACATACATACACACATACATATATACATACACAAGCATATACATACATATATAGGCATACATACGTATATACACATGCACATTTCTATACACATATATGTACATATGCATCTGTATGTATATATATACATATAAGAATTCATATACATCCACACATATACAGTGTATATACATATATATGTACATATACATTGTCTGTCTCTATATTTTAAAATAAAGGCTTTTTTAAAATGTGAATTCTAATGTTTTTTGTTGTATCATTGAGACTATTATAAAGGGTGGGAAATTATACTGGAAAGCATAGTGACAATTTTTTTTGTTCCAGAGATTGCTCTTAATTGTGATGAACATATTGGGATATAAAAATACATTTCTAAGATTTTTGATATTGGATTTAGTTGGGGAATAGCATGAAGATACAATTAAAAGTTGGGAGAACCATAGGCAATTGATAGACATTACAAAGTTCAGGACATCTTGACTTGTTATCTTCATGATGCCCTAAATTATTCTAACATAGTGGACTGAGCACCGTGTCACATATAAAACAAATATTTATTTAGCACACTAAGCATACAAAACCATGCTAGGCATGGAGAAAATATGAATTTTAACTATGATGTGATTATTCCTGTCTTGATAGAACATATTTTAGTTGGGAAAAAGATACTACAATACATGATAAATGCATTATAGAGGCATAAAGAATGTTATGTAATGAAGGAGAAAGTCATTCTAGACAGAAACATCAGGAAAACTCTGTGGAGAAGGTAGCATTTGACTTGGGCTTTTAAAAAATGAGTAGGGACTCAATACTCAAATAAATCAGGGAGGACATTTTTGGCATTGGTAAAAGGTGCAGAAGAGCAGAAGTATATGGCATTGTTGAGGTTAGAGAGTAGTTCAGTTTAGCTATGAAATACAGTATGTAGACATGAGTAGTAAAGATTGTTTGGTGCCAGATTGTAGGGGACATTGAATATCAAGCAAAGGAGTGTGCATTTTATTCCAAGATAGTGCAGACTATGCCAGCTGTGAGGTGTGTTTTATACACAGTGTCAGTAGAGAGCCACTAATAGTTTGGGAACAGTGGAGAGATATGTTTGAGAAATTCAAGGATCTCCCCCATACACATACTTTGCTCAGATCACTATGCTAGGTGTGATTGAAATAATGAAGTTTGGGTAATCTACGGCTCCTGTTCTCCTTAATTGGTGTTTAGTAAGGCAGTCAGACTCATACATAGGTAACTACAAAACAAGCAAGGACAAGTAGAGAATGTTTCTTGTCTTCCCTCATTCAGTCACTCAATAAACATTAACTAAGGGCTCAAGATAGGGAAAGGAGGAAAGTATAGTTAGTGCAAAGGTGATAGCTGTGCTGAGAACTGAGGAGTGAAGGGATTGGAGGTCACAGTAAGGATAAAGGATAGGGTTTGGTAAGGGAAGGCAGAGGGAGAGGTGAAAAGTCAATAAATTATGATTAGACAGGGAAATTTTGGAATTCTTGAACATGGAAATGGGATATTTATGGGTGATGGCAAGGTTAAGAATATGGCCAATTTTGTGTGTGGCCAAAGTAGGGGTAGAAAAGTAGCTTATTGGGAGTGGCTAGACTGAGGACCTGAGGAAGCAGGATATTTGAGGGAGAGTCAGTATGCATGTTGAAGTTCAAATATGAGGGCAGGAGTTGTAAAGGAGAGAAAAATTGTAAGCCAGATGCTGAATTCATGGAGGAAGTAAGGAGAATGACCTGGAGTTCTATAAATTACTGCTACCAGGATTTTAATTAGGTGGTACAGATAGATTGGATGAACCTCAAAGAAGGAATGATTATTGAGCAATGTAGAAGAACCTAGAAGTGACAAAGGGGAGCAAAGGATATTCCAACTCCTAGCCTCAACCAGTGAGCAAAGGGGAATAAGTGAAAGTGCATACAGTATTGAAACGGGTGACTGTGGAGGCTGCATAACCAGAGGCAATCCAGGTTTCAGTAATCACTAAGAGACAGTAAAACTCAGAGAGTAAAAGTTTTAGGATGAAAGGAAGTTTGTTTCCTATGGAACAGGCATTCCAATGTGCATAGTAGAAGAGAACTGGGTTGTGTTTGTATGGTAGAAGGAAGATTGAGGGGAGATGAGAATAAGGAATTAGGTAGTAAGGAATGGGAGAATGATGTTGGAATATATGAATGATGTTGACCTATAGGGATTCAAAATCACTAGTCTGACCAGTTATGAGAATATTCATCACAGAGTGGAAGGCACCACATGGAGGAGGCTGGAGTTTGAGATGGAGACAAGTGAAGCAGGTTGTGTAAGACAGATGGTCATATAGGAGGTCCTGTTTCACTGTTCCTCTTCCATATGGAGGCTAGGGATTATGCAGCAAATTGAAAGTAGAAGATGAAAGTCCCACTTCCCACTTGAAGGCCTGATTGTCAAAGAGAAGGTTTTCTCTCTCTCTCACCTTGATCACATATATTTCTATGATCTTTTTGAATACTATAGCTATGTAATACTGACTAACTGAAGGATGGAGTAGATCAGTAAAGATACAGATCCTAGGACAGGTAGTTTAGGCAATCTAAGATCCTAACATGTTGGCAGAAAGAGCATAGGTACGTATGAAGAATTAAAGTGTCTCCAACTACATCTGAGTTTGGTTATCTTTTGAAAATGTATGCTATGTGATCTGTACCAAGAGTCATCTATGTGAGATATCAATAATCATTTTATGAATTTTCTTCAATACAATTAAATTCTGAAAGAATGACTTAAAATGTATGAAGTAAATGTTTGAATAAGTTTATATAATTCTGTGTTGCAGTCATTAACCAACAAATAAGCTCTGTTCTTCCCTTTTGAAATCATAGACTTACAACTTGAGCAATTTAAATCTCCTAGTTGTTCTCATCATTGTAAGGTCCCGAGTGTTTAATTATCATCTCTATGCAAATGCCTACCAATCCTATATATCCAGCCCGAGTCTTTCTCCTGACATCTAGTCCTATATCACTAATTGTCAGTGGGACAATTAATATCCTGTCATTTCCTCAAAATCAAAATGTACAAAATGAAAACTGAATACTTTTTTTTCTCCAAATTCAGTCCTCCTCCTAACTTCTCTATTTTTTCCACAATGTCACAATGCTCCCAGTAATGTGAGTTCAAAACCATGTTATTTTAATCTCCTTCATGTCCCAAATCTAATCAGTGATAAATTTTGTAGATTCTACACACATCTTGAATCCATCCCCTTGTCTCCACTTGTCCAGACACCGCTATAGTTGTGGTCCTAATCATCTCTCCCCTGGGCTACTGAAATAACTTTCTACTTCATCTCCATGTCTCCAGTCTCTTCCCTTGCCAATCCATCCTCTGCCCACCTGCCAAATTGATATTTCTAAATCACTGCTCAGACCATATCACTTTCTTGCTCAAGAAGCCCCTGTGATCCATTATTCACTTTAGAATAAAAGTTAGGACTCCTCTGTAGTTTAAAGTCCTTCATATTCTGGCACAGACTTACCTTTCCAAGCTTATTGTACCTTCATTGTAGCTGCTACCCTTCATCTACTCTACATTCCAGTCAAACAGGCCTTTCTGCTTTTCTTCCTATATAGCATTCCATATCCCATTTCCTTTGTATGGAATGTAATCCCTCTTCACCTCCCTTTCTTAGAATCCTTAGCTTCCCTTAAAAATCAGCTTTAGTGTCACCTCCTATAAGAGGCTTTCCTAATGCCTCTACTTGTTAGCTATCCCCACTCCCTGTGTACACATTTTTTTCTCCCTTCAATGGAATATAAACTCCTTTAGACAGGGACTGTTTTATCTTTATCTCTATATCACTAGCAACTGACTCATAGCACTTAATAAATGCCTGAATGAATGAATACACAAAAGTGCATAAACCTTATATGAAACAAAAGATGTGGTTTTCCTATTTTACCTAGAGAAGTAATTTCTTTCATTTTTAAGAAAAACTCTAAAGTATTGAGAATAGTTATTTTAATGTAATTATATAAAATGACAAGTTTTAAAAATGGAGATTCTTTGAAGCATTGCTAATTCATGCCATGTTGAAAGTTACTCAACAATTTTAATGAAATGTTTTTCATAATGAAAGTAATATTAAAGATCTGTCATTCTTCCAAGGCAGAGGTGAAGATAGTACTCCATATTGGGTTCTTGGTTCTGTTTGGTGTGGAATCACTGATTATCATAGATCTGCACATCCTGGCTGGCTGAATCAGACTACCTTATAGCATTTTATCTGTCCAAGTTATAAAGAAAGAACCTGGAAACACTTGTTCTACTGTTACATAATCTTTTAGACATTTTGAAGCAATTGAATCAAAAGAGTGTTTGGGATGTGGGCTTGCCCCAGCCTGTGTTTTTCTGGGCTTAGCTCTTTTCGAAGCTTAAAAGATTTTGAGGATTTGTTGATTTTTACTAATTTGTCATTGAACTATGTTGGAAGTCAGTCTGAAATTTAAACTATATATCTTTATATATGCATGTAGTTTATGGCTATGTGAATATACATATATATATTTGCATGTGTATATGTGTGTGCGTGTGTGTGTGTGTACAAGTATATGTAGCTATCTATATGAAAAGAATTCTGTGAGGAGGTGAAAACTGCTTGAAAACATTATTGTTTCTTAAAACCTATTGTAAAATGAAGACACAAGGAAAGGGAAAATACCCTGAAGGAGTTATGAAGCCAGTTAAGCTTCATGCATGTGTTTGCTGACAGTTGGGAGAATGAATGTTTCTCATCCCCATCTGACTGCATTATAAGGCACTTGAGAAGGATTGCAGGCTCAGGTTTCAAGCTCTTTCCAACGGAATTCCTCTACTTTTCTCATTTTAAATGTGTAACATATTCTACACAGCACTAAGTGAACATTCTGTTTGATGGACTTCTAAACCTCTATTGCTTTGAACAATACCACATGGCTATAGTATACACATACAGAGTCCAGCTGCTAAGATGGAAAATCCCAAATCAGTCTTTGACAAAGCATCTTGTCTTAGTACTTTGCAAAAGCCATGAAAGTATCATAAAGGAAAAAGGATGCTAACTTTAGAAGACTCCCTGTTGTGATTCTTTAGTTTTTGGCTGGAACTTCAATGCTGTTTGCTGTTAGGGAATTTATACAAATTAGTGTTTCAGTAAAGAAAGTAAATAATTTCCTCAAGTAGGTTCTTAACTATGACTTCCTTCAAGAGGTTTTTGTTTTTTTGAGGAGATAGAATTATAAATTCAGTGTCACTAAATCTGTTTTAATAGCCATAAATTCTATAGAAAGTTCTTTGAAATCATATTTTAGGCATCTTCACACTGTTCCTAAAAAGAAAAAAAATAATCTAAGACATATTTATTAGAAAATTCATTTCATTGGGACAGCAAGGTGGCACAGTGGATAGAGCTCCAGCCTTGGAGTCAGGAGGACCTGAGTTGAAATCTGGCCTCAGATACTTGACACTTAGTTGTGTGACCCTGGGAAATTATTTACCCCCACTCTTCTTCCCCCCCCCCCCAAAAAAAAGCAAAACAAAAAAATTTCATTTCAGGAATCATAATCCCTCTTTCTCTCTCCCCTGGCCCCTTATCTCTCTCTCTCTGCATTTGCTTCTCTTTCATTCTCTCTCTCTCTCTCTCTCTCTCTCTCTCTCTCTCTCTCTCTCTCTCATTTTCTCTGTCTGTCTCTGTCTTTCTCTCTCCCTCAACACATCTACACATTCATGCACACACACATAAACACACAAGTACCCACACACATAATAAGCACCAAATTGTGTCAGACATTGTGCTATGAGCTGTAGATAAGGCATCAAACATACACAGGCACATTGTCCTTGTGGAGTGCTCATTCTATATTGAGATACTTATTGAGGAATTGAGAGTATTACATCAGATAGTAAGGCTATATATGACAATGAGAAATTGGCATTGTTCAGTTTTAAATGTTACTGATTATTTTCCTTTTCAAGTGAATTTTGACAGTTTGCAGCATGAAAGATATCAGAAGAACCTACTGAGGAGTTTGTAAGCAATCTGTGATTATCCAAGTGTCTATATTCTTTTGCCTACTGGACTAATTGTGTTTTCTTATAACTTGGATTTGATGCTAATCCCTAGCAGGATATCATCTTATGAATTTTATTGATTCTTCATTTGGCATAGGGATTTTTCATGTGTGACCTAATTCTCTCTAAATTTTTGCATTAATAACTTTTTGGACTTATATTTTATAATAATTTCTCTACATAATGTGACAACTGTGTTCATGCCATATCATATGCTTATTGACATTTGACCTGCAGATTCAATATTGATCAATTAATTTATTCTAATTTCATAGAATCATAGGTATAAAGCTAGAAAAATTCTTAGAGCCAATGAATCCAACTCCTTCATTTTACAGATATGGAAACTGAGTTCTGGAGAGATTAAGTTATTTCCCTAGATTCAAACAATTAGTAAGTATCTGAGTGAGTATTTGAACCCAAATCTTCTTGACTGTGATTCCAGTATGCTATACATTTTTAACCAGTATAAAATTGTTTTTATGTCTACTGATTTTTGTAGTAAAATTTGAGATCTAGTACTTTATTCTTGCTAAGTTCTTTTTGTCCTTGTTTTTTTTTATTTTTCCCTTGAGATTTTTCTTCTTTCTTTTTTTTTACTACAGATGAATTTTATTATTATTTATCTAGTTCTACAAAATAGTCTTTAAGTGGTTTAATTGATACAGTAAATCACCATTGTTATACAGGCATAGTCTAGTAATGAGCAATGAATACCTCCTTAATTAATGAATTATTATTTTTTCTTTATTTCTGTAGAGAGTATGGTGTATTTTTAGTTTGGATATATAAATCCCAAGTGGGCCTTGTTAAGATCCCAGGCAGAAAGATTGATGATGGAATTGTTTACATTGTGTGCCAAAAGACAACAAAATATTATGTCATTTAACCCTTTATTAAGGCAGCTAGGTGGTACAGTGGATAGGGTGTGGGGCCTGGAGTCAGAAAGACTGATCTTCCTGAGTTCAAATCTGGCCTTCCTAGATGTGTGACACTGCGCAAATCACTTAACCCTGTTTATCTCAGTTTCCTGAAGAAGGAAATGACAAATTATTCCAGTATCTTTGCCACAAAAACCCCAAATGGGCTCACAAAGAGTTGGGCATAGCTGAAATCACTGAAAAATAACAAGTGCTCACAATAAATGAAAACTAACAAATCATTATAAAATAATTAAAATTTATATTCCAACAAGCATTGAATGGGATGAAGAAATGAGAAGTTAAGTGATAAAGTCTCTAGAACACTAAATATGAAAGAATAATAATAAAATCATGATTTGTCCCAGGATTTTGTCTTTCTTAATTCAGAAACTTTTGTTTGGAACAAATAAATAATTGTCATTAGAAAATGACAATTGGGTGGCTAGAAGTATGTGCTAGAAGCTATCATTTGTAAACTGGCAGGTGACAACTTTCCATACTATACATATAAACTTCAAAATGCCCCCTGATAACTCATCTAATAAACTGTATTAGATTCAGAGAATTGATGTAGACAAAATTGTTATCCTCAATGACCCAGATATAACCCAGATATAACACGATCTTTTGATTCTGTTTACTTCACTTTTCATCAATTCTTAAAAGTTTTCCCAGGTTTTTCTGAAAGCAACCTATGTCATTTTGTATAGCACAGTAGTATTCCGTCACAACCACATACCACAACTTGCTGAGCCATTCCAAAATCAATGGGCAGCTTCTCAATGTCCAATTCTTTGCCAATACAAAAATTTGCTATAAATGTTTATGTGTACATATTTTTTTTCCTTTGATCTCTTTGGGACCACCTAATAGTAATATTGCTGGGTGAAAGGGTATGCATGATGTGATAATCCTTTAGGCATATTTCCAAATTGCTCTTCAGAATGGTTGGACCAGTTCATAAGTCCAACAACAGTCCCAATTTTCCCACATCTCCTCTAACATTTGCCATGTGCTATTTTTGTCATGTTAGCCAATATGATAGGTGTGAGGTGATACTTAGACTTGTTTTAATTTACATTTCTCTAGTCAGTAGTAATTTAAAGCATTTTTTCCTATATATTAACTTTGATTTCTAAGTACTGCTTTAGCTGTATCCTATAAATTTTGGTATGTATTCTCATTATTGTCATTCTCTTTAATGAAATTATTGTTTCTATGATTTGTTCTTTGCTACATTCATTCTTTAGGATTAGATTATTTAGTTTCCAATTAATTTTTTTTCATTTTCTTTTCATTTTTTTTATTTTTAACATGTTTTTTTTTTAAACTTTGGGTTACAAATTTTCTCCCCTCCTCCCTCCCCACCCACTCTCATTGAAAAGGCAAGCATATTGATACAAGTTATAGATGTGTAGTCATACAAAACACTTCCATAGTAGCCCTGTTATGAAAAACTAAGTATATTTCCCTTCATCCTATTCTATCCCCCATTTATTCTAGTCTCTTTTTTGACCCTGTCCCTCCTCAGAAGTGTTTGCTTTTGATTATCCCCTTCCTCAATCTGCCCTCCCATCTAACAACCCCCTGTTCTCTTATCCCCTTCCCCCCTTATTTTCCTGTAGAGCAAGATAGATTTCCATACCCCATTGTGTATGTCATTCCCTCCTTAAGCCAAATCCTATGAGAATAAGATTCTTTCATTCCCTCTCACCTTCCCCCATTTCCCCTCCACTGTAAAAGCCTTTTCTTGTCTGTTTCATGTGAGATATTTTACCTCATTCTACTTCTCCTTTTCTCATTCTCCCAGTATAATCTTCTCCCACCCCTTAATTTTATTTTCCAGATATCACCCCTTCATCTTCAACTCACCCTGTGTCCTCTATCTATCTGTCTATACAAACATATAATTTTTTCCCTCCCACTACCCTAATACTGACAAAGGACTCATGAGTTATAAATATCATCTTTCCCTGTAGGAATGTAAACAGTTCAACCTTAATAAGTCTCTTATGATTTCTCTTTCCTGTTTACCTCTTCCATGTTTCACTTGAATTTTATATTTGAAGGTCAAATTTTCTATTCAGCTCTGGTCTTTTCCATAGGAATGCTTGAAAGTCCCCTATTTCATTGAATGACCATTTTTTTACCCTGAAGGATTATACTCAGTTCTGCTGGATAGGTGATTCTAGGTTGGAGTCCTAATTCCTTTGCCCTCTGGAATATCATACTCCATGCCCTCCAGACCCTTAATGTAGAAGCTGCTAAATCATGTGTTATCCTGATTGTGTTTCCACAATACTTGAATTGTTTCCTTCTGGCTGCTTGCAATATCTTCTCCTTGATCTGGGAATTCTTGAATTTGGCTACAACATTCCTAGGAGTTTTCCTTTGGGGATCTCTATCAGGAGGTGATTGGTGGATTATTTCAATTTCTATTTTGCCCTCTGGTTCTAAAATATCAGGGCAGTTTTCCTTGATAATTATTGAAAGATGATGTCTAGGTTCTTTTTTTTGATCATGGCTTTCAGATAATCCAATAATTTTCAAGTTCTCTCTCCTGGATCTATTTTCCAGGTTAGTTGTTTTTCCAGTGAGATATTTCACATTCTCTTCTATTTTTTCATTCCTTTTGGTTAGTGTTACAGTGCCTTGATTTCTCAAATTGTCCCTATCTTCCAATTTCTCCATTCTAATTTTTAATGAAGCATTTTCTTCAGTAAGCTTTTGGACTTCCTTTTCCATTTGGCCAATTCTGCTTTTGAAGGCATTCTCCTCATTGGCTTTTTGGGCCTCTTTTGCCATTTGGGTTAGGTTATTTTTTAAGGTGTTATTTTATTCAGTATTTTTTTGGGTCTCCTTTAGCATCACTCTCAGTTTTTCCTCTACTTCTCTTACTTACTTCTCAAAATCCTTTTTGAGCTCTTCCATGGCCTGGGACCAATTCATATTTTTCTTAGAGGCTTTGGATGTAGGAGCTTTGGCTTTGTTGTCTTCTTCTGGTTGTATGTTTTGATCTTCTTTATCATCAAAGTAAGGTAATATAGTCTGACTTTTTTTGTGCTGCTTGCTCATGATCCCAGCCAATTACATGAGTTATAAACTCTTTGTTAAGGTAGAAGTCTGTTTCCAGTGTGGAGAATGTACTGTCCCAAGCTTCAGGGGTTTTGTGTAGCTGTGTTCAGAGATACTTCTAGGGACCTGTAAATTTTCAGTTCTTCCAAGGTGCTATGATCAAGGGCGAGGTGTTTACTCTTTTCCAGGCCTGTGCTCTGGTCTCTGAGCACTCTTTTCTGTCTTGGGACTGTGAGGAGGATTTCCTCTCCACAGCCACAACAAGCTCCTCCATGCCAGCACTCCTCCTCACCCCAGAACCGCCACCCAGAACTGTGACCCAGATCCAAGCACGGACAAAGCAAGAGAATATTTTAATCTTTCCTATTTTCCTCACTGTCCCTCTCACATTATTCCTATCCCTTCTCACTCTTCTACTTTACTTCTATCTCTCACCTTGCTTTCCTATTCCTTAATCTACCCCCCTCTAATAAAACATCCCTTATCATCTCCCTCCACCCTATCCCCTTACCTCTTATTTCTTTCTGAATTTAGAAAATTTTTATTCTCTTTGAAATATATATATTATTTTTTTATCCCATTCTTATTTATCTACACATACTTCTAAACCCCTCCCTTATCCTATTCCTTATCCCTCTCTTATCCTGTCCCCCTCCCTATCCCTCTACTTTCTTATTTTCTTCTGAATTTAAAAGCTTTTATACATATATATGCATATATGTGTGTGTAAATATATATGTGTGGGTGTGTATGTGTGTTTGTATGTGTGTATATGCTTCCCTTATTACCCCATTCCTGATGATAGTAGGGTTCCAGAACTACCCACAATCCTCTACCATCTAATTCCTCTATATCAGTCCTTCCTCTTGCATCTCATTTATATGAGATGGTTACTCTCTTTACCTTTTCCTAAATCATTTTGCTTTTTAGAATCATATCATACTCAGCTCTACTAATGCCAATCTTAGACATATGCTTTATATTGACATGTATAAAAAGTAAATGACTTCTCCTTATTGAGTCCCTTGCAATTATTCTTTGATGTTTACCTGATATTTCTTTTGGGTCTTGTATATAAATTTTTCTATAAAGTTTTGGAGTTTTTGTAATACAAACCTGAAAGTCTACCAATTCATTGAATATCCATTTTTTTCCCATTCAGAATTATACTTAACTTTGTGGGGTATGATAGTTTCATCTGTAGTAACTCCAGTTCTTTTTCTCTTCAATATATAGTGTTCTAAGACCTGTGATCTTTTAGTGTAGCCATTGCTAGGTCTTATTTAATTCTAATTGTGACTCTGTGTATCTGAATTTTTTTCTTGTTACCAATAATATTTTCTCCTTAACATGGGGACTTTGGAATTTGACTATGATATTTGTATGGATTTTCTTCTGAGGATCTCTTTTAGGTGGTGATTGGTGGATTTTTTCTGTTTCTACTTTCCCCTTTTGTTCTAACACTTCAGGACAATTTTCTTTATTTATTTCTTATATTATTGTATCAATTCTGTTTTTGATCATAGCTTTCAGGTAGTCCTATTATTTTTATGTTTTTTCTTCTTGATCTGTTTTCTAGATCAATTGTTTTTCTTATAAGATGTTTCATATTCTCTTCTGTTTTTCATTTTTTATATTTTGTTTTATTATTTCTTGGTCTCTTATAACTTCTCTGGCTTCTCCTTGCCCAATTCTAATTTTCAGGGAGTTATTTTCTTTCTTAAGATTATGGATCTCCTTTCCCAGTTGGTTGGCTTTCTTTTCATAATCTTGTTTTACTTCGGATTGTTCTTATTTAAAAAAAAAACCTCAATCTTTCTTATTTGATTTTTGAAGTCTTTTCTGAGTTCTTCTATGAATTCTTTTTTGGGCAGGTGACCATTTCATGTTACTTTTGGAGTAGGAGAGGTTTTTTTTTTTGCTTTTCTTTCTTTTTTTTTTTTTTGCTTCAGTATCCTCCTCTGAAGATGAACCCTAGGCTTCTCTATTCTCATAGTAACTGTCTATGGGTGGGTTCTCTCTCTTTCTCTCTCTCTCTCTCTTTCTCTCTCTCTCTCTCAATCTCTCATCATATCATAAGCATGATAATATTTCATAAGTTTCATATATCTTAATTTGTTTAGCCATTTCTCAATTGAAAGGTGCATCCTTTGTTTTCAGTTCTTTGCCATAACAAAAATAGCTGCTGCAAATATTTTTGCATGTATAAGTTCTTTTCCTCTTTTCTGACCTCTTTGATTTAGAGACCTTATGGTGGTATTGCTGAGTCAAGGGGTATAGAGAGTTTAGTAATTTGGGGAACATAGTTTCAAAATGTTTTTGCAAATATTTGGACCAATTCACAGTTCCAGTTCAATAATTTTCCTGTTTTCCTGTACCCCTCCAACAACTGTCATTTTCTTTTTTTGTTTTTGCAATCTTTATTAATCTGATAGGAATTTAAGCCTCGTAGTTGTTTAATTTGTATTATCTGATTATTAATGACTTGGAGTATATGTTGTTAACAGCTTGTTTGTTTTATCTGAGAACTTCTGGTGTATATCATTTGACCTTTTATCTACTAGAAAATGCTTTTATTCTTATAGATTTGAATTAGTTCCTTATATATGTTGGATATCAGAACCTTACCAGAGAGACCTGCTGAGAAGTTTTTTCAGTTAAAAGTTTCTTTATTAGTTTTAATTGCATTGGAGTAATTTATACAAAAACTTTTCAATTTTATGTAATAAAATTCTCTATTATATATTCTGTAAGAGTACATATTCTCTATTTAGTTCCAAACTTTCTATATTTAAAAAAAAACTTCTGACAAAAATAATCACTCACTTATTAATAAAAAAACATTTTAACCATGAGAAGGAATGCATCCTTAAGTTAAAAAGTCTATGTAAAACCCAAATGCTAGCATTATCAAAAATAGAGAAAAACTATAATTCTCTCCAATTAAATCAGAGAGAAGCAAGGATGCTTACTTTTATCATTATTATTTGTTAAGGTTCTAGAAATTCTAACTATAGCAATAAGATGAGATAAAAATAGAAGGAATAAGAATAGCAAAAAGAGATTTTTTTTTTTGGGATATCTGATCAGGTATTTTACTTACAGAACCCTAGAGAATTAAATAATGTCAATCAAATTAATCAATAACTAGTAGAGAATCAAACTATGAAGTAAATCTTCAAAAATCATCACTTTTTTATTATCAATAAAACCAAACAGGAAGAGAAAGAAGAAAAATGATAAATTTCATTTAAGGTAAGTACAGGATGTATAAAATATCTGGGATCTGTCTATGAAGAAATACATAGGAATTACATTATAAAAATTTTAAATCCACTTTTATATAAACAAAGATAAATAATTGGAATGGAATTAATGTACATGGTTGATCTGTGTTAGTGTACAAAAGGGACAATTTTACCTAAATTAATTTAACATTTAGTGTCATACCAATTAAATTACTAAAGGGTTACTTCATAGCACTAGATAAAACAATAACAAAAATTTTCTGTAAGAACAAAAGATCAAGACTTTCAAGGAAAGATGAAATAAAACAATATGGGAATGAAAGGGGCCTACTAATACCAGATCTCAACCTATACTATTATGCAGTAATCATCAGAATTATTTGATACTAGTCCTAAAGTAGCACAGGGATTTGTGGAATATATTGTGTAAACAAGACCCAGAAGCAATTGAATAGAGGAAAGAAGATACATTTTTAAGTTAAGCACTTTATGCATATTATCTCTTTTAATCCTTACAGACATCCAGGCAGGGAGAGGTTATATGATTTGTCCAGTCACACAGTTAGTAAGTATGTGAGGTCACATTTGAGCTCAGGTCTTTCTAACCAGGCCCAGTTATTTATTCACTGTCCCACCTAGCTACCCATAGTGACTGATCAACCCAAACATGATTACTACTAGAGTAAGGATTCCTTATTTGACAAAAAGTATAGAGAAAATGAGAAAGCAGACAAACAGAAAGGAGGTTTGGACAACTTATACACCAAGTAAGCATTGAATGACTTCATGGTCTAAATATAAAAGGTTATATCATAAACAAAATCATTAAACTGTGCATACTTTTTGACCAGTGAAAGCAATACTAGCTACCTACTTGAAACTTATCAAATCCAGGGGAAAGACACACACACACACACACACACACACACACACACACGCACACACACACACACACACATACACACACACATATTTAGAGCAGCACCTTTTCTTATATCAGAAAATTGGGGGGAAAAGTAGATGCCCATCAACTGGGGATTGGATGAAGAAAAATGTATTGAAACATTATTGATCCATAAAAAGGGATGAAAGGAATAGGTACAGAAAAACTGGGAATATTTGTATGAATTGAGGCAGGATGAAATGAGAAGACCTAGAATGCTTTCTAAAATTGACTACAATGATTTAAAGGAAAATAGCTTGGAAAAGTTTCAGAACTCTGAACAATGTAAACACTAGTAACAACTTCAGAAGACTGATCATAAAAAGTATATTTCCCACCTTTTGGCAGAGGGGCAATGCACTTGACTTACAGAATGAGACATAACACTTGAAGATATAGGCAAGGTGTGAATTTGTTTTTCTTTATTATATTTATTTGCTACAAGGAAAGGGTTCAATTTGTCAGGGTAGAGTTTGGTTTGGGGATGGGTAGATAGTAGTGAAACAATAACAAAAGAATAGAAGACCTTCAGTGAAGCTTTTTGACAACTTCTCAGAAGGTTCAGAAAGGGACACAGACAACCAGGGCTGCATTATTACCACTGTGTTAAATTTAAGATACATTTAAAAACAACTACATTAAGTTCCAGTTTTGTATACAATCTTCTTTTTCTCTTCTTGATGTTTGTTAAAATTTAAAAAAAAATTAAAGCTTACTTATCTTTCATAGACAATCTATATTGTCATACAACAAATATAGATCTCAAAATATCTGGACAATTCAATCAGTAAATTGTTTCGGAACTAGAAAGTTATCAATTGAATTGTTGCCCATAATCAACCAGACATACCGTAAAACTGATTCGTGAAACTTAAGATCAATGTTTTAAATAAATGTTGCCATACCAAATATTTATAATCTCTAAATTACATAAAACAAAAGAAGCTTTCAAGAAACATCCCCAGAAGAAAAAATCAAAATCATGTGAGAACAAGTTGTGGTAAATATACCTGTCACTGTGTCTGCTACTGGAGTTGTACCAAGTATGTTTTCAGTAACCACACAGATGAACTTATATCCTAATATTTTATTTAACTACAAAACACTGCTGCAATAGTCTATAGAACATTAAATATAAAAGAATAATAGCAGGATAACATCTTGTCCCAAGATCCTTTGTATCTGAACTCTGTCTTTCTCTCTTTCAAATGAGAATTATTTTTCTATAGTGTTAATAGCCTAAATTTATAACACTGAAAGGTTTACGAGGTTCTTTACATTTTCTTTGATCCTTTCAACAACTATAGGTGCAGGTATGCTGGAGACAGTTCTAACCAGCTCATGAAGATTAATTGTTCAATTTTCAACATGACCATTTGTACTTAAGAAATTAAAATTCTAAAAAAAAACAAAACAAAAAAAGAACATCAGTTGTTGGAGGTTGGTGGCGCAGTGGATAGAGCACTGGCCCTGGATTCAGGAGAACCTGAGTTCAACTCTGGCCTCAGACACACAACACTTACCAGCTGTGTGATCCTGGGCAAGTCACTTACCCCATTGCCTAGCCAAAAAAAAAAAAAAATTAAAATTCTACAAATTGGGGCTTTATTTATTTATTTAGTCTTAATAAAGGGACAGAGAAATGTTACTAATGCAGTTGAAAATTATAAGTGTATTGTGTACATTTTTTCCAGACTATATATATATTTTTTATACAGTCATTTACTAGCTCAGCATAGGTGTGATTATTATCTGATTATTATCTCCATTCAGGACTGGGTCAGGGAATGGATTTATGATACATTGTTATAGGGAACTCCAGGATGAGGAAGCTCCTTCTACCAAGTTAGGTCAGCAACTTCTCTGCCATTTATAACCCTAGTGAGTTTCCTGAGCACTGAGAGATTAAGAGATTTGCCCAGGGTCGCATAACCAGTATGAATCAGAGGCATGACTTGAATCCAAATCTTCCACCAAAGCCCAGTCATGAGCAGAGCTAAGTTAATAGCATCTGCATTAGATGGGGCCATATATCCTCATTTATATCCTGGCCATCATCCACTTTGCAGATGCTTGAGGCGGCCTTCTGTTTTACACTCTCCCTACCCTTTCTGCCTCTTGTTCTGAGAACTCCAATCCATTCAATACTAATGTTGCTTCTGCAAAGAGTCTATCAGGACTGCCCTGTTATTTCACTCACTATCTTTGTGACTTCTCTTACCCAAACTCCCTTTCATAAATCTCATTCACTGTTTGGTGGGGTCTCTCCCCCATAAGAATGTGAGGTCATTGAGGAAAGGGATTGTTCTGCTTTTGGATTTTTATCCTCCACTACTTAACACATATTAAGAGCTTAATAAATGGATTCATTATTCATTTCTTCCTGACTCTGAGGCCAGCTCTATCCATTATTATACTTTGTATCTCCTATCCACATTTTATAGATGAAAAAAAAAAAAGCTTAGGGAGGTCAAATTGACTTCGCCAGATACACATAGTTTTAGCATTATGTTTGAGGCAGGATTTAACCCAGGTCTTCCTAATTGTAAGTGCAGCCCTCTTTCTTCACCACCACTAAAAAAGCTCTTTTTTTCAACATCAGAAAAACTAGTTTCTAGTCTTAACTGTCACTTACTAACTAATAGCATGACCTTAAGTAACTTATAACCTCTCTAGGTGCCAATTTCCCCATTTTCTCATCTTCAAAATGAGGCAACTGGAATAAAATATTTTGAAGGTTTCTATTTTTCTTACTTCTAAATTCTTTAGTCCATGAGAATTTGACAAGATCTTTCAAACTAAGTTAACATATATTCTGATGTTGATTAGCTTCAGGTTTTTATATTCAATCATTTGCCAAGAGGATCCTACCCCTACTACATCTCTTGGAGCCACCCTCTTATCTCTAATCATTGTATGACCACCACACTTCATATCACATCTCGCCTGTATTACTGTAAGAACCTGCTAAGTCATCTTCCTGACTCCTTTCTGTCCACTCTCTAATATAAGCTATACATGAAGGCCCAAACGATATTCCTAAAGCATGGGTTTACCATGCCATACTATCTCACAAAACTTCAGTGGCTCCCTATTTTTCTAGTATAATCTAGAACGTCCTTTCTTTGGCTTTTAAAACCCTTCATAATCTTATCTCTAATTTTCCAGAATGATTTTGCATCACTCCACTTTGCATACTCTACCTTCTAGCTAAATTATTGATGCCAAAATATGTTGTTTCTCAAATCTGGAAGACTCTCCCTCCTAACATCAAGTTTTTGGAATTCTAAGCCCCCTTCAAGGCTTAGCTCATTTGTCACCATTTATAAGAGGCCATTCCTGGTTTCCTTATTTTAGCATTTCTGCCTAATTACTTTGTGTTTCATTTATATTTATCTATGTATGTACTGAGGCAGCTGGATAGTGCAGTGCATAGTACTGGGCCTGGAGATGGGAAGAGGAATCAACTTGAGTTGAAATCTGGCCACAGACACTTACTTGCTATGTGATTCTGGGTAAGTTACTTCACCCTGTTTGCCTCATCTGCAAAATGGGCTAGAGAAGGAAATGGCAAACCACCCTGTATCTTTGCCAGGAAAACCCCAAATGTAGATACAAAGAATCAGATACTACTAAAAAAAATTAGTATGTGTATACTATTTCCCTCCAGTATAATGCAAGCCCCTTGAAGGCCAGGACTAATTTTATCTTTATTTTTGTATTCTCAGTGCATAACACAGTGCCTCAAACCAAGAAGCACTTAACAAATACATATTAAATTTAATTTAAGTGAATTAGAGATTCAGAAATGAAAGATGATTGAAGCATCAGAAAAGTCAGATGCACTTAAAGTGGCAAGAAACCAACAATAACACAAGGCAAAATGAAATTGACTGTATCTTAAACAGGAAGCAACTTTTAACAGTCATTTCAAAATTAGCTGTCTATATGGTCATGGCATTTGATTGTTATAGCTAAGGTATATTAAATTACCAAATTAAAAAAAGGAAAAATATGAGAAGAGAATCTGAGATGACAGCAATGCTCAGCTGACCTATTTAAATGAGCTGTTGTCTATGAAAAATGTGGAAGTAAAAGCATTGACGATTAATTAGAGAAGTTAAATTATATAAAGTGGTTACTACAACCAGGAGATGTCAGTCAACAACAACAACAAACCCCAAAAAAACTCTTGCCAATAGGAGAGACAGGGCAGTAAAATCCATGTACCCATTAACTTGCAAAATACTTTAGGACCAAGGAAGCAGTACTGTCTCATAAGAGAGGGAAAAGCAATTGAAGAGAAAATTAACCTGAAAAGAGTTTATTATGACATTTAGGTAAGCCAGAATCTTCTGAGAGCACTTACAAATGAAACTGGAAGGAGGATAACAGTAAAATAGGAAAGGAAACTTCTCAACCAGCATTTTTCTAGTCATCTATTTTAATCTACAATAATACTGGAATGATCTTTGGACTCCAACACATCTTTATCCAATGCACTATATGAAGTGATCATGATGTCCAAGATGAAATTGAGAGATCATATGAATCTGACCAAATACATACAAAAATATGTATACTGGAGGTAATACTTTTGTAGGCATTTGGGGATTACCTAGAAGATATCAGCAACCTACCTACCCATATGCTGGATTGTTCATCACTTTAAAGTCTTTATGAGAAAAGTCTGTGTTTTCATTGTACATTCTCAATGAAAACATGTGGAGGGAAGAGACAAGATTGTATAGACAATTTTCTACATTAGATAACATCTCATTATCACTGATGGTTGTATCACTGATGGAAAAGAGTAGAACATACAAAACACTACTGTACTTATTGTTTGATAATTCTATGATAACTTTGACTTGCAGAACAAAATGTAGGCTTGAAGGTTCCTCTCAGATAAGGAGTTTTCTAAATTTACATGACTGACAAATATGAATATAGAGAAAATTTTGTTCACCAAATGCATTGAATATTGTCATCATGCATACCATTAAAGGAGTGATTTTCTCACCAGTCATTTGTTAGCATGCTATATAACACTATCCCCCACCCCAGCCCCCCCAAATCACCTTTTAATGGTGAGATGTACCAGATGATCCTATTCAAGTATAAGATTGTATCAGTTGCATATGACCTAAAAACAAAACAAAAGCTTCCTCCATGAAGTTCTCATCAATGTGAAAAAAGGTTAATCTAACCCAATATACTGCAAAAGCACTTGCACAAAAGAATGTATATTTCCTCAGGTAAAGGTAGAAAGGTAGAGGGTTTGTTAAACTAGTTCATGAATATATGCATTTTGAACAGATGCTACAGAAAGATATCAAGCTAGGTCCAGCAATGAATAGAAGAGATAAAGCTACATTTCATTTGGGAAACTAGACAGTGTTTTTAATGACCCAAAGCCAACCTCTGTAGAGTGATGTCAGCAAAATTAAAATCTCAAGCAAACCAAAAAGCATTGAAAGGCATGTGGTGGCTGTAAATAAGCTGCAGCATATTGCCAAGGAGGACTTAAAATGCAATAAAATATGTCACTGAACCTATTCATGACTGGAAATGGAGGTGGGTCAATCAGACTGAGAATGAGACATAACTTATGAAAAGCTAAAGTGATGAAATGGTACCCTTGAGATATTGTAAGAACAAAGGGAGACTTCTGGAAGTGGGAATAGATGCTCTGGCAGATGTAATGGAAAAGAAGGATAATAATTACACAGAATAAGAAGGCATGGGAAAAGGGTTCAGAATCTATACTGGTAGAAGAACCCATATGGATAAAATCATTGGCTCCATCAAAAGTATCCAGAATATCTTAAATTAAACCTTAAGTCTATACAATGATGAATCTTGAATGAAAAGGGGTCCACTGAATTGCAAAGGTGATGCATTGGATAGAATGCCAGGCCTGGAGTTAGGAAAAGGAGTCTTTTTGAGTTCAAATCTGGCCTCAGACACTTACTATCTGTGTGACCCTGGGTAAGTCACTGTTTACCTCAGTTTCTTCATCTGTAAAATGATCTGGAGAAAGAAATGGCAAACCACTCCAGTATCTTTTCCAAGAAAACCTCAAGTGGGGTTGCAAAGAATCAAACATGACTGAAAATGACTGAACAACATTTCATTCCCAATATTCTGATAGTAATAAAACTTATCATTCCTTTGCCAATAATAAATGACTTTTTGGTTTTCAAAACACTTTCCAAATTTGACTAAATATATTCTCATAATTGTCTTGTGATGTAAGTAGTGCAAGTATTATTGATTATCAATGATTGTTAATTATTAATGAAACTGAGGCTCCATCTTATCACCATTGATTAGCCCCAGGTTACATGAACCCAGGCTTGACTCCCAGTTCTATGCACTTTTTACTACATACTTTCTCTACGATATCCTGATCACCTATACTTTATTTAAGACTTTTTCACACATACCTTTCTCATGGTGTTTCTGTCATGAAAGAAAAATGACTCTGACCTCTTGAAAGCAGCTGGAAATCGATTTCATGACTTTAGATGTCATGGCCTCTGTTACATGCATTGCCCTTAGGGGAAATAGGAAAGCCTCTTTTGGAGGCAGTGGGCAAAAAGCTTACCTTGAGCACAGCCAGACATCTGACTGGTGATTTTTCAGTTGTCTGTACTTCATCTTCTCTGCACTACCCACTTCAGTAACCCCAGAAAAAAAGAAACCAGTGACTTTTTCCATTTCTACTCCTTCTAAGGATCAGGAAGAGGAAGTAAACCCTCAAAAGGCAAGTAAGGTGAATAGAGCCCACAGGGAATACGAAGGAATTCACATAAAACAAAAGGAAACTTGGGACCCTGTATGCCACTGTAGCTATGTGTTAATATTAACGTGACTACATGTTGGCAGAAAGTTATCTCTGTTAGAGACCTTTGTGATAGATCACCCCTGCTCCAGTTGATTGACTCCTCCCTACGCTGTGGCACAATGGCACTGGTTATTATAACAATTTTCTACCGCATGTCTCAGCCCGATGAATTTTAAGTATGTCTATCCACCCGATCTAGAATCACAGAGCTTTCTGCAGAGACCACATCTTGCATTGTTTCCTTCCTATATTACTGTGTGTAAGGGTATAAGCTTTTGGGGGTGGGGGTGGGGGTGGGACAGCTAGGTGGATAGAGCATTGGGCCTGAAGTCAGAAAGACTCATCTTTCTAAGTTCAAATCTGTGTTTAGACACTTACTAGCTATGTGACCCTGCGCAAGTCATTTAACTCTGTTTGCTTCAGTTCAGACCCTAAACGGGGTCACAAATAGTCACACATGACTGAAATAACTGAATAACAACATACGCCTTTGGGGAGAGGAGGGAGGAGAAAGATAAAGAGGGTTGAATTCCTTGATAATCCATGATGATTGGACTTAACTGTGACTCATCTTCATTTTTCTAAGACTTCTTTTGAGAAACTCATATGATGGTGATATTAGTTATGTTTAAGAAAATTAGCATAAATAAACAGAAGTGAAGGAGCAGTGAAACAGAGATCTGGGAATAATTTCTTTTCTATAAAGACTGTGAAGGAAAATTTTTCCCTGTCATCGAAACATCTTAGATATACTGTGTTGTTATGAACAAAAGGATGTATGCATTATAAAAAGTGAATAGACTGTTTCAGAAGTTTCTGTGGTGTAGACACAGGCAACATATCACATTAACCATTTTGAGGTGAGAAACAAATAGCCTTAATAATCAGTTCATCCACATGCTTGCTTCTCAAGAAAGGAATAGGGGAGATTTTGAAGTACAAATTTGTCAGTTTCTTTTGATATGGCAATGAAATGCAAAACTGGGCAATGTAAGGGCTTTTATTGGGTCAGTTTGATGTTTTACTATGGCCATAGCTTCCACTTTTGAGAAAGATAAACTTGGATTTATCAAATGTTAAACATGTAGCTTTAACTGCTCTTTTAAAGAGCATTCCTAAGAGAGTTGGAATGGTTGTATGGTTGTATTCACTTTATTTTATTTCTTTCCTGTATCTCCCTATTTTCCTTTGGGATGTCTTCTGTGTGCCTGTTATTACTTTGAAGATTTCTCCACTTCTACCTCCTGCTTAACACCTGCTGTGAAGTCCCCTGTGCTGCACTGATTTTTCCACTAGCTAATGAAAAACGAATGGTATTTTCTCTGGATTACAATCTTTCATAAGCAAATGGGGCAGTGCTAGAAAAGACATATGTATATTTTCTTCCTCCCTGAAATGAGAAGAAGCTCCACTCCCTTCTTTCCAGGTTAGGAAAGCTGAATGTTTTATTTATCTCCCGAATCATTACTTTATCATAGTAATATACTGTCAGATGCCAAGTCCCCTCCCCCCATTTGTAGATAACAACATATTCCATAGTGAATACAGAATAAGGGAATGTTTTTTCATTTCTTAGTGTCTTTAGAATTTTAGTCTTTAATGTCCTGATTATAAATATCTTGCAGTTGTCTCCTCTGAATGTTGAAGTTGCAAAGTCAAGTACAGCTCACTAGAGCATCAGTGTAAAGAAATTTTACCCTGGGCAACATTTAAGGCTAATGCATTGTTTCATGAAAAATTATGATAGGCGGAGGCCCACTGCATTCTGTGGTTTGACTATGTTGGGTGTGTGTACATAGCAAGAACAACTTAACATAATGGTAACTGATCTGAACTGATAAAAATAACAGAATAAGAATATATATATATATATACATATATATATAAAATACATACATACATACACACACATATATATATGGTGAATACAGAGAGAATCATTGAAAGATGTTCAGCTTCTATTTCTGTGATTGAATCTGTTCTTCCTCTCTTTTTATTGAACTTGAATGATTAAATAGAAAGCAGGTTTTAAAAACTGAACATATTGTGGTTTGGTCCAACCCTATATTCAAAGGAATACTTTTTATTTTCTTTTCAAAACATCTTTTTTTTTCTTTTTGCCCTCTAGGCATAGCTGTTCCTTCTCATCACTCCCCAGCCCTTTGGAAGCAGGCACCATTATCACATTATCGCTTTTATGGTTATGCTAGTTAATACTACAATTCAAACATTCATCCTTTTAAAGTTTTGAGAGTAGGCAAAACATATGACTCTCAATCCCATCAGCACCATGATTTAATTATAAAATAAAATAAAAAGTAATCTTATAAAGATGCCTGATTAGAGATGTTTAAGAAGTAGTCTTTATTATCAGAGCTTTGACAGTGACTATGCTTTTCTAAAGCACACTTAATTCATCATTGTTAGCTGGGTGCAGTTTTGTAACGATCTATCCCCTATGCTGACTGTTCAATATAAGGACCCCATATTTAATCCTAAGTAAAACTGGATTTTGAACAGATTGAGGCCTCAGTGTTTTTACTCAGTGCTTAATATGGAAGATGAGTTCTTCCTGACTAAGGTTAAGAATGGTAAGACCAAATGGGTCTGAGGAAGAGATTGTGTCCTTTATTTCCACACATTCTGAATCTCCACTTGAAGTTACACCACTTGTTGAAAATGAGGCAACACCCACCAAACAGATGCATTTTACATTAAGCTTAGAGAGAAGGGAAGCTAAAAAGCATATGGGGAAGCCTATGGAAATATTACCATATGTCCTTTCCCCTGATGTTTTTGAATCATATTAAAATAATAATAGCTCACATTCAAATAGCTCAGCAGTTTACAAACTGTTTTCTTCATAGTAGCTCTATGATATAGGAAACATAAGTATTATTATTATTATTATTATTATTATTATCACAAACTTATAAATAAGGAAACTGAAACTCAGAGTGGTCTTTGGGTTGGTAATTTGCTCATTGTCACAGTGACAGTCAGGTCTTGAAACCATCTCTCGACTATAAGTCCAAAGATCCTCCTACTATACTTGTACTACCTTCATTTTTTTAGCTCTTTTAACTAACAAATATGAATTAAATAAAAAAAAATTAGTGCCTACTTTGAAAATGGGAATATCAGGAAATAATATATATAGTCCCTGTCCTTACCATCTTTTGGTTTAGTTTAGTGAATGGATTGTCAGTATATAAAGTCCATGGGTAGGGGAAAGTTCAAACACTGTACCAGACTTCTTGACCCCTTCACCATAATTGAATACCATACAAATTATTATTGGTTGGCAATACTTAGGGTCAAATCCTACCTCTGGCACATACTGGCTTTGGGACCCAAGGCAACTCAATCAACCTCTTGATGCCTCAGCCAACTGACTATAAGTCACTGATAGACAATACAGATTTGCATTGGTAGAGATGGTTTCCAGACTGTAAGGTCTCTTCAGCTATGAAATAACAGTCCAGCTCCAAAAAAGAAAAAACAAAAAGTTTGGATGTTGAAGTAAATAACTTTTGCATGTGCCAAAAGTTGTGAGACTTTATTGAATAGTGTCTCATTGAAATTTTATACTTATGTGCTCTTAATGAATTAGGAGGTAATATGATACAAAAGATTGACTGCTTGATAAGTAATCAGAAGATTTTGGTACTGGTCCCAGTTTTATTCCTTCCTACACTTGTACCTTTGGCTAACTCTGAGCCTTAGTTTTCTGCTGTATAAAATGGTGACAATACTTTGACAATACTCTTAAGGGCATCGTTAAGATTAGATGAGAAAACTTTATTCAAAAAAGATTATTGCATGCTTTTTGTATGCAATGTGCTGTTAGCTTCTAGGGATACACAGATTTAAAAACCAAGTTTGCTATAGTTCTTGACTTAAAAAGAGCTTAGAATTGTGCAGAATAAGATATGTAATAAAATGATATAATTCAAGTTGCAATATAGGAAGCTACATTGTAGGGGAAAGCACCCTAGGCCTGGAATCAGGAAGATTCTGAGATGAAATCTGGCCTCACACACTTACTAGCTGTGTGACCCTGGGCAAGTCACTTAACTTCTGTTTATCTCAGTTTCCTCATCTGTGCAATGTGGATAATAGCAACTATCTCCCAGGGTTGTAGTGAGGATCAAATAAGATAATGTTTGTAGAGTCCTTTGCAAAACTTAAAACCTTACATTATGCTCTGTACCACTGTACAGAGAAGATGAAAAACATAGAGCCAATCTGACCAATGGACTGAAGAGAGAAGAAAAATAAATGGTAAGAAGGGATTAAGATTTTGTATATCTTTAGATGCTCTTCTTGGGGATAACTATTGTTTTTATTAGAATATTATCAGGATTCTGCTAATTGTTGGTCAAGAGCTGTTGGTAAAGTAGCACTCAAGAAAAGGCAGTATTCAAAACTATCATTTTAGTACCTAATGAAAAGCTCAGTATAATAAAACATTTAGCAGTGGGAGTTTTCAGTAAGAATGACAACACATTGAGTATCTCATATTAGCAGGTAGGTCCTGCAAAGTGAATGGATGATTGGCCAAGATCCAGTTATGTTTTGTTTCTTCCAGAGATAATTAACAACTCTAGGTTTGTCTCTATGTTAGAAGAGAAAATTTAAAAGCACTCGAGGAAAATCTCTACATTCTTTTTTTTTAATCAGAAAAAAATAACTTTTCCTTGATAATGTGAAAGAAATGATTCTGGAGAATAATAAAAGAAGCATATAGTAGGCTTGACACCAACTCCATATACATTTGTAGGGTAAGCTCCTAGTTGGCAACATATACAGAATAAAGGAAGGAATGGGACTAGATTATGGGTGGAAAATGACTGTCCCTTGGAATTTGTTCCTATGCTCTTACTCATTTACATGGGAAACAAAGGAGTTTGGAAATTAAAAAAAAATGAAGACTCTAACCTCTGAGAGCCTTTGGTAGGTTGTTGCGAGGGCAGCCTATAAAATGGACACTGGCTAGATTCTGTTTAGTAATTAACAATTAAACAAGGTGTTGAGGAATTTCTAGCCCTAAGTCAAAATGAAACCAAGAAAGACTGGCCTTAACGATGAGAAAATATGGATCAAAAATATTGAACTTTTTCTACTCACAAGCCCTTTTCACCTGAAAAAATTTTACATGACCCTGGGTATTTAGGTATATAAAATTGGTATACAAATCAAACATTTACTGATTATAAATCATAAAGAAATTTATCTTAAAACCATTCTTTGATATATATGTATATATATATGTAATTTTACCATTTATTAAAGACAAAAGCAAATTTGCATAGTAGTGAGATGGATGTGTTTTTTATTTTTATGTAAAGAATTAAATCTTGGCAGAATATTTGATAATGCAGGATGTAGAGCATCTTCAACATTTCTCAAAGTTGATCTGTATTTTGATTTTATAATCGTCAATGCTGAGAATGCCACTTCACACAAATATGTAGTACAAAATAGCAGAAGTATGCTGAGAGCCATTTCAGAAATTGTTGGAAATTCTGTCCTAATCCCAAGCCAAAAATCATTTAATGAATTTTTAGAAAACTCAAGTTTTAAACCTGTGTCACTTGATAACTCAGCAAATTCTTCTTGAGCTTTTTAATGGCATATGACTGACATTTTTTATTTCAATCCAGTATGGTTTATAAACTGAACTTCATTTTTTAGAATCAAAATTTGAAGGGAAGTATTTCTGAAGCTATGTCTCCAGGCACTTGAAACGATCAATTATAAATTTTAAGATTAAATCTTTGGGAAGGTTATTTTCAATTATAAAATCATCTGTAGCTCTATTTTTAAAGAATTGTTTTCCAACCTCTTCTTCTGTACGTTAACCTTTTTAATAAAACTTTCAATTTTTATCTTTTAACATAAATATGTTACAATTTTTTCCTTGAAACAATGTTTAAATTTTTTTCAAAAATATCTGACAAATAACACTTTTGAAAGCTTTGTCATTATGAAAAATTAACAAAATCAGATTTCTGCTCAGTTAAAAATATAACTTCATCTTTCAATTTCAATAATCTGTTTAAATTTTGCCCTCTTGAGAGCCACATGATTTGACACACTTTCTTTTTCTTGTCAATTTAGGTGTACTACAGCCTGGTAGTGAAGACTCTGCCACATTGTCATTGGTATTTTTACCTCTTCTGTCTAAAGTTAGCCACTTATCCATAACTGAAAAATATTTTTGTCCTAAAATATAAATAAATATTGCTTATAATTCCTCAAATAAATACTAACTTTAGTTTATGAAATTACATTTTATGGTTAATTAAAAAAAAGATGTTCACACTTACACATACAGTCGTGATGGTGAAGAAATATTATTAAAAGACTTTTGTCTTTACTTGCTCCAATTAAACAAATGTGTTTCTGTAAAAGAAGGAGATAACAGCAATTTTTAAAATCAGACATTCTAACACAATACAATCCAAAGACATACTAATTTGATACTCACATGCTGAAGAATGATGGTACGAAAATATTAAGTCTTTATTTTCCATAAACTATTATGTTTTTCTAAGAGCAGAAAACTTTGTATGTACAGTTAAAAAAAAACACTGTAATTCATAGCATACAATAGTCTTGAATCTGAGTTGAGGTGCTTCTGGAATTGTTTTTTTTTTTTTTGGCATTGCATGGTGTGACAGCATATGTAGTGCAAAGTACGCATGTTGTGTGTTCAGAATCAAGGCTGCAGTGAAGTTGCATGACTCACAGTTTAAGAAGTACTGTATTTAGGACTTTTTGCCTCTCAAAAAGAGCTTCAGCAGAAAAGCATATGAGCTTTTAGCCAAAAGAGCAGTAGTAGATGACATTCCTTCTTTGGAGAAGAGGTTAACATTGCAGCTAAGGACTTACCTGAAGGAAGAAAGCAAGGAGGTCCACAACCTTGTTTCTAATGTCTGCAAATGAACCAGAATCAACCAGGGGCCTAGTAGAACAAAGACATTTGAGATTAGTGGGGAGCAAAGGCTGTATGCCCCTCCAATATGCCTTATACATATTCTAGACTCTACAGAAAATGCACATGATATGAGAATAGAAAGGAGAAGGCCTGGGCAAGAGGAGTATGATGGCAACATCAAAAGATACCAGTGGCTCTATAGCTTTAGATATGTGGACCAGATCCTCTACATATGTACTTTAGCATATGTGTTCAAACACACCTTCCACATATAGTTTTCCTTATAATCTTATTTCTCCCTCAACTACTTTGTACTTATTTTGCACTTATTATGTGAATACATACACATATGTATATCTAGAATTGGTCTACACATATTGCATATTTCCAACACATGTCCATTCTCGTTCATTATGAATTTATAAGAGAATGACACAAAGCAGGAAGAATAGATGAGTTGACTAAACTATTGGAGCTAATAATAGCTTTGAAACCCTTCCTGTGGAGGGTAATCCTAAAGTCTCTGAGGAAGGAGCAATTTCTTGTGCTCCACAGAATGATGAGATGGATCCACAGGTGTTATAATTATTCTCTCTCTCTCTCTCTCTCTCTCTCTCTCTCTCTCTCTCTCTCTCT
>NW_020954570.1:6249516-6379742 GCF_900497805.2 Vombatus ursinus | reverse complement strand
TCTCTCTCTCTCTCTCTCTCTCTCTCTCTCTCTCTCTCTCTCTCTCTCTCTCTCTCTCCACACACACACACGTACTTATTTTCTTACTGTTTCAGTATAAGTTCCATATGTTGTTCCTCAATGAAATTGTTAAATTTAACCCCTATGTGCCTTGGATTTTTTTTTTTCTGGCAGGGATCTATGGATTCTTTCAATGGGTACTTTGCTTTTTTTGTTCAGAAATTCAGAGCAGTTTTCTTGTTCATATTTTTTTTAAAAAAATTCTTATTCTTCTGGGAAACCTATATTCCTTAGGTTGTTTATGCATTCTGTCATTACAATTCATATGTTTTGCTTGTATGGAGAACATATTTTCTTTTAATGTTAGTGATTTTTGCTTCTCTTCATCAAGACTGTCTTTACTTCTGTGTATTTGCAGTCCCAATCAGTTACCTTCTCTTTTGTTTCTTTGGTGCGACTTGCCATTGCAGAGTCAAATTTATTCTATTTTTAAAGTTTTCCCAATTTTTTCTGCTGTGAAAATCACAAATTCTGGTCTCACAATTTTCGTTTCTCTTTTAAATCACTCAGGCTTGCTATGTTTTGGTTCTATGTTCTCAAAATCAACAGTGTCCTCTGCCTCATCAGAAGTTAAATATATTTTTTTTGCATTTTGCAGTTTTTATTCACAGAGGCCCGAAATTACATAAAGGAAGGGGAAGGAAGGAAAGGGAAAGTAATAAGCATTTTTAGTACTTTATGTGCCAGGTAAATTTAACAATTAAATTTAATAATTCCAATGAGAAGCAACAAATTCTACAAGTTACCAGGAGGAAGATCTTTGAATACAAAAGAAACAAAATTCAAATAACACAAATCTATTCTGTATCCATTATAAACAAGGTCCAACTAATATATTTTTATAAATGCATACATACAAACATACATACACTTACACACACATATACACACACACTTATTTATCTTTAGATAGATAGATCATAGAGAAAGGCTAGAGGTCTTACCAGTAAAATCAGAAATAAAGAAAGGGTTAAAAAGTATATATACATATACAAATATATATTATATATATACATTTGAATACATATATATTTTTGTATGTACACACATATGAGCATATAAGCAGATATATGTATGTACACACGTATAGTTACATATACAAAGATATGAAAAGGCTGTTTTCAAACAAAGTAATGTAATCTACCAACAGCCAAACAATTCTTGAATATGTGCTTATTAATACATGAGTCCTTTGTCTGTTCTTTCCTAGACAATTATCTAAGAATAGCTATTAAGCCTTTGGGATATTAGGGTCTATCTGATAAATTAATGTTCAATCTATTGGAATAGTTTGAAGGAATAATATGTTATATGCATATTGATGCATATGTTGGGTTGATGCAATGTTGGATTGTGAAGGTATAGAAGTTAATCTTAAAATGAGAAGAAAAATCAAATATTTACTTGATAGGAAACAGGAAGTGGTGGTGACATTATCACTTTATGATTCTGTACCCACAGATGGTTGGAATATGGTGTTATTCTACCTGTGCCTTCACAACAGTCTGCTCTGGACAGAGAATCAGAAACTTTCTTTAGTTATTTTCCTGTTTTTCAGGGAAAGGAGGAGTTGCTGTCATAACTAATCTGGTGGGACTCAGATCTAGTGAATCTCCTTCAGCAACTGTTTCCTTAAAGCTGCAATTACTTGAATGAGAGGTTTTCTTTGTGTATCTTCAGGGTTATTGTTTTTGTTGAGTAGTCTATAACTTGAACACTGATTACATTTTGTTCAATGACCTTTGATAACTTTTAGGCAAGAGAAAAATGAACTGATGACAATTAGAAGGAATATTAAAAGGAAGGGGATAGATCTTAGCTGCCAGGGTGATTACCTGGACTTTTACAATTTCTACTGGTCAGCTTTTATCAGGAAATCTTTCTTCGCTAGGGAAGAGGAGATCATTTCAAAGACATTTTGGAATGTTGTGTCAGACTATCTTCAGTGTGTACATAGTCACTTATCTCTTCCTTGCCTTTGCAAAAGGAAAATTTAAAAATTTACCAACATTTCTTGTAATTCTACTCAAATAACACACTTTAATTTTATGTGAATAGAAATGCTACATGACACAATATCTAGTGATTTTAGGTGGTATTTTTGCATGGCATGGTAGTTGAAACTCTTGAAAATAAAGTGCCTTTGCATTGTTACATCATTTCCAAAAATAATGTCCTATGGCAATATGGGACAAGGCAATTTCCTGCTTTGTTATATAGTATTGTGCTAAGAGGATATGAGGTCCATAGTATAAAATCAAAAGGCATAATTTATAAGAGCCCTTGCTCTATTTAGTATGATGTCATTATAACTTGCCTGAGATAGCATGAGAAGTAAGATATGATTTCCCTTACCCCCATCCTCCCATTTCATTAATTTTAGTTGCAATAAAAAGAGCAAGAAGATATTTTGTTTGATCTATACTTCCTTCAACTTCAATTTGTTTTCTTTTTAGAAATAGCACTTTTCAAAGGATATAATGCTCTGTAGTTTTGTGAAAAGATTGCAGTGATGTTGTGCTTTTGCCTGTATAATAAAAGTCAGAGTAGTTATAAAATTCTAGTAAAAAAAAGAGTAGCCAACTTATTTTTAAGGTATTGTAAGAATACCTTCATTGATCAAAAAGTATTATTAAATATGTTGTTGATAGGGTTTTGTCTTTTTCAAAAATTATTTATTTGTTTTTAGCATTCATTAAAAAAGGTGAGTCTCCAATTCTCCCCCTCCCCTCATGCTACCCTTCCTTACCCATTGAGAAGGCAAGTAATATGATACCAATGATGTATATGAAGTCATGCAAATATATTTCCATATTATCCATGTTGCTAAAAAGAAAGTAAAGAAGGTATGCTTCAATCTGTACATAGAATTCATTAGCTCTCTCTCTCTTTCTCTCTCTCTCTCTGTCGGAGAATAACATTTTTCTCATTGGTTCATTGAAAGTGTCTTGGATCATTGTCTTGATTGGAGCAGTTAAGTCTTTCACAGTTGATCATTATTATAATATTGCAGTTAATGTATACAACATTCTCCTGGTTCTGCTCACTTTATTTTGCATCAGTTCATATAAGTCTTCCTAGGATTTTCTGACGCCATCCTGCCCATCATTTCTTATAGAACAATAATACTCCATCATAATCGTATGGCATGACTTGTTCAGTCATTCCCTAATTGTTAGACATACCCTAAATTTACAATTCTTTGCCACCATCAAAAGAGCTGCTATGAATTTTTTTTGTACATATAGGTCCTTTTCTGTTTTCTTTAATCTCTTTGGGGTGTAGACCCAGTGATATTGCTGGGTCACAGTTTCTAGGCATTTGGGCATAGCTTCGAATTGTTATCCAGCATGGTTGGATTGTTTTACAACTCCTCCAACAGTTCATTAGTGTATGTATTAACTCCCTCCAGCACTTGTCATTTCTAATAGGTTTGAGGGGGTACCCCAGACTTGTTTTAATTTGAATTTTTCTAATTGATAGTGATTTAGAGCATTTTTTCATGTGGCTATTAATAACTTTAATTTCTTCTTATGAAAACTTCCTGCTTATATCCTTTGACTACTTATCAATTATGGAATGGCTCATATTTAAAAAAAATGACTCATGTCCCTGTATAGTTAAGAAATGAGGCCTCTATCAGAGATCTTTGTTGCAAATTTTTTTTAATATTACTTCATATATGTTATTTTTTAGGAAAAACATGTACAGGATTTTCAGGAAGGATTAGCATTTTTGGTGTGAAGGCTTGTTGAGCCCTTTCAGGACTTCAGGACAAAGGATCCACCTTTGGTGTCCACCTGTCACCCAACTCTCACCTGTGGCTCCAAGAAGCTGTAACATATGCTGAGGCAACACCCCTGTCAAACTGTCTGGGCAGGTGGGTTAAACCAGGTTGAAGGCAACTGACTCCTCAAACTCATTGGTAAGTTAGAGGGGTATCTACCCCAAGTATGTAAAAACTTCCCCAAGTGGAATGGGTAGATGAGAACGATTATTCAAAATTTCTATTCAACTGTGTTCTTTTCAGCAAAAATGCTGGAAAGTCTGCTATTTCATTATATTTCCCATTCACTCCTCCCACCCCATGACTGATTATACTTTGTTTTTCTGGGTAGATTAATTTCAGTTGCAATCTCAGCTCTTTTGCATTGTGGAATGTATTTCAAGCCCTTTGCTCCTTTAAAGTAGAAATTGATCTGGAACTGCAAGCCAACATTCCATAGAGTTGCTAATCAGTACCAGCTGTACCCAGTGCCAGTGAAGGGAACCCTGACTAATTGTCAGACCCCCTTACTGTAACTAGGCTGAGAGTCTGACTTCATGACTCCATTTGGGGTTTTCTTGGAAGAGATACTAGAGTAGTTAGCCATTTCCTTCTCTAGCACATTTTATAGGTGAGGAAACTGAGGCAAAAGTGACTTGCCCAGGATCACACAGCTAGTGAATATCTGAGGCCGGATCTGAACTCAGGGAAATGAGTCTTCCTGACTCCAGGCTTTATCCACTATTGTACCATTTTACTCTGCATTATAAAGAAACAGTTTCCTGAAACAACCAAAGGATTATGTCATTGAAGATATCTGGTTGTATCGCATATAGCATTGGTAACTAGAGTTGAACATTCTTGAGTCTATGGCTATATTTTGTGGTAGAGAAGGACAAATTTTGATCTTTCTTCTTTTGTCCTTGGATTGACTCTTGATATTCATCTTCACCCATAAATGTTTGGGTCAATGACATAAAAGCTGGGATTGTTGGAATAAGTATAAGTGTGGGAATGGAACTAAGTGAAGAACCATGACCAATTCTGTCAGACACCTGATGGCACATAGTAGTTCTGTGCACAGTTGCTCTCTCCATATCTTATGACTTGGTCCACAGCTCTTCTGAAGTGATAAAAGAATGAAGAGAAGTATACAACTCAATAACAGAGTTACATAGTCATGAAATAATCAGACTTCATTGGTAATGCAATGAAAAAAATCACTAGAAAAAGCTCTGTTAACAAAATTTTATGTTGATAAGTGCAAACTCAAATGATCTACAAAGGTAACTTACGAAGGTAAATAATTTCATTAGTCTTGATTTTAATTCAAAATTGTAGTTTATCATTACTGATTGAAAATGAAGTTATGTGAAAAATAATGTTTAAAGTCCATTCAAATTTTAAACATTTGAAGAAATTCAGAAAATAAATGTACACCTGCATTTTAAAATGAGTCATTTTTTTTGTTTATTATACTTTCAAAATAATGGAAATTCCTTCTCTGCACTCGTACACCCACCACCTTATTTCAGGACCTCATCAACTTTCTATGAGATTGTTTTAATGATTTCCCAGTCTCAAATCTTTGCCTTCTCCAATTAAAATCACTAATCAAGTTGCCAAAGTGATTTTTCTTAAGTACATTTAAGAGAATGCAGTACAATTAATCAGGTAACAATCCAAAAACAGTGTTTAATAGTGAGAATACAAAAAAAAAAGCAAAAACAGTTCTTGTCTTCAAAGCATATAATGAGTTATATAGAGTAGAAAAGAGGTAATTTGAGGGGGAATTCACTAGGAGCAGAGAGTCCTCAGAAAAGTCTCATAGCACTTGGATTGAGTCTTGAAGGAAATTAGAAAAACTAAGAGGTGGAAATAAGGGAGATAGAAGATGAAGTATCATGTGTGAGGACCTATAAGCAGGAAGGCCATGAAAGGGCCAGAATATTAAGGGCTATAAATGCCAAACAGTAGAGTTTACATTTGATACTTGAGAAAATAGAGAGCCACTGGAGACCATTGAGCAAGAGTCAACATGGTCAGATGTACCCTTTAGAAAAATCACTTGGGAAACTGAATGAAAGAAGAGACATAATCAGTTAGAAGCCTATTTCAATAGTTCAAGTAAGAGGTGATGAAGACTTGGACAAAGACTGTGACTGTGTGAGTGAGTGATTAGATGAGGACAGATAATAAAGATTTGAAGGCAGAAATAACATTTGGTAGATGTGTGGGGTAAGTGAGAGTGAGGAAGTTAGGATTGCAGGCCTGGGTGATTGGGAGGATAGTGGTGTCCTCAAGAATAGTAGAGAAGTTGTAAAAGGCAGAGGATTTTAGGAGAAAGATAATAAGGCTTTATTTTTTACCTGTAGAATTAAGATGCCTATGAGACATCTACTGCAGCTCAGGGGGAAGAAAAGACTAGGACTAGAAAAATAGATCTGGAAATCATTTGCATAGACAAGATATTTTAATCCATGAGTGCTGATGTGATCACAAAGTGAAATAGTAAAGAGTAAAAAGAGAAGAGAGTCCCAGATACAGCATTAGGGTATACCTGCAGTTAGTGGGTATGATATCAATAAGGAAATATTAAAGACAACTGATGAGGAATCAGAAGAAATAAAATAAATTGGAGAACTAGAAGAGACCTGTGTCACAAAAATGCAGGAGAACAGGGTGATCAACAGTGTCAATGGTACAGAGAGGTAAGGATTGAGAAAAGAATGTTAGATTTAGCAATTAGGAATATTAGTAAATTTGGATGAAGCAATTTCAGTTGAATGATGAGTCTAGAAGCCAGATTATAGAGAGTTTAGAAGTGAGTGAGAGGAGAAAAAATGGAGACACTGAGTATAGAAGGCTTTTTAAAGGAGTTTAGCTATGATGAAGAGATGAGTTATCGAATATTAGCTAGCAAGAATGGTAGCATAAAGGGTAAGGTTGGGGGAGGCATAGGCGTGTTTGTAGGCAGCAGAGAAAGAGCCAGTAGAGAGGGAGAAATTAAAGATTGTGAAAGACAATGGGGGATCTGCTGAGAAAAATGTGAAGGAATGTGATCAAAGGTGCTTGTAGTAGGGCTTTATAACATATAAAGAAGGGGCTTTATAACATATAACGAAGGGAAACACCTTCATCCAATACCAGATGATGTGCAATGAGGAGAAGGGGAAAAGAGAACGTTTGGTAAAAAACTTAATTTTTCCTCCAGTAAGTAAAAGGTGAGGCCCTCAGCCAAAAGATTTGGGAAAGAGGATGTTATGAGAGGTTTAAGGAGAAATGAGAATATTCAGAATAGCTAAATACCATGTCAGATGGCAATCTGAGGAAAAAGAAATATAGTGCTTCTCTAAATGAAATAAGGGCATAACTGATATTAGATAATATTAATTTCTAGTAAACCCAGTGAATCTGTTTTGTGCTTTTATCTAAGTCCATTTATGTTCTATTCATTGCATGTGAATAGAAGTTTGACAAATCTGATTGGTAAGTAACTGAAGTGGAATTTGAAATCAGGTTTTCTTGACTATAAGTGGACCACTCAACTATTATGTGGCACCTAGCTCTATTGTTAGAGACTATGTGGCTCTATTTTTTCAATCAAGTATGATCCAATAGTGGTTTATTTTCTCAGTACAGTATGAAGTGAGGTTTGCAACAGCCATTGTGATAAGTGGGCTATGGAATCAATCATTCAATGATAGTCTAGCTGTAATTTGAAATAACCAAACAAGGTATGTTCATCACTCCAGAGCCTCATACCTAAGACAAGGCCTTTTACATTTTACATTTTTATAAAGTGGTAAAAAGACATAAAGAGGAGTAAAGAAAGTAGATGGTAGGAACAATTGAGGCTTGGGGTTTCACAAGGTGTGAATGTTGATAAAGGGACAGGGGATTTGAGAGTAAAGAACAGTATGGAGTTAAATTGATTTACTATAGGGTAGAGTTTAGAAAGGAAGGAAAGTGAGGTTAGAATAAGAAGGATGCGTTAGTAAAATGCTGAGAGATAATGATCTCAGTGAAGACAAAAAATAAGTCTGAACTACTAAGTCATATGAAGAAGTGAAGCAACAGGAGGTTATAATGTGATAGAATAATTTTGGAGTTTTTCCTTGTTGAAGGGAAAATTTTGTGGGTGATGGGAAGATCAAGAATGTGACTACATCTGGTGGTGACTGAAGAGATTGAGGAATTTGGAAGTTGCAGTTTTTGAGAGGATATTGACATGTATGTTGAAGGCCCTTAGTGTAAGGACTGAAGTTGCAATGGAGAGGAAAAGTGTGAGCCAGGTATTTAACTCAGTGAAAAAGAAGGAAAAATGAATAAGGTTAGTGAATAACTCATACTAGTATCTGGATTCAGTGATACATTTGAGTGGAATGAACTTCAAAAGAGATAAAGTTGTAGTGTGAGGACAACAAAGGGAGAGTCTGGAAGTGTCAATGGAAAGTAAAAAAAAATGTTCCTACCATCTCCCACAGTACCATGGAGTATAAGAGAAAGTGAGTCCTTATTGTGATGATTCTGCAGCATCATTTGAAGGAAATCAGGTCTCCTTGAGAGCAAGAAAATGGAACAACACCAAGAGGTAGAGGTAGGAAATGATGGAAATTTTATTAATAAAAGGATGAGAAAATAAAGAGTAGGAGATTGGATGGATAGGCTTGAAGTGAATGAGTGTTGAAGATTGAAGAGAAGGTATTTTATTGGGGAAGAGAAATACATGTTGTGAGGGTACTAGCCATATCACGGCAAACGGCCTCAAAGTTGGTGGTCTCAGCAGGTGATAGGATAGTCGTTTGATTTTGCCTCAAGATTTCTCAGTCCTAATATCATTTTTAGGGTTATATTTGGGGGTGCTTCATGGAAGAGTGAGTGACAGGTCTACCACCATAAAAATGGTCAGGGAAGAGGGAGAGCTGGAATCTGCTTCAAGTACTTGTAATAAGGTCACTGACCAGACAGATTATGAGAATGTGGTGACAAACTGTATCAAGATTTTAGCAAAAAAATTTTGGCAAAATTTCCTACACTATATTGTGAATATGATCGCCATCTTTACACATATGTGTATGCCTATAGATATGTACATTTATAGATATAGATACTGATATAGCTATGTAATACATGATAATATAGTTAAGGTAGCTCAGGAACTGAACCAAAATGGACTTGTCTGTGCACTATGCTGTTTTAAGTTTTTGTAAAAGGACTTGAATGAAAACAAAGATTGTATGTTTATTATATTTAAAAATAAGAGGTTAAGGGACAATAATTTGCAGCCAAGGCATATAACAGTTTGGTTGATAGTCAGGATCCTAAAAGGCCTTGACAATCTAGAATAATGGGCTGAATTAATAAAATGAAATGTAATAGGGATAAATATGTGTGCTTACTTAGGTCCCAAAACTCAAATGTCCAAATGCAGGATAGAAGGAAGTGGCCCTATAACTATCATTAGAGTTCACCTAGATAGATAAGATCAGCTAGGTGGCACAATGGATAGAGTACCAGGCCCGCAATCAAGAGGACCTGAGTTCAAATCCTACCTCAGACACTAGCTGTGTGACTCTGGGCAAGTTACATAACCCTTTTTGTCAATGAGGAGCTTAAGCCACTCAGCTCTGAACTCTACAAAACCAACTTGCTTCATCTTCACTCCAGTCATTGTTCACCCTATTTCTTCTTCACTTTCCTCCAAAGACCATACAAAAGACCCACATTACTTAACATAGAAGGCTTTTATCTGAAATGATGTTCATGTTATTGAAAACTTGTTTAACAGGAACTGAAACTTATTATAAGAGGAAGGGGGGCCATTTAGCTCTGAACTATCTGGAACTTTGTTGCTGTATTCCTCATTATGTCAGGATGGCAGTGAAGGCACATTTCTGAGACCAGTCTCCTGTTCTGTCAAAATGGAATGGAACTGTCAGGGAGGTGAGAAGAAAAGGCTTTTTGGTTATTATGCAGAATGCTGATGGAATGAAATGTATAACGGTCAGCCTAAAGACAGAAACCAAGGAAGAATATGAACGTATTCTAGAAGAGAGCTTTTAAGAAAAGGAGGGGACTGGAAGAAGAAAATGTGAAAGAAATTCCAAGATCAAGGCAAAGAAACCAATTGTTTATTGAAAAGATACATTAACTATGAACAGAGAAAAATTAAGTGGTGATGGGAAGGAAAAAAAAAGTGAAAACTCATTTACAGAGAAAAAAAGAGGTCAATACTTCAGTTTGAATGAATCTGATAATCTGATTATATGCCTTTTATCTTATTTCACATCAAAAGGTGCGATGACTTTAGTCAGACTTAATTTATGCAGAGAGCTTCATAGATTTAGGTTTTGCAGATGAAGTATAACTGGAATCTATATCTACAATGGCAAATTAGATTGGGATTGATGACAAAGTATCACTAATCACATGCATAGTTAAATCAGCATGAGGAGTCTATATGAGAAATTTAACTCTTCCTGAGAGTTAACAAGCAAGTTTATATGATTAATCATTTGTAGCATTCTAGATATTCTCCTGAAAAGTTTTCCAGAAATTCTAGTAATCTATTAATCCTGAATGCCTTGCTTAGGCATTTATTAGTGTTTGGAAACATGTTTGTTGATGCCAATGTGTTGGCATGTCCGTAGGGTGAAAGAATGACTCAAAGAATGTTTTGCTGATCCAATCTGCTGACCCAAGCCAATTCTTATCCTCACTGTTCTTTCAGGCATAAAGCCTCCAAGAAAGTATCACAGGTACAGAATTATATGTGAAACTTTAGGAATACAGACATCACAAGTTTCCCGACACCCAGGAGGATAACCAATAGGTTATAAAGATAATGCATAAGAGACATATCTAGGAACTCTGACTGCTGGGGCTGGGATGTCCACCTGTGATCATAAATATCACGATTCCTTCAGACCATTCTCACATTCAAACCGTATGTAAGCTACAGAAATCAAGGTCTGTCTTCCCAAATTATACCCTTTCTCTTTCTACCATTTCCATTTAGTACATGGGCATGAATTATAAAGTAATCAGATGATTTGGCAGCTAATAAATTTAGTAGCCACAACATAACTGAAACTTCTTAACACAGCATCTTGAGTGCTAACCATGATGCAGTGGTACTCACCTTGGCCTACATGGCTTGCTGCAATTCTCCCTTGCAACAAAACTATTAGAATGCTGAAAAATTAATCTTGATAGTTCTTCAGTGCCATTTGTTTGTGTAAGCCTTCCCTTAGAAGTTTTTACCAATCACATTTCCAGGTTCAAGTTTAAATTTTTCAGTTTGTGAATTGGGGGGGGGAAGAATTACTTTATATAGTTTTATGTAACATTTAATTGCATGCAAAAGGTGTCAACTGAGGGAAAAGATATTGATTTTTTTGCTCAATAGGAAAAATATTATAGAAATGGAATAGTAGGAGAAGAAAAAAGGACCAATCTGCCTTAGAGATGTAGAGAATAAAATAGGGTTTAGGTTTATTAGCCTCAAAGTCCATAGATTATTCCATTATAGTGACTGCCCTGTTGAACCATTCTTTGTATTGCAGTAGAAATTTAATTCTTTGATTAGAAAGTAAGGAAATGACAAATGATCTAGAGAAATTCTTTTTGATTAAGAAATCGTTCCATAACACACATGATCCATCTGAGTGGAAATGGTACTAGATTTGGAATCAGGAGACTAGCTCTGCATTTGATACTAATTTCTTCTTGGGGAGTTCACCTAACTCCCCTGGGCCTCTCATTACTTGCATCTATAAATATAAGAAGATTGGACTAATTGATACCTGAGTTCCCATGTAGATCTAAACATGAACAAAACAAAGAAATGTCTGAATAACATGGAGAAATACCTTGATCTGAGAGGCATATTGTGTATAAGAATTAAAAGAGTGCCTGGAAAAAATGAAATGAGATTCAAAATGAAATAGCCATGGAGGGAAAAATGGCAAAGGGAAGTGATATTTTAGAATAGTCAGTGGAAAAGAATCAAGAAACAATGCCTTGAAAATTAGAATGGAATAGAAAGAAAATAATAATCCAATAAAACAACAATAGATATTAAAACTAAATCAAAAGATTGAAAACTGAGAAGAAAATATAAGAAAAATTATATCAGCAACTTATCTGGAGAACAGATCAAGGAGAGATAATGTAAGTATCATTGACTATCTGAAAACGATGACCAAAAAAAGTCTGTGTAAGATTTTCGTTTAGTTTGTCTGGGATTGTCTAGTTTGTATAGGCTATAAAAACTTAAAATCTGTATATATTTTAAGAAATTATAAATCAAAACTACCCAGAACTTCTGAACATAGAAAACAAAGTGCCAATTGGAAGAATTCACAAATAGACTTTGGTGGGGGCTGGGTTGTTGGAGAGAGACATTATGCTACAAACTTCAAGACATACATGGTGGTTAACTTTAAGAATTTCACTGACAAACAACAAATTCTGCAAACAACTAGGAGAAAGACTTTCAAATATAATGAAATGGAATTAGAATAACACAAGACTATTCTGTACCCACCAGAAAGAAACTACAGAGTCAACTGAAAAATAGTGTGTTGTAAAGAAAAAAAGAGCTCAAGATACAACTCAAAGTGACATACCCTGGCAAACCTGAGCCTAATTATTAATTTAAAAATTTGGATATTTAATTTAAAGAGAAGTGTTTTAAGCACCCCTAGAAAGAAAAATATGTTCTTTCTAGGGATGCTGCAAATTACTTGCTATGCAAATGTCCCAGACTACAGAAATAAAAGAAAGTGAAATACACATATCAGCCAAGAATAACAACAAATTAACAACAGAGAAAGCATTTAAAAATCTTTCTAAAAAGGCACAAGGAGACATGGATAAAAAAAGCCAAATAGAATGGTGAAGAAACAGGTCTGAAACATCACGGACTGTACCTCACAACACCCAACCTATGGACAAATCAATGTTTCTGTGGGACTAAATTATAGAAGATGAATGCACGTAAAAAGGCAGAGGGGAGAGAGATAAAAGGGGATATGTGATATATCCTAATTAAATCAAATGTTACAAAAAAAGGAAGAAATCATTCCTATATACTCTCAGGAAATACAAAGCCTACAGGAAAATGAATGAGGAGGCAGAAGGGAGAATTAAAACTGGGAAAAAAAGGAAAGCCTTGTTTTGGTGGTGGGTGACATACAACTGCTGAATACTCCCATGGGGAGAGATATTCTATAAAGGGATGTGGGGGGAGGAGCCTTATAATGGGTAGAGTCTACAGACATTTGGTGCTTAGACTAGTCATATTGCCTCAGGAGAAGGGAAATCAGAGCTTAGTGGCAATGAACATTCAGAAGAAGGGGAGAGCAGGGAGATTTCATGGCAAATGGGGACAAAATGACCATAGGAAGGGCAACGGATAATAATGACCTGCACAATTTGGGATTTATGGAAACTCTTTAAATAGGACAATATCCTCCATCATCTTCAGGATTTGTTATTTCTAAGAGTGTAACATAACAAAAAGGGGTCAATGGGTCAAGATATACATGGCAGCAACATTGAAAATATTTTGAGGAGGCAACCTTAGGTTGCCTTAGGAACACAAGTTAATAAAAAGACCAAAAAGAATGACTACACAAGCATAAGGCTCATGAATCAAAGAATAAAAGTCTAACAGGAACAGAACAGGAAGATAAATATTGAAGAAAATAAAGGAAAGAAATCCTTTGTCAAAAAAAAGGACAGAAAATGAAATAAAAAACTAACAAAACACATTGAGAGGAGAGGAAAGAGAATTTTGCTTGACTACTTAATTAAATAGAAAAAAATAGGGGAGAAATTAAAGAATAATATAAAAGGAAGAGAGAATGAAAAGCTAATCAGCTTAGCACAGGTAATTTTGTTACCTCCAAAGGGTAACAAAAATGGATGAGGAACTTGAACATAAGCAGAAGAGAGACAATGGGAGCAGGTTTGCCTTAAAATACATTAAGCTAAAATAACTGAAGAGACAAAATACTATGTTTATAAAGAAAGAGGGGCAAATCCTAATTTAGGAAAAAATATTGAAGACTAATAGAGAAAAATAGAAACCAAATCTCATAACATTAAATGTTCATAGATTAAACAATGCAATACAATTAAAAAGAATGAGAGATTGTATAAAAAACAAAACCTCACAATGTGTTGCTTACATGAAACATATCTAAAATATAAATAAAATTAAAATTAGGAAATGGAAAAAAACATTACTATCCATCAAGTGATAAAAAATAGCAGGAGTTACAATCATGCTCTAAGGGAAAGCAAAATTATAACAATAATAACAATAATTTAAAATATAAAATAGATAATAAGGAAACTACATTATGCTGAAAGTACCATAGTCAACAAACCAATATCAACATTAAACTTGTAGATTCCAAATTCTTTAGCATCTAAACAATATATACATATGTATATATATATATAATTTATAGAATGTTTTAAAGTGCTTTACATTAGTTACTGCATTTGAGCTTTTTGAGGCAGATTTTATTACTATAGTCATTTCACAGATGAAGAAATGAAGGCTGAGAAATATTAAGTGACTTGCCCAAGGTCACACAGCTAAGAGGTATATGAGGTAGTATTTGAATACAGGTCTCTCGAAATTTTTCATAAAAGCAAAAAAACCAAATAAACCAAAACAAAACAAAACCCATTGAACTACAAGATGACATGAATAGTAATACTATAGTGGCAGGAAATTTCTATGTCCTCTCTCACTTTCGAATAAGTCTAACAGATAGATAAACAAAAAGGGAAAATATAGAATTGGTCAAATTATTGGAGAAACTAGAGCTAAAAGACTGAAATCTTTTCTTAATGGAACTACTACATATATATTTCTCAGTATTACATGGAACTTATATAAAAATTGACCATAAATCAAATAAACAGAAAAAGGCAGAAATAGTAAATACACCCTTTATATATGATTACCTAATAAAATTAGGAATCAATTCAAATAATACAACCAAAAGACATATACCTAAGACAACAAGAAATCCTAAATAACGAGTGGGTCAAAGAACAAATTGTAGAAATGATGAACAATCATGTAAAAGAAAAGAATAATAATGAAACACTATCCCAAATTTCTTAGTTGTAGCTAAAGTAGTTCTCATGAAAAAACATACATTAAAAAATAGAAAAGGAATGGATTAATGAATGAATATACATTAAGAAAGTTAAAAGTCAACAATTAAGCAATCATAAATATACATAAAGGATGACTTATTTTAAACCAGAGGAGAAGTAAACAAAAAAAATAGAAATGATAATAAAAAAGACTGATAAAATTGATAAGCTCTGATTTAAGAGGTCAAAAAATCAAATAAAAAATGACAAAGGGAAATCACAAAATAAAAAAATAAAAAGGATTATCAGAATCAACTATGTTCAGTTATATATCAAAACTGTGCCCATAAAAAGATAAATATCTTTAAAAATATAAAATACACAAACAGAAGATCAAATAGACATCTTAATAATCTAGTATTAGGGAAAAAATGGAACTACCTACAAAAAAACTCCCAAAGTGGGGGGACTTTTTTATTCTAATTTATTCTGATTAGTTCACAGGAGAGTTCTATCAAGCTTTTAAAGAACATTTAGTACCAATGCTATCTACATTTTTCTCAAAAATTGGGAACCCTATCACATTCCTTCTGCAAAAAATCTATTTCTAATACATAAGACAGGGTAGAATAAAGCACTGATCAGTATAATTAATGAATATTGATTTTAAAATTTTTAAAAATCTGTCAGAAAAGAAATCATTTCTCATGATCAAGTTGAATTTATACTAGGGATTCTTGGGTAGTCCAATATTAGGAAAACAACCAACTTAATTAATATGATTATATTAACAACAAAAAATATCTCAAATCATGGGATTGTCTTAGTGGAAGTAAAAAAATATTTTGACAAAGCACAACACTTACATATAAATTTTATATAAATATGTGCATATATATGCAAGAGTTTATAAATATATATAATATATGTATGCATACAAAACCTTGCAAAATATAGACATGGAGAGACATTTTTAACTTCATATAAAGTATCTACTTAAAATTGGAAGTAAACATTATATTGTAGCAAGTAAAAAGGATGTTGAGGTACCATTTTTTCAATGGCAAAATATCCATTTTAATAACAGTGATGCATATACTGTTAGGAAAATGGGTCACACTAGCACTTCAGCAATAAGCCAGAGACATGAGCATGATCAATTTATTAGTTAGGTTAGCAGCAACTAATAAATTGGGATGACCAAAGACCCAGAGTGAGGACAAAGAAGGCATTTGAAACCTAGGGTGTCTTCCTTCTGATTGGCCTGATGATAAATCCTTTGGACTTTCCCTGGCAAAAGCTGGACAATCCAGATTAGTAGACTTTTTAATAAGGTGGTATGTTAAAAGTACTCACCTCCTCTCTCTTTATCATTTGAAGGAAAAAGTAACCCTCAGGTGATGGGATAAGTTTATAGCTGGGAGAAAGTGGGTTGGCCTTCAGAAGGGGCTGATTATGCACTCCTTTCTCTCTTAAGGAATGCTGTTGTTTGTCCTTGTGGTGATGACTGAATGTGGGTGATGACTCCAGTGTGAATTGGATTAAAGTGAGGCACAGTTGCATAAACCCATCAGCCTCACTCTCTCTTTCTGAGTCATTCAAGTCCAGTGACAAGGCAAAAATACAAAAAAACCTTGTGATGACCCAGGATGCAGTAAATGACTTTGACATCTTTGTTGTCTGATCAGACTCTAAGCACTCCACAGCAAATGCTTCAGTCACCTTCATGGCCATTGTAATAATTGCTCTTATTCACCCATTCTGCCAGGGGAAATCTTCATATGCTTGGGAGAGACATTCCTCTAACAAAACAAAGGGTTTGAGGCCTGTTGGTCACCCTTAACCTAGTTTAGCCTGTGTGCCAAGATGGTTTACTAGTGTGGCTATTGCATATGCTACAGCCTTTTGGAACCACAGGTGAGAGTTGAGTGCCAGGGTTAGGGCACTGGGAAAGATTATGGTGAAATTAAAAAAAAAAGACATCAATAAGAATATATTTTCAAATGAATAAAATTAAAAGGTAATTAGTTTGATTTTTAAAAGGGAGAGTAAAGTCAAATTGTTGCATATAAAAATGCAATAGAACTCGCAACAATTGAAGAGGCAATAAAAGAGATTATCAGAAACTTTTTTTCTGAATTATATGCCAACTATTTTTTATTTAATTGAAAATTCTTTTAAAACACAGAGACTTTCTTTTTTTAGCTCTAAATTCTCTCCCTCCCCTACCTGTCCTTCACTAAATGAGAAGACAAGAAAAATAAAACCTATTACAATATATAATATGCATATTATAAATATAAGTATAATATATACGAAATCATACAAATTTCTACACCATACATCTTCCCCAAATCCTGCTCCCCTCTCAAAAAAAAAACAAGAAAAAGAGAGGAAAAATCTTCAATTTTCATTCTGCACACATCAGTTCTCCGTCTGGAGATGGAGAACATATTTCATCATAAGTCCCTTGGAATTGTGGTGGATCATTTTGTTGATCAGAATTACTAGTATTTCACAGTTCATTCATCTTTACAAATATTGATTTTACTGCATAAATTATTCTCCTGGTTCTACTCCCTTCACTTTGTATCAGTTCATATAAGTCTTCCCAGGTTTTACTGAAACTATTCCCTTCTTCATTTCTTATAATATGATAACATTCTATCACATTTATGTACTACAACTTGTTCTGCTATTCCTTAATTTATGTGCGTCCCCCACTTTCCAATTTTTTGCCACCACAATGAGCTGCTATAAATATTTTAAATCTCATAATTTAAAGCAAAAGAATGAATACTTATAAGAATACAAAGAACACAGATAAATAAAAGAAATAGATTACTTAACCCAAAAATCAGAAAAGAAATTGAACTATCGATAAATAAATTCCACAAGGGGTGGGGTGAATAACCTCAGGACTATACAGAGTTACTAGTGAATTCTATCAAACATTCAAAAAATAATTAATTCCAGGATTATACAAACTATTTGCAATATAAGAAGAGGAAGCACCCTTCCAATATATTGATACAATATGATACAGATTTAGTCTTTATACCCAATCTGAGAAGGACAAAGCAGAGAAATGATGCTATGGAACATTATTCATATTAATATTGATCAAAAATTCTAACCAGAGTTTTTATAAGCAGGTGATAACAGCATATTAGAAATATTATATATTACATAATATGACTAGATTGCTTTGTCTTGGTGGAGGGACTTGCATAGCTCAAAGAAATTATGAACTAGGTCATGCAGGGTTACCCAAGATGGATAGTTCATAATGGAGAATTCTGATCAAAAATGATTCACTGGAGAAGAAAAAGGCAAACCATTCTAGTATCTTTGACAAGAAAATCCCATGGACATTATTAAAATGATAAAAGACATGACAATAGAAGATGAACCCTTCAGATAAGAATGTGTCAGACATGCTACTGGGGAAGAGTAAAAGACAACTACAAGTAGCCCCAGCACTAATGAAGTGGCTGGGCCAAAGCTGAAAGGAATGTCAGCTGCAAATGTATCTGGTAATGAAAGGAAAGTCTGATGCTGTAAGATAGATTTTGCATGGGAACCTGGAATTTAAGATTTATGAAACAAGGTAAGCTGGATTTGGTCAAGCAGGAGATGGAAATATTAAACATCGCCATCTTGGGTGTCAGTGAATGTAAATGGGCAAGAATGGGTAAATTTAATTCAGGTGATCATTACATATGATACTGCTGGCAAGAATCCCTTAGAAGAAATGGATTAGTCCTCATAGTCAATAAAAGACTGAGAAAAACACTACAGGGATATAATTTCAAAAATGACTGCATGATATGTTTGAATCCAAAGCACACTATTCAACATTACAGGCAAACAAGTCTATGCCCCAACTACTGATGCCAAAGAGGTCAAAGAGTTGCTCAGTTCTGTGAAGACCTACATCTTCTATAAATAAAATCAAAAAAGTTGTCACATTCATCATAGGAGAGTAGAATGCTAAAGTCAGACATCAATAGATAATTAGAATAACAGGTAAGTTTGACCTTGGAGTGCAAAGATATAGCAGGGAAGAGACTAATAGAGTTTTATCAAGATAAGTTGCTGGTCACAGGAAATACTCTTTTCCAACAATCTGAAAGGTAGTTGTACACATGGACATTACCATATGGTCAATATCTAAATAAGATTGATTACATACTATGTAGCCAAAGGTGGAGAAGTTCTACACAGTCAGTTAAAACAAAAGCTGGAGCTATGGATTAAAGCATAAATTTCTAACTTCAAATTAAGATGTAAATAAAAAAAAAGCAGGGAAAACCATTAGACCATATAAGTATGACCTAAATAACATTCCTTACAAATATGAAGCGGAAATGATGAATAGATTTAAGGGATTAGATCTGTTAGATAGAGTGCCTGAAAGAACTATGGGCAGAAGTTCATAATATTGTATAGAAGGCAGCAAAAAAAACATCCCAACAAAAAGTAAGGGCAAGAAAGCAAAATGGCTTTCTGATGAAGCTTTACAAATAGCTGAGTAAAGAAGTAAGGCAAAAGTTAAAGGAAAAAGGGAAAGATATACCCAACTGAATGCAGAATTCAGAGAATAGCAAGGAGAGATGAGAAGTTTTTCTTAAATTAGCAGTGCAAAGAAATAGAAGGAAACAATAGAATGGAAAAGACAAGAGATCTCTTCCAGAAAATTAGAGATATCAAGGGAATGCTTCATACAAAATGGGCATAAGAAAAAAGAGTAATGGTAGAGACTTAACAGAAGTAGAAGAGATTAAGAAGAGGTGTCAAGAATATACAGAACTATACCAGAAAGATGTTAATATCAAAAAATAACCACATTGGTGTGTTTCCTGATCTAGAGTCATATATCTTAGAGAATGAAGTCAGTTGAGCTTTAGGAAGCGTTGTTAACAATAAGCCTAGTGGAGGTGATGGAATTCCAGCTGAGCTATTTAAAATCCTAAAAGATGATGCTCTTAACATGCTGCACTCATAATGCCAGCAAATTGGAAAACTCAACTGTGGCCGCTCAATTGGGAAAGATCAGTTGATGTCTTTATCCTAAAAAAGGGCAATGCCAAAGAATGTTCAAATTACAAAACAATTGTGCTTATCTCATAAACCACCAAGGGGATGCTTAAGATTCTGCAAGCTATGCTTCAGCAATGTGTGAACCAAGAATTACCAGAAGAGCAGCCTGGTTTTCAAAGTGGCAGAGGAACTTGAGACCAAATTGCCACATTTGCTGGATTATGGAGAAAGCAAGGGAGTTTCAGAAAAATTGTCTATTTCTGCTTCATTGACTACAGTAAAGCCTTTGTGTGGATCACAACAAAATGTAGCAAGTCCTCAAAGAGATGTGAGTACCAGATCATCTTACTTGTTTCCCGAGGAATCTGCATGTGGGTCAAGAAGCCACAGTTAGAAGCAAACCTTGAACAACTGATTGGTGTAAGATTGAGAAAGGAGTATGATAAAGTAGAATATTTTCACCTTATTTATTTAACTTATATGCAGAGTACATCATGTGAAACGCCAGACTGGATAAATCAAAAGCCAGAATTAAGGTTCCTGAGAGAAATATCAAAGATGTTAAATATGTAGATGATATCACTTTGATGGCAGAAAGTGAAGAATTAAGAAGCCTTTTGATGAAGGTGAAAGATGAGTGAGGAAAAGCTGGCTTGAAACTTAATATAAAAACGAAACTAAACTAAACTGATACTAAGATCATGGCAATTGGTTCATCATTTCCTAGCAATTAGAGGGACAAGAAAGGAAGCAATGTTAGATTTTATATTCCTTGGCTCAAAGATCACTGCAGATAGTGACTACAGCCATGACATTCGAAGATGCTTGCTCCTTGAATGGAAGCTATTGAAAATCTGGACAGCATGCTTAAAAGCAGAGCTATCACCTTGTTGACAAAGGTCTGTTTAGTCACAGCCATTATTTTTCTCCCCATTAGTAATATATGGCTGTGAGAGTTGGACCATATAAGCAAAGCTGAACACCAAAGATTTGACACTTTCAAATTGTGGTGCTGGTGAAGACTTTTGAGAGTCCCTTGGACAGCAAGGAGATCAAATCAGTTAATACTTAAAGAAATTAATCCAGACTATTCTTTGGAAGGATAAATAGTGAAGCTGAAGCTTAAATAATTTGGCCATATTATGAGAAGACAAGATTTATTGGAAAAGACCCCGATTTGGGGAAAGATTAAAAGCAAAAGGAGAGGATGGTAGAGAATGAGATGGATAGTAAGTATTATGGAAGTAATGAACATAAGATTGGACAGACTTTGAGAGATAGTGGAGAATAGAAGGGCCTGGTAAGCTATGAGCCATGAAATCACACAGAGTTGAACATGACTGAACAATACCAAAAACAAGGTTCAAGAGGAAACATTATGTATAATGGAGAAAACTGAGAGGTCTTTCTTGTAAGATCAAGGTTAAAGCAAGGATGATTGATATAACTACTACATGGTGACAGAAATTCTAGCAATAACAATAAGACAAGAAAGGGTAATTGAGGGAATAAGCATATGGAGAGAGGAAACAAAATCATTACTTTTTGCAGATATGACTTACTTAGAAAACCCTAAAAAGTCAACTGAAACAATTGAAAATATAAAATCAATGAAGTTGTACAATAAAAAGATAAATCCACATTAAATTATCATCATTCCCCATATGTTACCAACAAAACCCAGAAGGAAGAGCAAGAAAGAGAAGTTTTATTCAAAATAATTAGAAAAGCTATAGAATATTTTGAAAGATATTTATAATAATGCATCCAGGAGATCAATCAATAAACATTTATTAAATGCCTACTATATATAAAGAAATGTAAAAGACAGCACTGGTCTCAAGGACCTACCATTTTAATGGGCAACACCAATTGTAAACAATTATATATAAGCAAGCCATAAACAGGATAAATTAGAGAATATCAACAAAAGTAAGGGACTAGAATTAAGAGGGATTAGGAAAGGCTTCTGTGAAAGAAGTCAGGGAAGCCAAGATGCAGAGATATGGAAAGAGAACTTTCTATGCATTGGTGACAGCTGATAGAAATGCTCCTGGAAAATGGAGAAACTTGTGGTAGGGAAACCAACCAGCAGGTTATTGCAATAATTGTCTAGGCTTGAAGCAATAAGGGCCTACACCAGTCATGGCAGTTTCAGAGATGAGAAGGGGTGATATTCAAGAGATTTTATGAGGGTAAAAATTGACAGGCCTTGGCAACAGAATGAATATGGTGGGGGGAGGAGTTGAAAGAAAAGAGTTACAGATGACATCTAGGTTGAGAGTCTTATTGATTGGGAAAATGGTGATGCCCTTGACATTAAGAAGAGTAGAAGGCTTAGAAGAGGAAAGGGTTTGGGAGAAAAGACAATAGGTTTGTTTTTGGACAAGTGTTTAAGATGTCTATCTGACATCCATTTTGAGATGTCTAATTGAGATGCAAGAATGAAGGTTAGCAAGAGGTTAGGGATGGATAAGTAGTCTTGAGAATCTTCTGCATAGAGATAATAATTGAATCCATGGCAGCTGATGAAGTCGTCAAGTGGAACAACATAGAGGAAGAAGTGAAGAGGGTCCAGGACAGAGCTCTGTGGGACACCCATGGCAAGCAGTCATGACCTGGATCCAGTAAAGGATATTAAGAAGGAGTAATCAGATAGGTAGGAGAACCAGGACAGAGTACTATCACAAAAATTTAGAGAAAAGAGAATATCAAGGGGAAAAGAGTGTCAAAGGCTGTAGAGAGACAAAAAAAGGATGAAGATTAAGAAAAGGAACTAAAAAACTTGAATATAAGTAAATTTACATGTATATGTATATATACATATTTATAAAACACACACATAGACATATATATATATATACATGTGTATGTTTGTGAGTGTGTAAACATGTAAAACATAAATCCAACTATAAAACGCTGCAGAAATAAAGACTTAATTGGAGAAACCAATCACTCATGGATAGGTTGCACCAATATAATAAAAAAAGACAATACTACTTAAATTTACTTACTCAGTTATATACCAGTCAAACTATCAAAGGACTATTTATAGTCAGAAAAAATAATGAAATTAATTTGGAGGAACAAATGATCAAGAATCTAAAAGATAATAAAAAATTGGGAAGGGAACATATAATTACCAGATAAACAATCATACTACAAAGAATTTATTATTTAAGGGATTTAGTATTGTTTAAATAAGGGAGACTGATCATTAGAATAGATTAGGTACATTGTACAAAATCAAACAAACACAATAGCATGGTATTTGATTTAGACCACAGTCACTGGGGGAAGGACTCACTATGTTAACCCAAACGGCTGGGAATACTTGATAGCAGTGTGGCAGAAATATGGTTTAGGCCAACACCTCAAACCATATCCCACGATAAGTTCCAAATAGTTGCAAGACAGTTATAAAAAGTTACTTCACCAATAAATTAGAGGAGCAAGGAAGAAATTGCCTTACACAATTATGAATAGGGGAAGTGTCCATGAGTGAACAAGTGATAGGGTCACAAAAGGTGAAAGGGATAATTTTGATTATATCAAATTAAAGTTTAACATAAAGCCAAAACAACTAAAATAGTTGAGAAATAGGAGAAGCATTAGAAAAAATGTAGGAAAATGGGAGAAAAATGTTTGTAGCAAGTTTCTCAGATAAAGGTCTCATTTCTAAGATGTGTAGGGCTCTGATCAAAATTTATAAGGCACTGATAAATTTCCAGCTGATACATGTCAAAGGATATGAACAGATAAGTTTCAAAGGAAGAAATTCAAATCATCAATAACTACATGAAACAATTCTCTGAATCACTAATAATTAGGAAAATGCAAATTAATGAAATTCCGAGGTCTTACATTATATCTATCAGACTAACAACAATGATAAAAGAGGAAAATTAATAATATTAGAGAAGCTGTAGGAATACGGCACATTAATGCACTATGGGTGGAACTATGAATTTGACCAGCCCTGTTCCAAGTAATTTTCAACCATGCCTACAAAGTAACTGATATGCATATCCTTTGAATGATATCACTACTAGGTCTATATCCTGCAGAGGTTTCCAAAGAAAGGGGAAATGCATCTATATGTACAACTATAGTGAGAGTAGCTCTTTTCATTTTGTTTTTCAGTCATTTTAGTTGCGTCCAATTCTCTGTGACCCTGATTGGGGTTTTCTTGGTAAAGATACTGGAGTAGTTGGCCATTTCTTTCTCCAGCTCATTTTACAGATGAGGAAACTAAGGCAAGTAAGGTTAAATGACTTGCCCAGGGTCATATAGCTGGTAAGCGTGTGAAGCCAGATTTAAACCCAGGAAAATGAATATTCCTAATTCTAGGCCTGGCACTCTATCCACTGTACCACCTTGCTGCCCAGCTACTCATAGTAACCAATAATTAGAAACCAAAGGGCTGCCCACCAACTGGGGAATGGCAAAATCATTTGTGGTATACTAACTTTACAAGATATTATTGTGCCATAAGAAATGACAAAATGAACAATTTAATAGGTAGTTTTAGAAGAAACTGGGAAAATCTGTACAAGTTAATGCACGGTGAAATGAGCAGAACTAGAGAACACTTTATACAATAACAACGATGTAAAGAAACATAACTGAAAAACTTTAAAACTTTGATCAATGAAATTATAAACTACAGAAGATGGAAGATGAAAAATACCACTCACTTTTCATTTCAATGAAATGAAGATATAGAGAGAGAAAGAGAGAGATATGTTTTTAGAAATGGCCAATATAGGGATTTTTTTTTTCTGGACTCTTCATTCATATTTATGAGAGCTGTTGTTTTCTTCAGTGTTGGAGAGGTGGTAGTTTTAGTGGGAGAAATAGATTATAAATGCATCTAAGAATTTTAAAAAGTAAAATCAATTCCTATAATTGGCTATGGATAGTAATTTCTCAAGACCTGAGATCAAACATTACAAAAATAAGTTTGGTGGGAACAATACAGAAACAGAAAGGACTAGATTTCATTTGTGTCTGTATATTTTAACGGGTCATTTCTTGACTATAACCTTGGGCTTCTCTATGAATTGATATTAAGTGTCTGCTATAATTCCAAGGGTTATACCAATCAAGGAATAAGATTTTCTCTGACATGGATAGTCTGTCATTCATATTCCTACCTCCCTAATTTTTTTTATGTTGGGGTAAAGATAAATAAAGAGAAAGATTTGTTTCCTCTTTTCCTCACCTCTAAGCCTATTCCATAATCTTTTTATTTTACTTATTTTAGCTCATACATTATCCTAGTTTACTTTCTCTGTACAAACAGCAATAGCATAGAACATTTTTTTGTGTGTGTGTCTTTACTAAAAGATATTTTTGAATAGAAAACTTTGCTTTATGGTTTGTGAAATGAACTTGGACTTCCCAGCAGGAACAGAAACTCATTGCCTTAAGGAATACTTTTGAGTTACAGTTGTAAAAAGCTACACATAGCAAAATCTTGGAGTTTTGAAGACTTAAGAATGACAGAATGTAAACTAGCTCAGCTTCAAAGACAATGACAGCAGTGATTATTAATCATTGCTAAATACACTAATGACACTTTGGATCCTCAAGTGAGTCTTATGTGCTCTGTGTGGGCCTTTTCAAGGACATTGTTTTGAGCAATGTATTGAATTCTCCAGACTGATTTACCTTAGGGAATACAAATGCCAATGCTTAAATTTTGACCACAGCGTTAGCTTTATCCTCACTAACCTTCAGGGACCAATACTCGTGTGTCATCATTTTAACAGCTGAGAAAGTAGTTCCCTCATTTTTCTTGTTCATAAACTTGAAGGGTCCCAGTCCTGCATGTTGTGTCCTGTATGTGCATTTATATAAAACATAAATATGCCCTGTTTTGTGAGATTATATTCAATGTAGTAGCTCATGTTCTCCACAGCTCCTAATGTGCCAGATGTCTCAAAAAGTAATCATTCATTTCATTGCACATCCTTGAAACCAATGCTTATGCTTATTCCAGGAACTTTATTTTGAGGTGACCAATGGGAGTGCTTTTTGTTAGGTCCCAAAGCAGTAGGCATTATCTTAAATCTGAAGAGGGATTTGCAAAATTGGTTTTCAATATCCTATAGTGGTTAGTGCTAAAGGAATGAAGGTTGATTATTGCTAGATTGGCTCATATCACCTATTACCAAAAAAAAGTTGGAAGGAGTCAGTGTGGATTTCCAGCGTCCTGGGAATTTCCTTACAAAATAAGGGTAACTCTACATGGCCAGGAAGGCCACTGGAATATACACTAAAATATAGAACATAGGGTGGTATTTTTTTAATGCCACTGGTATATACATTTAGTAGCTCCTGTGTTGTGACATAGCAAAAGTGATAGAGCCAACGATAATCACTTAGCCTTCAAATTTTGAACATTGTGAATAGGTATTTAAGATGTCACCTGTATAAAAACTTGAACCATATAAGATGTAGGAGAATTTTAGTTCCCTCCATAATATCTATGTGTATGGTTGCAAATACATGCAAAATATTTGAATCAATATAGAAAAGTGTTTGTATATTGTTACATATATAATACATGTTTACAAGGTATGACTATGAAATGATGGGATTAAGACAAATATGTTAGAATTCATACATCAAAGAAAAAAATGTTCCTTTTGCCCCTTGGGAAGAGGATGTATATTCAGGGTGAGCAGTAAAATGCCTGGAAAAGAGCTACAGATTTAGTTAAAAGATGTATATTCAAATTTTCATTCCTCCACTCTCAGGGATGTTTGGTTTCAGATTAGTCATGATAAGGGTTTTGAACATTCTGAAGCTATTTATAAAAGGGAATGATTATTATTCCAGTGATTATTATTCCAATTGTCTTTGCTCAAAACATTTAGTGAAATTCCTCCTTCAGAAACTTACATAATTTCACAATACTCTTATCTCCAACTTTTGCTCTAGGGACTTACACATAGATATTGATATTGCTTAAAACAATCTTACTTCTCAGATCCTCAACTTGCTAATTTCTAATGCTTACTCCTGGTCCCTATCTGAGCTACATAAAAAGATGATCATACTCTGGATCTTGTCATCCCTGAAAAATATTCCATTTCCATGTTGTTATTCTCTGAAATCCCCTTATCTGATTACAATCTGTTGTCATTCACTTCTCTGTCTGCCTTGCTCTCCTAAAACTTCTTATTCCTTTTCACTATGACCTTCAATCACTTCATCCTTTACCTCTTTGACAGGTTATCTCATCTGGCTACACTTTCCTCCTTTCTCCATCTTGTCACCATAATAAATCAGTTCAACTCTACAACGTCATCTTGTCTTGAATTCCTTAACCCCTTATCCTATCTGACAGGATAGGGCACTGATTTTGCCTTGCTCAGCTGCCTTTGCTCCTACTCACATACTGCAAAATGAATCTGGAGCAAATCATGAAATTATACTGACTACATCCACTACACATTTATTTAAGGTAACCGCAACTGGGTCCTCGCTGCAGTAAGTCAATCTTTTTTTGCATTTTCCTAATTGATTCACTATCCCATTCACCACAGTGGGTTGGCCAACCTCTTTCCTATCTCTTCACATAGCTCTCCTTCCCTTAACCCTCTCAGTTTAGGAGCTTGCCTCATGTTACTGGAAAAAAACCCCAAAACAAAACCTAAGGCCATTTGCCATGTGTTTTTTTTCTTCTTTCCCTTCCCAGATGCTTTCTGCCTCTATTATCCCCTTCAGTTTTGTCTCATATAATGAGGGGGCCATTTTTGTCAAGGGGAATCCCCCCAATATACACAAGTGATTCCATTCCATCCCATCTTCTCTAGCAGATTGATCCCTCTGTAATCTCTGCTCCTTTACTTTTTTTCAGTATCTCCTTATCTACTGACTGCTTCCCTCCTGCCTGCAAACATGCCCATGCCTCCCTTAGCTTCAAAAATGCCTCACTTGGTCCATCCATTCCTGTTAGGTATTATTCCACATTTCTCCTCTATTTTGGAACTAACCTCCTCGAGAAAACCATCTATAATATATGCTTCCATTTCCTCTCTTCTCATTCCCTCTTAACTCTCTACAATCTGACCCGCAACCTTATTATTCTGCTGAAATTGCTCCCTCTGAAGTTATGAATGTTCTCTTAATTGTCAAATCTAAGGTCTTTTCTCAGTCCTTATTGTTATTGACATCTTTGCAGCCTTTGACATGGTTGATCATCCTCTTCTCCTTGATAATTTCATCTCTCCAGGCTTTTGGAACACTTCTATCTTATGGTTCTCTTCCTACCTATGTCACTGCTCCATCTCAGTCTTCTTTGCTGGATCCTTATCCAGGCCATGTCCAATAACTGTTGGTGTCCCACTGTGTTCTGTCTTAGACCCCCTTCACTTCTTTCTCTGTATTTCTTGGTGGTCTCATCAGCTCCCATGAATTCAATTATTATCTCTACACAGCAGATTCTCAGAACTACTTATTAGTTACTAACCTCTCTGCTGAGTCTTTCATTTCAAACTGTTGGACATCTCAAAATGTGTGGCCCAGCATGACATCTTAATCTCAACATGTCCAAAATTGAACTCATTGTATTTCCCCTCTTGTCATGTCATTCCTGGACTATTGCAGTAGCCTGCTGGTTGGTTTCCCTGCCATGATTCTTTCTCCTTTTCAGTACATCTTCCTCTCAGTTGCCAAAGTGATCTTCTTTAAAGGGCCTGTCTGACCATATCACCTTCTTATATATCATTTACACCTTATTTACCTCCAGGATCAAATTTAAAAAAAATTCTCCTTTTGACATCCAGAGCCCTTCAGACCTGTCCCCCACAACTTTCCAGTTTTCTTAAACTTTAAACCTACCAACATACCATGCAATCCAGTGACACTGAACTCCTTCCTGTTCTTCATGCAAGACATTTCATTTCCTGACTGGACGTTTTCACTGACTGTCCCCCATGCCTGGAATGTTCTCCCTCCTTATCTTTGCCTCCTGGATTTCTTGGCTTCCTTCAAATCCCATTTAAATCACACCTTCTACAGGAAGCCTTTCCTGATCCTTCTCAATTTTAGTGCTTTCCTTCTGTTGATTACCTCCATCTTGTCATGTATATAACTTGCTTGTACATAGCTGCTTTCCTGGTACATATTAGATGTTTAATAAATGTAATTGTCTGACATTCTTATGATTGTACTCAGTGGGAGCAAATCTTTATATTTTGATCATTAAAAGGTAGCAAAGTTCTGAGGAATTAAAAAACCCACAAAGACTCTAGAAATCATAATGCAGCATGCCTTCTCTGCTGCTGTAGGGCAGCGGGAGATGGCTAGAACTGCACATTATATATGTTGTTCAATGTGGTTTCTGAATCAGATATTCTTGCTTAACTATTTTTCTTTGTCACAAGGGAGAATTCATGCTGTCAGAGAGTGAGTTGTCACTGTGATATAAAGGGAAAATACATCAATACACATATTAAAATTAAAAAAGGATTATACCTAGAACACCTCATTATAAGCTTGTGAATGTTAAATGATCAAATGAGATGTTTATATGCAGTGCTCTGCAATATTTAGAGTTTTATATAAATGTCAGTTATTATACTAAATAAATAATGAAGTGGAATTATAAAAGGGAAGAGACCAGTTTGTATGTGTGTGTGTGTGTGTGTGTGTGTGTGTGTGCACGCATGTGTGATTTATAAATTTACTCATGGCAATTCTAAAAGCATTTTTATGCCAGAAAAATTTTATAAGAAAGGGTATGGCTTTTATGGACATCACTCAATTAGACATACATTAAATGATCAGAGTCATCATTTTGTAACCATACTCCTGTATAATATGCAATATATAGATAAACATATTACAAGAATTTAAGCCACAGTAAGTTTATTAGTTGCAGAGCAATCCTACTCAAATGTAGACCACTACTTTTTGGTAGTTGTGTCTGGATGTGAGAATAATGAAGCAGACCTCAAATAAAGCACTCACTCACAAGTGAGAACATTAGGATTTTCTGAATTGTCTTTCTCCATCAACCTGACCTAAGATTGAAGAATGAAGAGCAGTGATTTAGTTTTAAAAACAATTGAACAGGAAAGATAAACTGGTATGCATCTTTCTATTATGTTTATATTATATTCTAAATATTTTTATTAATTTCTAAAGCAATACATATATTGGTGCTTTATTATTATTATTATTCTAAGAGTGGCTTATTTGAGAAGGAAGGCTTTTAAGAAATACATGTCTTTTGCATAAGTGCAGGTTAAGAACAAAAATAAAAATATAGTACTAATATTTACCTTGACTCAAGTGTTAGGCATTTAAGGAATAACATTTTATGACTGCAGTATTGTATAGTAAGCTAACTGTATCTGGAAGCATTATTATAGAAAAAATTGTCCTTTTCTTGGTCACAAGTTTATATTCAAATTTCCTTCCACCCACCTTTTATATTTCTTTCCTTGTTGTTAAAGCTGATTTTCTTTAACATTCTCACATGACACAGATCAACAGGGGAATCAGCTCTATTAAAGGAGATCTTTAGAATGAAATCAACTGTGGAATGTTTTACAAATGTGGTTCAATAAACTCCATATAATTTCAAAAGAAAATGATGCATACAAGAGCATCCTGGGAATTAGCATAAAAAACAGTGTTTCACTTACACTCATCCAAGAAGGACCTTTGGGAGAATAGGGCCACTTTCAAATAGCCTGATTGGAAAAAAAAATCTCTTACTGGGGTTCTAAAGAACAAAATTTGCATATTAATAGAAGATTAAAGTGCCCATCAAGTAGGCTGAAGCAGTTACTTTCTCTTGTCTATTTTGTTCTTCACATAAACATCTTTCATGATAAAAAGAAACTTGTGCCTCTGCAGTGATTTCAATGAGTCTCCAAGGTTTCCTATTACAATAGGACAGATTTTTTAAATGTCTAAAACCTTTGGAAAAAAGCTTTTTGGATTGTTATTTATTAACAAAGTGAAAGGGTTACTTTTATGCAAAAAAAAAAAATCTTTTGAGAAGGGATAGATCAGAAATGTGCTTTAAGAATGTGGGTTACCTTGCCTTTTCCCATCTCCAAGTCTCGTAGTAGGTTAACAATATAGATTTCAAACTGAATTTTTAGTTGTGGTAAAAATAAAGACAGTAAAAGGATTTTTCCCCCTACACTGGGAGAAATCATTAAAGAGACAGCATTCTAATCTGGATTTAATTGTGCCAGATTAACCAGAAAATTCTCACATTAGCACATAGTAATAATCCAGAAAAATATTTTTCCTGAATGGTAGATGTTGGTGCTAATCAGAATGATCAATAAAAAATAAAATATGCCTGAGACAGAAACCATGTACAGATAAAGCTGCAATTGAGAGTTGTGCTGTGTGACAAGTTTTCATTTAGAGATATTCAATCTTTGATACAAATTTGGGTTAACCATGATAGAAGGCAGTGTTGTCAGCCACCTACTTCACTGTGAACAATACACCTTCATAAGGTACTATTTTTGTTTCTTTTTTTAGCTTTATTACTTCTATTCTAATTGTGAAAGGTAAGGATAGAATCTCTTGCTAATGCTTTATCAGGCACTTTAGCAGGAGCAGTCACATGAAACATGGATTATTTTTTCATTGATTTCAATATGAAGGACATCCATTTTTTAGATAAATTCCTTAAGCCAGATAATTGAAAAAAAAAAAGAATATCATCTTTCTGCCCCTTCAATTAAGACTGTATAGATTCAAGATGAAGCTTATGTGTATTAGTTTTTTTTTTTTAACAATATCTCATAGTCCTAAATGGGAAATAGATGTTTCTATCCTGTCAAGGCCTATACCCTTTTTCTGTAAATGTATTATGTGCAGCTTCAGCTTGAAAATTATATTTTTTCACAAGGAAAATCCATGCCTCTTTGAAACTGGCTTCACTACTTTCAGTACTTAGGAGGTTCTAACCTCAGTGACAAAGAAGCTCACTGGAGTGTTCAAACCAGAGCTGTGAGAGCTTTGGAAAACTCATCTAGCATGGGCATGCTCAATTTTTCTCTTTTTAAAATGCTCACAAAGCTGATGAGCTTCCTGGTATTCCCCAGGCCTTTCTGGCTGAGCTACTACTGCCTGCCACCCTTGCTGATCTACTGCAGAGAGATCTCTGAGTGGGGGCTTGAACACTTGCTATACTTTCATGCCTCCAACTGTTCAGGGGCTTTTCTCACCACTGCCCTCCTTTATTCCCAGTTATCCAGTTTTAGTCCTCAGTCCTCACCACCTCCCTGAAATATCTCATTATATGCCCTAGATTTGTGACATGCTTAGTCTTCCAATCCTTTTTCTGCAATAAGGTCCCTCAACTGGGCTGCCTTCTTCATTTAAAGCACAGGGTAGAGGTTTCCTGGTGAGAGATTGCCTCCAGTGACTCCCACCTCAGCAGGATTCCTATCAGAAGATTGATAAAGCACAGATAAAAATCAGTACTTTAAGAGAACTGTTTCCAAAAGACTGTATTTCTGACATATGACTCTAGGCTGCTCTAATAATTTTCAAGCCTTTTGGAAACCATTAAAAAAATTGTGAGGTTGACCAGACAATTTTGCTATGTGGAAAGTAAACAAAATAACATTGCAAAGAAATGTAATCTTTGGGTCTTCAAAGTTGCTTCATTTGAACTTCTCCCAATGATTTCAATATGAAGGATATTTTTTTTTTCCAGATCAATTCCCTAAATCAGAAAATTATTTTTTGAAATAGCATTTCTCTGCCCTTTTGATTAAGAATGTAGGAACTCAAGATGAATCCTATTTATTAGTTTTTGAAGGATATAAAAATAATCATTTTCTATAATCATTCCAAGAAGAAACTTTTTTCAAACTTAAGAAATCAAATTACGATATAGACATTGTTGCATTTTTCAGAAGTTTTTTGTTTTTTATAATATTCTCACCATATTTTTCTATCTGTAATATGAAGAATGGAGTCTATAGATTTCATTTCAACAATGGAAACTAATGCCTCCATATATGTGAGCCATAACAAAGGGGACTGACCTTGGAGTCAGGAAGATTTGGATTTTATAACTGTCTTCTGGTAAATACTTGGTATGAGACCATGTGCAAGTTATTGAATACCTCAGTTTCTATTGTATTTTTTATGACTATTTGATCTAGACAAGTTGCTGGTCTGCATCTATGGAGCAAGATTTTATATTGAGAGTTCCTCACACTGATCATTGATGAAAATCAAAGACCTAGACCAAAGAGAAAATGGAAAAAGAAAAGAAAAGAAAGCTACATATGTCTGTGGCTAGTTGCCAATAGCATTTGGTTACTTGGCTCAGAGACTTTTTACTTGTATTCTGTACTGCTCATTCACAGAAATGCAAACAAATGATTTATTATTGAAGCATGTTAACCTGTACTTTTTGTATCTGTATTTCTGAGGTCAAATATAGAGGCTTATCATTTTATCTTTTCAATGATGTCTTTAAATCATTATATTTCAATCTCTTGGCAGGAGTTGAGGTGGGAAATGATTGGATCTAGTTCAGTTCAATAATTCAAATATTTGAGCAGGAGACTACACAGTGCCCATGCAGGACCTGCAAGAAACCTTTTAGGAAGCTCTAACTAGAAGAATATTTGATATTTTGTCAAGCCCTGTAAGGGCTGCATCAGAGGACAGAGAAAACTACCAATTGGTGACTGGACAAGAAGAAGGAAACAAAGGTGATGCTGAGGCCACCACCTACATTGGGCCTCAAGGAAACAGAAGGAAGAGCCAGAGACTATGGCAGAGGGTTAGGGTTCCAACCACTCACAGTCAGAATTTCAGCAAGACAGTAGTAGCAGTATTCAGATTATGCAGATGATATGACTGGACAGGGTCTGACCACCCCATCTAAGAGTGTTGGAAGGGACAGAGCCTTGCACTGGCACAAAGTCCCAGTAGAGGAACTAAGGCTTGAGATATGAGTGGGCAGAATAAAACTCCATATACAATGAAGAAATACCATAAGTTAAAAGAAACCCAAGGGATAAACTAAAAAAAAGAAGTAACTACACAAAACACAAATAGAGATTCAGGAGAAAAAGTGACTTTGACACAAGGACTCCAAAAATATATGGAAGAAATTAAGGTTGAGATTAAAAAGAGAGATTTTTTTTTGATAAAAGAAAAAAGAGGGAGAACAAATATATTGAATAAAAAGTAGGAAACCTTATCCAAATGTACATATTGAAATATAGACTGGAAAAAACAAACCCAAGCAATTCTCTAAGATGGAAAATATTAGAATAAACTCAAAAGATTGAAAAATTAGAACATGTGAGGTATGTACTATCAAAAAATAATTGACCTGGAAAATAGGACTAAAGATTGATAATTTAATATTCTTAAGACTTACTGAAAAATATTAAAAAAATCCTAGATATCTTATTTTTACAAATCAAAAAATAAAACTGCCCAGAACTATTAGAAGTAGAGTAATAATTGAAAAAAAGGATTCCATAGTCTCCTGAAAGACATTCCAAATTAAGAACACTCAGGAATGCCATAGCCAAAATTAAAGGCTCTGAGGGACAATAAAAAATAGATAAGTAGTCAAGAAGAAAAAGCTGAAATGCCAAGAAACCACTGTCACAATCACAGAAGACCACATTGCAACTACTATGGAGGAGAGAAAATTTTGGAAAATGATAAAACAAAAGGCAAAATAAAAAGGCTTATAACAAATAAAGGAATCTCCAAATATTTATCTATGAGTCAAACACTCTGCTAGGCATTCAAATATAAAAAGTGATACCATTGCTGTTTGCAAGGAGATAAATAGCTAGCTTTCATATAATGCTTTAAAGTTTTAAAGATGCATTACAAATATTACTTTGTTTCATTCTCATAACAATCCTGTGTGGTAGGTGATACTCTTATCCTTATGTTACAGATAAGGGAGCTGAGGTTGAGTTGTGATTTCCCCATGGTCACATAGCTAGTCTGAGGCAAGATTCATACTCAGGCATTTCTCACTCTAAGTCTAGTGCTTGATATACTATGGAGAGATTGGAGGTCTCTTTGAGGAGAAAGAACAGAGTTCAGTGTTGTAAAGCATAAAGATATAGGAAATGATAAAAAATTAGCATCAGATACAGGAATATTGGAGTCTACGACCATAGAAATGTGAGACTTGTGGCTCGTGTCCAGAAAGCTGCTAAAAAAAGACAAACAAAATAGTCCAGAACTTTAAGCACATTTCTTGAGATGCATCACTTAAGAGGAGGGGAAGATGGCTCAGGTCTTTCCCCACTTATATCATGGTCCTTGGATGTCACAAGAGAAAGAGAAAGACTGGACCAGTGAGGGAGACTTAAAGATAGAGCTATTTTCACCATGTAGCCATTTCAGTTTCTGCTTCCAATTATGTGGTAAGCTTACACAGAAAGTCGATGAATATACCAGTTCTTCTGTCTTCCAGAAGTAGGTACCTGGAATCTCCCACATGGATGGTTTTAGGTGGTCTAGGCATGCAAGAGTCACACCCCTGTTTCAAGTACAAAAGGTCTAACTCACCCAAAAAGAATAGAGAATTTAATCAATTACATGTCAGATAAAGAAATTGGACCAAGTGAATTCTTTCAAACATTTAAAGAATAATTAACTGGAACAGTTACATGTGTATGGAAAAATAGAGAAAGCAAGCATCCTATCAGACTCTTTCTTAGAAATAAATATCATAATGATACCAAAAGTAGGAAGAGAGAAACCAGAAAAGAAAATTATACAAATTTAGCAATATTATTAAAGAAGCCATAGTAACATTAAAAAATTATACACTATGACAAAATTGGATTTATGCCTATAATGAAGTAATATTTCAATATTAGAAAAACTATAATCATGGCTGATAATGTTAATAACAAAAATTATAAAATAACATGATTATATTAATAGATGTAAAAAAGATTTTGACAAAATACAACACATTTTTTAAAAACATTAAAAAGTGGAAAAAAGTCTACCTCTCCCATATATACTCTAGCAAAATTCTCAAAAGGGAATGCAATTGCATAACAATGAAAATTTCAAAGAGAAACAACATGAAGTTGTTCATACAACCCAAGCCTGTATTGAAAGATAGTCAAAGCCTATGGGTGCAGAGAAGGACAAAGGGGCAAAGCTCAACTATACAAAAGCAAAAGCCTGCCAATGCACTGAACAATGAATACATCCCAAAGTGTTGTCAGTACTGAATGTCTGGAGAAAAGATGCACACAATCATGAGTCACTGAACATTTCACAAAGCAGGAGGTTTACTTTGGCCTAACACAGAAATAAAATGAAATAAAGTTACAGTGGCTCTTAGCTTTTTTGGACAAGCTCCCCCTTTTCTCCAAATGGAAATGCATCTGGTCAGTCAGTCATCAGAGTATCTGTTGTTTGTCCTTTATTTTTACTTATTTATTTATTTTGTGAGGCAATTGGGGTTGTGACTTGCCCAGAATCACATATCTAGTGAGTGTTATGTCTCTGATGCTGTATTTGAGTTTCCATCCTTCTGACTCCAGGGCCAGTGCTCTATCCATTGCACCACCTAGCTGCCCCCATCTTCATTTTCAAAGAGGATCAGTGACATCACAGAGTGATGTCTTGATATGTGTGGATTGGATTTAAGTGAGTCAGAGTTGCACAAAATTCTCAGTCTCGCTCTCCCTTCCGGAGTCATTGAAGTCCCATGACAAGATAAATTCAGGACAAATGGTGATGGCCTGAGATGCAGTGGATGACTTTGGTATCTTCAATGTCTGATCAAGCTCTAAGCACTCCATAGTACCTGCTTCAGCTGCCTTCATAGACTTTGGAACAAATTGTTCTCATTAGCCTATTCCACTGGGGAAAGTCTTCACATGCTTGGAGTAGATACTATTCTAATTCATCAATGAGTTTGAGGCCAGTTGTTTACTTTCAATGTGGTTTAGCATCTGCCAAGATGGTTTACTGGGGTGAAGTTTCTGTTCATGCTACAGCTTCTTGGAGCCACAGGTGAGAGTTGAGTAATAAGTGGACACCCAAAGTGGATGAGCATCTCAGCAAACCTTTACACCTAAGGTGTTAGTCCTCCTTGAATACCCCATATAACTCCATCAGAATATAGTGACTTAGACACTCACCAAATCAAAGAGGCATGGGGCCCACATGACTTAAGGTTATCATTGGCTGTAGGCCAGGAAACTAAGTCATAGAAGCTGGGGTTAATCAATTTTTGTGGGAGGATGAAAATTCACTAGGGAACCCTCTAGGGAGTTTCAAGGGAAACTGGGCACTGACAGAAGTTATATGGGGCATTGTGTGTGAGGAGAAAGTTGTGTAGAGTAAGGGAAGCTGAATCAGGAAACTGCTGTCCTATTTCACAGGGACACCTGAAGTTGCAATGTCTGTTCCTGGGAGACAGAACATTCAGTGTATGGATGAAGGATGCTCCAGAAAGGTAAAAAGCCAGCTGTGCCCCAACTACAGACATAGGGCCTGAACCTAATTACTCAGAGAGAAAAAAAAATGAAGATAAATAGTGTAGAACAGAAGGTGGAAAATTTTACTTAAGAAGAGCCATGCCCCTTGAAAATCAGAATGAAACAAAAGGAACTCTGTGACTCCCAGAAAAAAAAACAAGTAATATTATAAAAAGTCAATGAAGAGAATTTAAGAATTATTGACTATTTGAAAATAATGATAAACATGACAATTCAAAAATGACAAAGATATAAGCTTATAAATAAGAATTAACTTACTGTGCAAGAGTGAAATATAATCCTACAGGGAAATAAATGGACCTTTTAGTGGAATTGAGTGGAATTTAATTATTCCTAAGGAAAAGATCAGAGCTAAGTAGAAAGTCTGTAATGCAAATAATGGCGTGAGGAAAAACCTAGAAAGTCTTGAGCTTTTGGAAGAAGCTCAATGATAATAAAGTGCTTAGATTCTAATAGGTGAGGAAAAGACAAGTGTGCTTTCAGAATCATAATCTCTTTAAAGCTCACAGGGTCAGAAAAACCCTGTGTGGCAATGAATATTTTGATATGTATTTATATGAGAACTTCCTTTCTGTCTTTAACCCTTCCAACAAAGCTATGAAAATCAGGCAGCTAACTACAGTGAGTTTTTGAGAAAAAAGAACATAGATATACCAAAACATGGGGAAAACTTCATGGTAACTAACCCAGTAATGTGATAACTTAATCAACTTTCCTTGGTAACTTCAAATTGTTTTACAGATTGCTTGGATATGGATGTTGACAATATTCAATTCTTGTTTGGAAAATTGTTGAAAATATTTTGGCTGATTATCTTCTGGGTAATGACTCTTGGTTTTACAGGTTTTTCCAAATTCCTTATGATCTTTCTTATTAACCCTTTATCAGAAATAATTGATCCAAAGATTTTTCCCCAATTAACAATTTCCCTACTTATCCTAGCTATATTATTGTTGCTCATGCAAAACTTCCTTAATTTTATGGAATTTTAATTGCCTTGCTTTACCTTTTGTGATCTCCTGAATTGAATTAAGAATTCTCTGCCTAGCCACAGTTGTGAAAGGTATCTCTTTTCATTCTCCTCCAACTTTCTTTCTCTAAGATGCAGTCTTTTATACCAAGGTTATGTATACATTTGAACTTATCACGATGTATATTATGATGTCAACGTGAATCTATTTTGGCTAAATTATTTCCCAGTTTTTCCAGCAGTTCTTGCCAAACAAGGAGTCTTCTCACATGTAATTCATGTTCTTGAATTTATAGAAGGCTATCAAATTCAATCATTTCTGATTCCTATTTATCCAAACTCTTCCATTGATCTACATTTTTAAAGAATTGTTAAATACTTTTAATGATTACTGCTTTATAATATAGTTTTAGGTATTGATCAGAGAAATGCAAATCAAAACTACTCTGAGATACCACATCACACCTACCAGATTGGCCACATGACAAAACAGGAAAATGATAAATGTTGGAGAAGATGTAGGAAAATTGGAACACTTATGCATTATTAGTGGAGTTGTGAACTGATCCAACCATTCTGGAGAGCAATTTGGAACTATGCCCAAAGGATTATAAAAATGTGTATAAGCTTTCGCTGAGCAAAAGCATTTCTAGGTCTATATCCCAAAGAGACCCACAAGTACAAAAATATTTATAGCAGCTCTTTCTGTGGTGACAAATAATTGGAAATCAAGGGAATGTCCAATAATTGAGGAATGGCTGAACCAGTTGTGGTATATGAATGTAATGGAATACTATTGTGCTATAAGAAATGATGAGCAAGTGGACTTCAGACTTGTATGGACTGATGCTGAGTGAAATGAGCAGAACCAGGAGAATGTTGTACACAGCAACAGCCACATTGTTTAATGTCTAACTTTGATAGAATTAGCTCTTCTCAGCAATGTAAGGATCAAACACATCTCCAAAAGTCTCATGATAGAAAATGCTATCAGATCGAAGCATACTATTTGCTCCTTTTTGCTTCTCTTTTGTTTTGTTTCTTCTTTCTTGTGGTTCCTCCTATTGGTTCTAATTCTTCTTTATAATATAACTAATGTGGAAATAAGTTTAATAGGAATGTATATGTAGAGCCTATATCAGATTGCACACTGTCTTTGTGAGGGAGGTGGGAGGGGAGGGTGAGAAAATTTAAAACTCAAAAGCTAATGGAAGTCATTGTTGAAAATGAAGAATAAATTAATTAATAAAAAAATTTAAAAAATACTTCTTGAATGAATGAATGAATGAATACATGAATGAATGTGTTTATAATTGTATCTTGACTATATCTTTATTTTTGTTCAGTTCTGGGTATCATTGGTTCAGAATGATATTGATCAGAAGAAGTTCATAATAAGGCAAACAACGGCAAAGAACATCAAGTCCTTTCCAATGAAAGAAATGGGAATAATTAATTTGGGGGAGAAAAAGATTTAGGGTCGACATAAAAGTTATATGGAAGTACTTAAAAGAATGTTATCAATTGCTCTTTAAATATTTGTTAGAATTAACCTGTGAATCTATGTAGATATGCATTTTTTAAAAAGTAGTTCCCTTACAGCTAGTCAAATTTCATTGTGTTCTATTAATTTTAATTTTGTTTTTTAGATAAACTGATATTTTCTTTATATTTTAAGGTTTATGAACATAAATGCATAGAATAGGTCTTTATATTCCTTTTATTTCTTCTCTTTTATAATTTTACTTTGTTCATTTTTTACTTCAGCTTTGCTAACTTTTTAAAAATGAATTTAGTTAAAATTTAATTTATTTTTGCTAGTCTTCTCAAAGCTTGTATTTTGTTTTTCAATTCTATAGTCATTTTTGTCATTTATATATTATTTTTAATTTTCAAGATTTCTTTGTGATTCTTTTAGGTTTGTTAATTTGTTGATTTTCTAATTCAAAAATGAATATTCATTTTAGTAATCCTTTTGCTATTTTTTAATAAATACATTTCTGAGAGATATAATTTTTCATTTAAGAAGTGATTTAGCTGCATTTCAGATATTTTGATATTTCATCACTGTTGCTCTCAAATTATTATTTTGTGGTTGTTCTTTGCCTCATCCATTATTCAGAATCATTATCAAACTTCCATTTCATTATGTATCTTTTGCTTGTGTATTATCACTCTGCTTGTATTATGGTTTGTAAATAATATAGTAATTCTGATTTCTTATATTTACTTTTTATATCTCTGCCCTAGTGAAAGGCTCCATCTTCATAAAAGTAGAGTATGCTATTGAGAAATTCATATATTCTTCTATATTCCTATTCAGAAGATATCATGTCTTTTTAAAATGTATTTTATTCTGAATTTAAGAAATAAAACAAGCATTTCCATGATATAGTAGAGTAGAAAAAATATTGCATGTGAAACTGCAAATGTATCATGTACAACTTGCGTTCCTATTACACACACACACCCACACCCACATACACACACACGCAAGTTATGATGTAACTTTTTTTTTCCTCTTAGAGATGGCTACAATTAGACACAAATGTGTGTGTGTGTGTGTGTGTGTGTGTGTGTGTGTGTGTGTGTATAAAATCATTCTATACATACTTTCATTTATCAGTTCTTTCTCTGGATTCAGATAGCATTTTCCTTCATATGTCCTTTGTAGTTAATTTGGGTATTTATAATAGTTCAAATGACTTATTTGCTCAAAGTTGCTCTTAAAACAACATTGCTATAACCATATATAATGTTCTCTTGGTTCTGTTCATTTCACTCTTCATTATTTCACCATGTTTTCATTTCATGTTTTTTTAAGATCATCGAGATATCATTTTTTATACAACAGTAGTATTGTATCAGGATCATATACCACAACTTGTTTAGTCATTTCCCAAATGACAGGCATCCTCAAAATTTCTAGTTCTTTGTCACCACAAAGAAAGCTGCTAGTAATATTTTAGAACATATAAGTTCTTTTTCTTTTCCCCTAATCATCTTGAGAAACAGACCTAGTAGTGGTATTGCTGGGTATAGGCAGTTTAACAAATCTTTGGACATAACTCCAGATTGCTCTCCAAAATGGTTGGATCAGTTCACACATTCACCAAAGGTGAATTAGTGTCCCAGTTTTTCCATATCCCTTCCAACACTCATCACTTTCCACTTCAATCATTTTAGTCAATCTGATATGTGTAATATGACATCTCAAGGTTGTTTTAATCTGCATTTCTCAAATAATAATGATTTAGAGTATTATTCATATAATTATAAATTATTTTGATTTTTTTTCATCAGAAAACTGCCTGTTCATACCCTTTGACCATTTATCAATTGGGAAATGACTCAAATTTTTATAGATTTGACAAAGTTCTTTATATATTTGAGATATGAGCCTCTTATCTGAGAAACTACATATAAAATTTCTCCCCCATTTTGTTTTGCTTTCCTTCTTATCTTGGTTATGGTTGTTTTATTAGTACAAAACCTTTTTAATTTAATGTAATTGAAATTATCCATTTTATACCTCACACTATTCTCTATCTCATTTATTTATAAATTGTTCACCTATCCATAAGTCTGATAGGTAACATGTTCCATGTTCTTCAAATTTTCTTGTAATATCTCACTTTATAACTCAGCCATGTATCCATTTTGACCGGTAAATGGTGTAAGATATTGGTCTATGTACAGTTTCTGCCAGACTGCTTTTCAATTTTCCCAACAATTTTTTAACCAGTTAATGAATTCTTATTCTCTGAATTTAAGTCTTTACACTTGTAAAATACAAGGTTACTATATTCATTTGCTGCTGTAAATTGTATTTCTGCTCTGTTCTACTGATCTGCCTTTCTATTTCTTAAGCAGTACTAGATAATTTTAATAATTACTGCCTTAAAATATGGTTTTAGATCTGGTACTGCTATAACTCCTTCCTTTACATTTTTTTTCATCAGTTACTTTGATATTCTTGACCTTTTGTTCTTCTAAATGAGTTTTATTATTTTTTTCTAACTCAGTAAATTTTTTTTGCTCTAAATTTACCAACAATTTGTCCAGTTCTATATTTCCTCTTTTTCTTTCTATTAGATTTGTTTTGCTATGAATGAACATTAAAATCTCTCACAATTACTGTTACTGTGTGTGTATTTTTTTTAAATTCAGTTAGCATTTCCTTTATTAAATTAGTTGCTGTAGCCTATTTCTTCTTTGTTATTTCTTTTCATGGTCAATCTGTTTAGAACCTTATGTTCAACTTAATAGACTGTAAGCCCATTTGTTTCTTACTTATTCCCGCCATGTTTTTAAGGAGGCCAACATTTCTGAAGTATCAACTTTAGAACTCTCTCTTCTATATCATTTCTATTTGTCATAGAATCTCTTATCCAATCTTTATTATTTTCTGTTCTGACTTGCTTTTTGAACTATAAATTCATAAAAGAAGCAAATGTATATGGACTGATTATTTGTAGATTGAAGTCAATTTCCATCAAAAATTATGAGTTCTAACATTTGACTTTATCAGTTTCCATTCTCTGTTTCTATTTCTCCTGCTCCCATTTTGGGTACTTCTGAGGCTCTTCTCTGGGCATGACCCTGTACTCTCCTGGGTGATACGACCCTTCCTCAGAGAAGGTGGTCTTATTTACAAATTTTCTCAAGATAAAATTACTTTAATATCACTGTGTTTTTTTTTCTTCAGTCCTACAATACATCTCTTATGAGAATGTTCTCTGGTGACATCCTTTCTTTTTCTTCCTGGTACAAGAGCCCAGCCTACTATTGCTTTCATCTTATTCTCTTTTGTCATGAATTTTATCCTATCTCCCGTATTCTCAACTCCTCCCCTCATTTAATGACAAAACAATTATTCCTTCACTGTTTACTTATGTAATTCCTTGGAGTATATCACTGTTTCACTGACTCCATTCACACAAAGCCCCACTTTGTATTTCCTACCACAAAAGACACTGATTCACTTGAAGGGAGTTGGAGTCTTTAATCTTTGAATTATTAATTAAAACTTTTTTCCTGTTTCTTAAAAAAAAAAATCCCTTGTTCCTGTTAAATTTTTATCCCTGAGGTCCTGTTTTCCTTTGAGGTTACCTCTTTCTTCTTTTATTTTTCTTTTACTACTTAGGTTAATGTTGTTTTGCTCAGTCAATAAACATTTAATAAGCTTGCTATGTGCCAGGCACTGTACTAAGTGCTGAGGATACAAAGAAAGGTAAAAGACAGTCTCTGTTCTCAAGGAGCTCAAAGTGGAGAGACCACAGACAAACAATTATATACAAATAAGCTATATACAAGACAAATGGGAAACAATCAAAAGATAGAAAACACTAGAATTAAGAGTTATCCAGAATAGCTTCCTGTAGAAGGCAGAATTTTGTCTGGTACTTGAAGGAAGTCAGAGAAGCCAGGGGCCAGAAATGAGGAGGGAAAACAAGGAACAGGTAGGGAAAATGACCAGTCTCAGGAGATGAAGGGTCTTTTTTAGTGAGAAGCAATGCCAGTGTCACTCAATCACAGAAATTATGGAGTCTGTGTTTGTGTGTGTATCTGTGTGTGTTTAAAGTGTAAGGAGACTGAAAAAAAGAATGGATCCATGTTATAAAGGACTTTGAATACCAAATAGAGGATTTATATTTGATCCTGGAGATGATAGGGAGTCACTGGATTTTACTGAGGATGGGTATAGTATGTTTAGATCTACACTTTAGGAAAATCACTTTGATAGCTGAGTGGAGAATGAATTGGAGTGGGGAGAGACTTGTGGAAGGCCAACCAACCAGTGGGCTATTGCAATAGTCCAGGAATGACATGATGAGGGCCTGTATTATGGTTGAGAAAAGGAGTGTATAGGGGCAGCTAGGTGGCTCAATGGATAGAGCACCAGCCCTGAAGTCAGGAGGACCTGAGTTCAAATCTGGCCTCAGATCAAACACTTGACACTGACTAGCTGTGTGACCCTGGGCAAGTCACTTAACCCCAATTGCCTAAAAAAAAAAGAAAGAAAGAAAAAGAAAAGGGGGTGTATGTGAGAGATGTAGGAAAAAAAGAATTGAAAGGCATTGGATATGAAGAGGTGAAAGAGAATGAGAAGTTGAGGATGACACCAAGGCTGTTAGCCTAGCTATGGGAGGATGACAGTGTTCTGAAAAGTAACAAAGACATTTTGAAGGGAGGAGGGGAAATACATAATAAGTTCCATTTTGAACATGTTGAGTTTAAGATGTCCATAGGACATCCAGTTTGAGATGTCTGATGGAAAGTGGAGATGCAAGACTGGAGGTCAGCACAGAGGGTAAGACTAGATAAGAACATTTAAGAATCTTCAGCTTAAAAATAATTGAATCCATGTCCTTTTTATGAATAAGACTAAAATTATAAAAAAAATTGAGCTGCAATTTTGTGTCCTTTCATTCATATGGTTGTAGTTACAGGTATGTTGTTTTCATGGTTCTGCTTATCTCTCTCTTCGTGAGCTTATGTAAATCATCGAATACCTTTTGACATCCTTTATATTAAACACTTTTTTCTTATTGTTTAATAATATTCTGTTATATTTGTATGCTACAAATTGTTTAGTCATTCATCAATTCATCAATCAACTTTGCTTTTGCTACCATAAAAAATGTTGGTATGAATATTTTAGGTCTATATGACAACTTTCTGAATTTAAATTGCTTGGGGTATATATTTAGCACTAGAGTCAGAGGCTATGGGGTTTTTTTTAGTCACTCAACCTAATTCCAAATTCCTTTCAAGAATGACTGGAACAATTCATAAATAGTTTATTAGTGAACTTGTCTTTTTGCATCTCTCCAATTTTGATAATTCTTATCTTTTTCATCTTTGCAAATTGCTGGGTATGAAGTAAGACATTGTACTTAAATAAATTAAGCCTAATGTTCCTACCAATTGTTTTTATTTTAATATATTTTATTGATAATGATTTGGAAGAAACTTTTATAAGGTTGCTAATGGTTTGCAGTTCTTCTTTTCAGAAATATTTATACACGTCCTTTGACAACTATATTCTTTAGGAATAGCTCTTAGTCACATGTTTCTATTATTTTCCTATATAACTTTACTATCATAGCCCTATGAGAGATATTTTTCTCGCAATTAATAGCTTCATTTTTTAATTCTAGTTGCATCTTATTCCTATAAAACTTTTAACTTTTTGAAATCAAATTATCTATTTTGTTTTTTGTGATAACCTCTATCACAAAAAAAGAGTTTAGTTAAAAACTCTCCTTGCTAGCTACATTTTACAGAAGGTATCTGATCTGTTTTTTTTAAATCTATTTTTAAATGGTGTGAACTTTCATACTCAAGTTGCATTTCTATTTTGAGTTTTTGTAGAATAAGTTGCAAGATACTAGACTAAACTTAATTTCTGCCAAACTGCTTTTCAAATTTCTCTAACACATTCTGTCAAATAGAGAGTTTTTTCCCAAATGTATGTCTTAAGGTTTATTGAGGCAGCTAGGAGCCACAGTGGATAGAATGCCAGGCTTAGAGTCAGGAAAACTCATCTTCCTGAGTTCATATCCAACCTTAGAAACTTATTAGCACTGTGTGACCCTGGACAATTAACTTAGTCCCGTTTGGTTCAGTTTCCTCATTTGTAACATGAGCTAGAAAAGGAAATGGCAAACTACTCCAATATCTTTGTGAAGAAAACCCCAAATGGACTCATGAAGAATTGGTCACAACTGAAAAATTACTGAACAACAACAATAAAATGGTTTATGATGTCTGGAATATCGGATTTTATTTTATTTAATTTTTCCTTAGTTTGTCCCACTGACTTGCTTTTCAAATTTTTAAAAATTACAGTTATTCAAAATAATGATAAAATTCAATTGTAGGAACAAAGGATTTTGAAATACATAGGGTATAATTTTTAGAAGAATAGCATCTTGAAACTTCATATTACATTAAAAGTATTAATCATTAAATCTATTTGTTACTATACTTTTCTTCTGCCAAATTTCATCCACTTTAGTCTACCCTTTCATAGCTTCTACTTTATTGGAGATATTCCCCATTTTTATTTAGTTTTCCCTTTTCCTACTATTTTTGTTTTTTTAGGTTGTATTGAAAATTCTGATTTCTGCCCTAACTTCATTCCCTTTTAAAATTTTTAAATCTTTATATCACTGTCTCTGTTTCTATCTTTTTTTTCTGTCTCTCTCTGTCAATCATTCTGTCTGTCTCCATCTGTTTCTCTGTATCTGTCTCTCTCTGTTACTGGCTTCTACCTTCTCTTCTCATTTTCTGTTGCCTGCCCCTTCTACTGCTGCACAAACTCTGAAGCTGAGATGCAAGGTGTTTTCAGCCTTTAGATACATCCTCTAAGTAAACTCTGGGGGTAAGGACTGTCCCCACCTGCATTTTCAGTCATGTTTGCTTCTATCCCAGAAGCTCCTTCTCTTCAATCCCAGAGCTCTAAGCACAGCTGATATCTTCTCCCCTCCTAAAATCACTCTCTATGTCCTTTATGTGGCTTGTCAGAATCACTGGCTGTAGCCTCTTCGGGGTGGGAGTAAGTGGGGGTGGAATGGGGTAGTTGAAAGCTTTCAGGGATAGGCACTGCCTCTGGCAATCTCCACAGCTAAATCCTTGGTCAAAAACATGTGATTCTGCACATCACTGGCATGAGTTGAGTTTAGGTATGCTGAGTGTTATTTCAAGAGGCTTCTGTCAGCTTGCAAAATCCACTGTATTTATTCTAAATCTGGAACATAATTATTTTTTCAGAAACATTTTTAAACAGGACAGGGTCGAGCACAGATTCCTGAGATCCTTCACAGATCTCCTTCATATACTCTTTTTTAAAAATTTTATTTAATTTATTTTTTGTTACATTTTCAGTACTAAACTGTCTCCCTCCCTCCCTCCTTCCCTACCCAGAACTAGAGAAAGCCACCATTTCATGCACACTCACATACATACTCACACACATACACATTCATGCACACACATACATACCTATACACATATATAGATGTATATATAAACACATATATACATGCATATGTATATGTGTATATATGTACGCACATATATATATATATACATACACATACATCTATATCTGACTATATCTACCTATCTCTATCTCTATAACTATACTATGCATACTTATACTTATCAGTTCTTTCTCTGAAGGTGAATAGCATCTTCTTTTATAGGTCCTTTGTAGTTGATTTCACTATTTGTAATACTCAGAATAACTTAGTTATTCACAGTTATTTTTTGAACAATATTGCTGTTACTATATACAATGTTCTCTTGATTCTGCTCATTTCACTCTTCATTATTTTATGTCTTCCCTGTTTCCTAAAATCAACCTGCTCATCATTTCTTACAGCACAGTAGTATTCCATCACAATGATATACCACAGCTTGTTTAGCCATTCCCCAATTGATGACCATCCCCTAAATTTCTAGTTCTTTGTCACTATAAAAAAAGCTGCTATAAATATTTTAGAACATTTAGGTTCATTTCCTTTAATAGAGGTATTGCTGGGCCAAGTGGTATACAAAGTTTTATAACTCTTTGGGGCATAATTCCGGCTTGTTCTCTAAAATGGTTGGATCAATTCACAGTTCCACTAATGGTGTATTAGTGACCCAATTTTTCCACATCCCCTCCAACATTTGTCATTTTCTGCTTCTATCACTTTAGTCATGATAGGTGTGAGATGATATATCTAAGCTGCTTTAATTTGGATTTCTTTAATCAACAACAATTTAGAACATTTTTTTATTAATTTATTTTGATTTATCAATAATTACTTCCATATGCTTTTGAGTTTAAAATTTTTCTCCCCCTTCCTCTGCACCACCCTCCCCAAGATGGCACATAATCTGATATAGGCTATACATTTACATTCATATTAAACATATTTTCACATTAGTGATGTTGTAAGTAGAAATTAAAACCAATAGGAGGAACCAACAGAAAGAGGAAACAGAACTCAACAGAAGAGAAAAAACAACAATTCGGCTTCCATTGTTCTTTCATTGGGTGTGGATAGCATTTTCCATCATAAGGCCTCTGGAGATGTCTTAGATCCTTGTATTGCCAGGAAAGGTTAAGTTTATCCATATTAGTCATCACACAATGTGGGTGTTATTGTGTACAATTTTCTCTTGAATCTGCTCATTTCACTCAGCATAGAGCATTTTAAAATATGACTATACATAGCATTGATTTCTTCATTGAAAACCTCCCTGCACATATCCTTTGACTATTTATCAATTGGAGACTCATATTCTTTTAAATTTGACAAAGATTTCTATGTATTTGAGATAAGAGATCTTTATCTGAGAAACTGTCTAAAAATTTTTGCCCCTAATTTTCTGATTTACTTCTAATCTTGGCCACATTGGTTTTATACATATAAATTCTTTTTAATTTTAATGTACTCAAAATTATCTATTTTAAATCTTATAGTGCTCACTGTCTCTTGCTTATTCACAAATTCTTCTCCTACCCGTAAGTCTGATAAGTAATATGTTCCATATTCTTCTAATTTACTTATGATATCTCCCTTTATATCAAGGTCTTATTTCCATTTTGACCTTAAGTTGGTAAATGGGGTAATTTCTTCCAGACTGCTTTCCAGTCTTCCCAACTTTTTTTTTTTAACCAAATAGTGAATTCTTATTCCACAAGCTTAAATCTTTACATTTGTTAAACACTAATCCACCTTTCTATTTCTTTGGTAGTACCAGATAGTTTTGATAATTAACACCTTACGGTTAAAGATCTCATACTGTTAAGCTTCCTTCTTCTACATTTTTTTCCATTAGTTCCTTTCATTTTTTTTTTACTTTTTGTTCTTCCAAATGAATTTTGTTATGAATTTTCCCCTAGCTAAATGAAATAATTTTTGCTAATTTAATTGGGATGACATTGAATAAGTAGATTAGTTTATGAAGAATTTTCATTTTTATTACATTGATTCTGCCCACCCATGAACAATTAATATTTCTTCACAATTATTTAAATCTGACTTTATTTGTATGAAAAATTGTATTATAATTATGTTCAAGTAGTTCTTGTGTTTGCTTTTGCAGGTATACTCCTAAGTATTTTATGTTTCTATGTTTTCTCTTACTATATCTTCTTGCAGGGTTTTATTGGCAATATATAGAAATGCTGATGATTTATGTGGACCTTTTTATTTACTGCTACTTTGCTGAAATTAATTGTTTCAACTAGCTTTTTAGTTTAATCTTGGATTTTCCAAATATATCATCATATCTTCTGCAAAAGGAGATAGTTTCATCACCTCACTGCCCACTCTGATTCCTTTAGTTTCTTTTTCTTCTCTCATTGTTATTTCTAACACTTCTAATACAGTATTGGTTATAATAGGCATCCTTGTTTCACAACTGATCTTATTAGGAAGGTTTCTAACTGATCGCCATTACAAATAATGCTTACTGATGGTTTTAGGTATATGCTTATTTATAGTTTTAAGGAAAAACCCATTTAAAGCTATGCTTTAAAATATTATTTTTAATAGGAATGGGTGTTGTATTTTGTCAAAAGCTTTTTCTGCCTCTATTGATATAACCACATGATTTTGTTATTTTTATTATTGACATAATCTATTGTTAATAGTTTTCCTTATGTTATGCCATCTTTGCATACCTGGTCTAAATACCACTTGGTTACAGTATACAATCTTTATGATGTACTGTTGTAGTCTCCTAGCTAGTATTTTATTTAGGATTTTTGCACCCATATTATCAGTGAAATTGGTATATTTTCTTTCTCTGTTTTTGCTCTTTCTGCTTTATGTATAGCACTGAAGTTACCATATTTGTTTTACAAAAGAAGTTTGGCAGAACTCCTTCTTTGCTTATTATTCCAAAAATTTATTTAATGTTGGAATTAATTTATCTTTAAATATTTGGTAGATGAATGCAAATGGAAGCATACTATTTGCTCTCCTTTTCCTTTGTTGTTTTGTTTTATTGCTTCATTCTTGTGGTTCCTCCCATTAGTTCTAATTCTTCTTTACATCATGACTAATGGGAAAATATACTTAATATGTATGTGTAAGAAGAGTCTATATCAGATTGAGGACTGTCTTGGGGGCAGGGAGAAGAGTAAGAGGGGGAGAAACTTTAAAACTCAAAATTTTATGGAAGTGAATGTTGAAAACTAAAAATAAATAAATATTCAGTAGAATTCACTTGTAAATCCATCTGGTCCTGATGCTTTATTTATTAGGAATCGCATTTATGGCCTGATCAGTTTTTTTTCTAAAAAAAAATGTTTCTCTGTATATTCTACTTCCTCTCGTGTTGATCTAGGCAGTTTAATTTTTTTAAGTATTCTATTTCATTTAAAATGTTAAATTTATTAGTTATGTAATTGGGAAAAATACCTCTTAATAATTACTTTCATTTTTCTTCATTAGTGTTATATTCATCCTTTTCATTTTTATACTAATAATTTGTCTTTTCTCCCTTTTAAAAAATCATTAACCAATGGTTTATATATTTTATTGTTTTTTCATAAAATTAACTCCTAATTTTAGGTACTAATTTAATGGTTTTCTTACATTCAATTTTATTAATTTCACCTTTAAATTTTGGGATTTCCAATTTGGTGTTTAATTGTGGATTTTTAATTTATTCTTTTTCTCCTTTTTTTAATTGCATACCTGATTCATTGGTCAGCTGTTTCTCTATTTTATTGATGTAAGCATTTAGAAATATAAATTTCCCTCTGATTATTGCTTTTGCTGCATTCCATAGGTTTTGGTATGTTATTTTATTATTATCTTTCTCTTTCATAAAATTACTGTTTCTATGACTTGTTCTTTAAGCCACTCATTATTTAAGATTAGATTATTTAATTTCCAATTATCATTTAATCTGTGTTTCCATCCTCTATTAAAGATAATTTTTATTGAATTATGATCTGAAAAGGATTCATTTAATATTTCTCCTTTTTTGCATTTAATTATAAAGTGCATATGCCCTAATAAATGGTTCATTTTTGTAAAGGTACTATGTACTGCTCATATAAAGCTTTTCCTTTAAAATTTTAGGGGCTATAACATTTGGTGTATATGGGTTTAGTAATGATATAACAATGATATAATGATATAAATGATACCTTTTTTATCATAATGTAATTTCCTTATTTATTTCTTTTAATTAAATTTATTTTAGTTTTAACTTTGTCTGAGATGATTGCTACCCCTGTTTTTTTTATATCAGCTGAAGCATAATAAATTCTACTCCAGTCCTTTATTTTCACTCTATCTGTCTCATCTTTAAATGTGTTTGTTGTAAACAACATTTTGTTGGATTCTGGGTTTTAATCCATTCTGTTGTTTGTTTCCATTTTATCAGTTAGTTCACCCCCCTCATATTCAAAGATAAAATTACTAGTTATATATTTCCTTCAATCCTATTTTTCCTCATTGTTTATACTTCTCTCCCTCTCTTTTTACCCTATCCTTTTTCACACATCTAATTTACTTCTGAACACTGCCTCCTTAATCCATAACCCTTCTAAGAATTTATTCCTTATTCTCTTTTCTTTTTCTCCTATTCCTTAATCTACACAGTCTTCTAATAGTCCTTCCCTTATCCCTTCCCCTTCCCCTTCTATTTCTTGATTTGTACACTTTCTAAAAGTCCCACCCTTATCCTATCTCCTCACTCTCCTATTTCTCTTAAGGTAATAAGACTTTTACACACACACACACACACACACACACACACACACACACTATTTCCTCTTTAACTCAATTCTGATGAGAATAAGGTTCTAGCACTATCAGCTTTTGACCCCCTCCTGCCTCCACTGTAACAGTTCTTCCATTCACACCGAGTTTGTAGGAAATAATTGCTTCCTTTTGCCTGTCCTTTTGAATTTTATTTTTTAGGATTGTCCCCTCATACTCAACTCAACCCTAAGCCTTGTATTTATTTATGCTCTTGCAAACTACTGTAGTAATGATAACATCCTTAAGAATTACAGATAATATTTTCTTATATATGGAATAAACATTTTACCTTGTTAAATCCCTTGTAATTTGTCTTTAATGTTTACTTTCTTATGTTTCTCCTGATTCTTCTGACAATTACTCTTTGAATTGTTTCATTCAATTGTTTCATTCATCTAATCCAAATTCTTCTAATGTTTCCACAAAAAATAATGTGGGATATTTTATCAACTATTTTTTTCAGATATTATTGTTATTGTTTGTCCTGACCATGACATCAGGAAGATAATGCCATGACATGCAAGTGAATTGGATGTAAGTGAGGGAAGGTTGTGCAAGGTCACCTGCCTCACTTTCTTCTCCTGATCCATCTGAGTCCAGTGGCAAGACATAGATCAGGATTACTGGAGATGGCCCTCAATGCAATTGGAGACATTCATCTTTTTAAGCTAAGGTCTTTAACAGGTCTCAGTTTGACTGATGCAAAGCCCATTCAGTAACTAAGACTAGGTAAGAAAAGAGGCAAAGAATGGTCTCTTTTACCTAGTCAAAAAAAAAATCAATCTGGGAGGGGAAAAACTTTAGGGTTTTGGGCCAAAATAGAAAGAACTGCTATTTACATTCACACTGAGACCATCAGGGCCAAAACAATGACCAAGAGGGCTTTGAACTGGGACTTATTGTTGACCAATCGATGACAGCCATAGTAATTTGGATTTAAGGCATGGTCCTTAAGAAAGAAATCTAGCCAGTAAACCCCAAGATATCTTGCAAGGTTTCAGAGATCAAAATTTACATTCCTTTGAGCAGAGATCCTTCAAGAAAGGAAGGAAGGAAAGAAAGAAGGAAGGGAAGGAAGGAAGGAAGGAAGAAAGAAAGAAAGAAAGAAAGAAAGAAAGAAAGAAAGAAAGAAAGAAAGAGAGAGAGAGAGAAATTGGTCAATTCCAGTTGGATTTCTAGTGGGGCAACTCCTACTACTCAGAGAGGTTGTTGTTTGTCCTTCATTCTTGAAAAGGACCATGACATCAGGGAGATGATGTCATGACATGCAAGTGATTTGTATTTAAGTGAGGGAAGGTTGTGCAAAATCACTAGCCTGACTTTCTTCTCTGAAGCCATCTGGGATCAGGATGACTGGAGATGGCCTTGCATGAAGTGGGAGACCTTGGCCTTTTTAAGCTAAGGTCTTTAACAGGTCTCATTTTGTCTGAGGCAACACATATCTAGTGATTAAAGCTAGGCTGTTGTTGCTTGTGCTTTGTTTTCAATGTAGTTTAGACTAGATGGTCATTGAGCTAACCCAGAAAATATTTGACTCTGAATTGGATAGATTTTCTAAGGAGAATATTTAGAAAGCATTGGGGAAGAGTCACATAGTATAGAAAGTCAACTTCTCTGACCATTCATGGAAACAGTGCTCACAGAGATAAAATTAGGGATCTTTTCAAGGATTTTAGCCATTAAGGTAAGGGATGTAGGAACCGTACATTCTCAAGTCTAATTCTAAGCACTGGGCCACAAAGTACACAGAAAACATGTAACACTACAATCTTTCAATGTCTATGCAAGCTCCAAACCATAAATGTGATGTAGCTTTATGATTACATAGAGTGTTTCTCTGATGACAGTTTCGTCAAACTAAAGTAACATAAAACTATATTTCTGCAAATTGCTACTGAATGTCTTTTCTAAATTACTGTCCATAGTAATTTGGGACAAATGGTCATATTGACCTGAACTATGCTTATAATAGAGGTACTGAAAAATTATTTCTCCTATCTTTAAGGTAAACATGTGCCCTTTGTCTTAATTTTAAGGTTATTTTTTGGGGGAAATGTATTTTTGGCCTTGATTATTCATTTCTGTTATTTTAAAAACAGTAATTCATCTCATGCATCTGCAATCTGGAAAAGGAACTTAACTTTTTCTGTCTTGAGAAACTGTGATCTTTGGATTTTACTGCTGATGAATGCAGTGTATCATTTGGTTCAGAACCCTGGGTGTTAAGCATCCTACCTTTAAATCTCATTTTTGTTCCCAGCATTAGCCCTCATTCTCCTGATTCAAGCTTTTTTTTTTTTTTTAGTTTTTTTTCTTTATTATTGGTTTTCTGTTCAATTTATTTGAGTCTTTCTGGCCTCCCAATCTTTTTTTTTTCTTTAAAGGAGGAGAACTAATGTTCTTATTTAGAAGGCTTAAGTGCATTTTTGGCCATTCTTCTTTAGAGATTGCACTATTCAAGTAGTCCACTTTTTTTTTTTTAGTTGAATGCCCTAATTTGTTCCTGGGACACAGATGGAAAATTCTTAGGTCTATATTAAAAGGCCTCATCACCAATATGAGACACATTGGAATATGGAATTGAATAAAGGAAAGTTGAATGAAAGAAGAATATGGAGGAAATGACCACAAAATTTCAGAAGAAAAGTACCCTCTTTGAAGTAACAATCAGTGATTTATGTGGCAGCACTGGAGTTAGGAAGGTGACCTAGTCTATCCCTTTTAAGTGTTCCAAGGAGGACTGGATTTCATGTATGTCTCATAGTTGTCTTCTCATTCTTATGTAAAGGAGCATAGTGATATAAACAGTGTTATGCAAGTAAAAAATGATCTACTTTTTATTGCATTCCAGTATCCTTAATAGATGAAGTTCAGCAATTCACCTTTGTCACATTTGAACATATTCAAGCCTGTTATCTTGTAGGTTTAAAATCAACCCTTTTTATATCAGGACATGATACAATATCAGACTTTGTGTTACTGAAACCATGATATTTCAAATGTCTTTAATTTTATATTTTTTACTGGGTTCTGAGGAGGATGGTTGGTGTTTCTGATGTTCAAAATTTTCTGCGTAATAAGTAGGCAATCCCTCTAAACAGTGACATGACAAGTAAGGTTTGTCCCAGGGACTGGTCCTAAACAAAGTCATAATTTCCCATTTACGTATAATTTATTGTGGTGATAAAACCCACTTTATTATGATTTACAATACAGGTCAGTAAAAGGTTTATTCCATACATGGCAGATAGAAGTCATACAGTATATAGAGATATGTGTCTCTATGGGACAAGTGGGCTCCTGAATATAAGCCATTTCTCTATAGATATGAATTCACAATTCCCACCATCCTTTGGGGCAGTTTGTTGTGTTTGAGGGGAGGGGGATGATATTTTTCAATTTGCTAACCTGACATTATTCTTGGAAGTTCAAGACAGTGTTTACTCTGCTTGTTTTTTGGTTGATCTTGTATAAAAACTTGGATAAAGGAAAAGAAAATAGTGTTGAGGGTGATTGACCATTTAAACTTGAACTGGGAACTTATTATAAAATGACATAACACCCATGCAGAAAGGTAAATATGGTGACCTTTTTTCTCTAGTGCCACAGCTTTTTGTAGAAACAACAATACATAAAAAAGCTAGTTTTCCAGTTTGTGTTTGATTTGTTTTAAATTGTTGCTCTTAACAGTTATAATCACCATTAAAGTCAAACTGTCCTAAGAAAACATGCACAAATGATAAGGTGAAGATAATAGATAGTTCAATTGAGATTTATGAATTTTCATTTCTAATTATCTTAAAACCATATGATAATATGTTGAACACTTAAATTTATATAAAATTATTGTCATCTTCATCTTTCTCTCAATCTTTTCTTCTTATTCATTGGAGTTCAGAGAGAAAATCTATTAGTCTAATTGTTATTTTTTTATTCTTTATTACTGCTTTTCCAATTGAATATAAATATTGGGAATTCAGCTCATTTTCTGTAGACTCACTGAAAGCATCTTTGGGACAACTCGAGAAGCAGATAAAATAAAGGTGATGCTTTGTATCTCATTTTGTTCAAAATCACAATTTTGATTTCTTATGTGGGTCTCTATATTTTGCTACCTTTCCTCCCCACCCATACAGTTAATGGATTATCAACATATCAATCAATAAATACAGGCTCCTTAAGGACAACCATTCTATAATTTCTGAATCAACCTGAAAAAGTCCTTGATTCATATAAACAAATACCTATGACTCAATTTGTTCATTGCTTCTTTATTAAAATATTGTTGGTTGAATTCATGTAGTATTTATGTTTTTTTTATCTAATTCTTGGGTGTAGCTACTTCATTGGCTCCATTCATATACAAATCATTTTGCATCCGACAAATTTACTCAACAAATCTATTCTTATTATCAGCCATCACTGTTGTTTGGTGGTGTGATATCTGTTGAGTGGAAGAAAATTCTGTACTCAGCATTTTTGCTAAACTCTGTCAGAAAATAATTTTAGTAATTAAATTGAACTTATTCTAAGAGAGAGGTAAAATTAATGCTAACAGAAGAATGTTAAAAAAAATTGGCAGAATATCCTCATGCCTTTGGAAATCTTTCTAGCTATTGTCATTTCAGAGTTACACCTAATAATTTTTTCAATCAATACAATTCCACAGTCAATATGAAGTAAGGCATCAGAATTTATGTAACTTGGCTTAACAGTGACTTAAAATACTAGTGTCCCTAAGTCATTTTCCTAAAATTGAACCATTTGTTCTAAGCCATGTAATGCTTCTTTGACCATTTCATCTGAACTCAAGGTAATTCCTTTAACTGAAGCAACCAAAAAGCTTCTTCTTTTTGTTACTATCATATTAATCTAGTCAAGGCATGGAGAAAGAAGGTACCACTTTTAGGTGAAATAAATAATCCCTCTTACTTTATCTGATTACTATTCTATCCTCAAAGAAAAAAAGAATTATTCCAAGCTTGTACCCCATTTCCTTAAAGTGTTTAGGCAAGGAAAAAAAGGATTTATTATGGAATAATAATACTAAGTAGATAGAGAAAATTATTAAGAATTTTTCATTTAGGTGAGACTCAGGATTTCAGGCTCAAATACCACAGTATTTTGTAACATATAACTAAAAAAAAGAGAACAGAGATGGAGAGGGAATTTGGAATGCTTAAACAATTGCAACAATTTTTTTGTAAGTTCTTAATTTTTTATCATGTGCTCTGGTTATATGTATCAATCTTATTCTTTCTTTTTGACATGAAAGAATTAGTCTTTCTATAGTTGCCTTGATATGGTATTCTCTGTGTTTTCTTAATATTGTATGCACTTTATTAGTATATTTTCTATATCTAACCCAAAAGTATACATTAAGAATTGTATTACAAAGATATTAATTACTCTAACACTTCTCACTGAACTTCAATTTCAAGATGCTAATATTTCATTGATATACATAGAATTTTTTTCCTTGATAGTTTTATATTTCACATGAATTGATTAGCTGTAGCAGATCAAGGTATTTGTAGGTATTATAGGTGGTACAGCCAATAGAGTGCTTGGCCTGGAGTCAAGAAGACCTGAGTTCAAATTTGTCCTCAGTATCTTCCTATTTGTGTGACTCTGAGCAAGTTATTTGATTTGTGTTTGCTTCAGTTTCCTCATATGTATAATGGGGATAATAATGGCACCTATCTCTCATGGTTGTTGGGAGTATCAGATAAGATAATAATTGTAAAACACTTGGCCCAGTTCCTGGAACATGGTAAATGCTGTATAAATATTACTTTTAATTATTATAATTCACCTTCATCCATTGATTCAACTATATTTTTGTAACTCCTATCCCAAGGCCCATTGATATGGGACTCTTTTCTTATTGATGGAGACAAAAGTCTAGCCCTGGGTGAGGAACAGAGGAACAGACTTGGTGAGAGACAAGAGAGCTCAAACTTTTGCCAGTCCTCTTTTAGGATTCTTCAAGCAGGAGTCCTTTTTAGAATTCTCCATAAGAAAGTCCTCTTTGATCATTGAATTGCATCAGGGGCTCCTGGCTTCCAGCTTTGGGAGAAAATGGAAGAGACAAACACCACTTCAGGTTGCTGAAGGAAAAGACTCTGGGAAGACTTGAGAGGAGCAGGTAGTTTCTATCATTTCCCTATTTCCAACTTGCTCTTTTAGATCTAGGACTTTCTCTCGCTCTCTCTCTGTTAAGCTGAGTTATCTGGCTCCCAATGGGAGAGCATCTTCCCTCTGTATTTTCTAGTATGTATTCTTCTTTGTACACCTCCTCTGATTTTTGTTTTGTTAAGATTTGAATAAATGGGTTTCTTTGCTATTCTCCATGTGTGATCATTGTGGAACTGGTATTTGAGGGGAAAGGGACCCAACCTTATTCTCATCCACCCATTCCACTGGGAAATGTCTTCACATGCTTGGGGTAGATACCTCTCCTAACTCATCTATGAGTTAGAGACCCCTCTCTTACCCTCAAATTGTTTTAACTGGTCTATTGAACTAGTTTACTGGGGTCTGACCACTGTGCATGCTACAGATTCTTGGAGTCATAGGTGAGAGTTGAGTGAATGAGATGGACACCAAAGGTAGAAAGCAGCCCTGAAAAGGGCTCAGCTGCCCTCACACCAAAGGCACTAGTGTTTCCTGAACACCCTACACTCGAAAGGAGGTATTAGACTAGAGTTATATCTATCTACTCCCTTAAATATTATTAGTCTAGGGCAGTGGAATGGGTGGTTGAGAATAATTTGTTTCAGTGGCCATGAAGGTGGCCATGAAGCAAGCACTGTAGAGTGCTTAGAGCTTGATTAGATAGTGAAGATGCCAAGGTCATTCACTGTCTACCTAGCCATCATCAGTCACTTTGATTTTTGTCTTGCCACTGGACTCCATTGATTCTGGAAGAGAGAGTAAGGATGACTACTTTGCATAACTCTGTCTCACTTAAATCCAATTCATTCACAAGTCAAAAGACATCACCCATACTATTTTACCATTTTTACCTACCTCAAAGTCCTATGGTGACAGGCAAGTGATGAAGTAGCAGGTAGGAATACACTGGGAGCTGTAGTCACAACTCTACATACAGGTGACCCAGGCCAAAAGGTTGTCTTCTCCCTGGACTGAAGCAACAGTGAGGTTTGGTAGCCCCCTAGGCATCTGAGTAGCCTTTTAAGGACTGCACTGCTGGAAGGGACTAGAAAAGGTGCCCTAAAAATTGTCTGCTTTACTCAAACCTGGTCTACTTGCCATGGCATATACAGTTGAAACACAAAAAAAGTACAAAAATTTTTGCAAAGATGATTCCACTTACCATCAGTAGATAGATTGTGCACATACTTATGGACAAATAAAATCCAGTAGACCTGAAAGACAAACAGCTCTTGTTGCAAGAGAATTCAGCAGGTATCCCATCCAAATAGAAGCCCTGAGTGAAACAAGGCTGATTCATAAAGGCCAGTTTACCAAAGTCATAGCTGGATACATCTTTTTCTGGAGTGCCCACAGTGATGAGGAGCACCATGGAGCTAGTGTAGGTTTTGCAATCAAAACTAATGTAGTCAATAAGCTTGTACACCTACTGAAAGGAGAGAATGACATATTCATGACAATGAAGTTGCCACTTAAATGAAAACACCATGCCACAAGTTCATCAGTGTGTATTCTTTCAGCATAATGAATCCCAATGACACCAAAGAAAAATTTTATGAATATCTGGAGATCCTTATCATCAATGTGCAGAAAGAGGAGAAGCTGTGGGTGACTTTAATGCCAGAATAGGCACAGACTATCAGATATGGCATGGAGTCCTGGGTAGGAATGGAGTGGGAAATAGCAATAGCAACCATAACTTCCTATTGAATACTCGTGTATCTTATGACCTTTTCATCACCAAAACTGTCTTTCATTAAATGCACTATCTTCCATTTAAAAGTAACAAAACTTCATGTATGCACCCTCACAGTAAACATTGTCATTTAATAGCTTATGTCATTATAAGAAGAGACAGACAGGATGTGAGTGATGAAGGCAACGTGTAGCTCAGAGTGCTGGCCTGATCAGAGACTTATCCTTTTCAAGCTAAATATTTGAATTCAACAAAAGCAGCAACCCCAAAGCAAGACAACTATCAGAAGACTGAAGGTCAACAAATTAGAGCCCCTCCCTGAGCAAGAACACTGTATTACTCACTTGGAGGGAAAGCTAAACCAATATACAGTTGAAAATAGTGGAGCAGAAAAGGAGTGGGCAGCTTTCAGAGATTTGGTGTACAGCATCACTTTTACTTATCTTGGCCAGAACACCTACAAACATCAAGATTGGGTTGATGGAAATGATAGGGAAATTCAGAAGCTGCTAAACAAAAAAAAGTGAACTCCACAGGGTTTACCAGCAAGGTAGTTAACCCATCTTTTAGAAGGCAGCATTTCACTCCATCAAAATTAAAGTGCAAGTAAAACTTAAAGAGATGTAAAATTCTTGGGTCAGTAAGAAGGCAGATGAAATTCAGTTTTATGCTGATAGTAACAATCCAAAACACTTTTATGATGCCTTGAAGGCTATTTATGAGCCAAAGACCTATGGTACATCACAACTACTCAGTGCTGTTGGAGCCATATTGATTAGTGATCCTGGAGAGATGGGCTGGACATGTCCCTAGTATTCTCAACAGACCATCTTCAAAAATGCTGAAACTATTGACTATATACCTCAGGTTGAAGCCACTCCCTCTCTATCCAACTTCCTTCTGAAGAAGAGGTTTTGAATGCCATTAGGTTCCACTTGTGTGGCAAAGTGCCACACACTTATTCTATTCCAGCTGAGATTTATAAGGCAGAGGGTCAACTACTCATACAAAAGCTGATGGAATTTTCCAGGTTATATAGAAAGAGGAGGTTATCTTCCAGATCAAAGATGTCTCCATTGTTTGTCTCTATAAAGGAAAAGGAAATAAATTGTCCTATGACAATCACAGGAGCACCTCTCTCTTAGTCACTCATGGCAAGATTCATGCCAGAGTCTTTCTTATAGGCTAATCCTTCACCTGAAAAATAGTCATCTACTTGAGAGCCAGTGTGGCTTCAGAAAGGGCCAAGGAACAGTTGATATAGTGTTTATTGCTTGACAACTCCAGAAGAAATGCCAGAGGCAGAACAAAGGTTTGTATGCAATGTTCATCAATCTAACAAAGGCTTTTGATATTGTCAATTGTGAGGGCTTGTGGAAAATGATTACAAAATTTGGTTGCCCAGAGAAGTTCATCAGTATTGTACATCAGTTTCATGACAGCATGTTTGCCTGGGCTCTGGGTAATGGACAATGCTCTTGCACTTTCCCACTCACCAGTGGAGTGAAGCAGGGATGAGTGCTTGCTCCCATACTTTTTAGCATGATGTTTTCAGCCATGTTGTTGGACACCTTCAATGAGGACAAAGATGGCATCTATGTCAGCTACCACACTTGTGGTAAATTATTTAACTTGAAAAGACTGCAAGCCAAGACCGATGTGGAGGGGAGTTGTGTGTCTGACTTTTTGTTCACAGATGATTATGTGCTCAATGCAGCCTCTGAGGCTGAGATGCAACAGAATACATACTTATTCTCTGCCACTTGTACTAATTTTGTCCTGACAATTAAGACCAAGAAAACAAAGGGTCTTTACCAGCCAGCACTGCAACATCCATACATGGAACTGTAGCTTACAACAAATGGAGAAATTTTGAATGCTATGAATAAGTTCACTTACCTCGACAGTATACTATCACAAAGATGATGAGGATGATGCCTGCATTACCAGAGCTAGGTCAGTGTTTGGAGGTTCTGAAAGAAAATGTGATAGAGAAGAGGTATTGGGCTGCCTACCAAACTGAAGGTCTACAGAGTTGTTGTGCTGACCTCATTGCTGTATGCCTGTGAAATCTGGAGAGTATACCATTGACATACCAGGAAAATGAATCGCTTCCATTTGAATTATCTTAAGAAGATTTTGAAGATCATCTGGCAAGATAAGGTACCAGACACTGAGATCCTTTCTTAAGCTGAACTACCAAGAATCAAAGTTTACTGCCGAGAGCACAACTCTGATGGTCTGGCCATGTAGTTCAATTGCCAAACGTATGTTTGCCTAAAAGACATTTTGTGGAGAATTCACACAAGACAAGTGCTTGCATGGTGGTCAGAAGAGGTGATATAAGGAATCCCTCAAGGTCTTTCTGAAGAACTTTGGAATCAATTGTGAGAGAGAGGAGACAATGGCACAGAACTTCTCAGCATAGAGTACCTGCATCAATGAAAACTCTGTTCTTCTGATCAAAGCAGGATTGAAGTAGCTTAAAAGAAATGTGAGATGCTCAAATTTAGAAGCATCTCCACTCCAACCATTGATAAGGGCTGTGTGTGCCCTGCCTGTGATAGAGTCTTCCAAGTTAATATTGGTCTGATTAGCCACAGTAAGATATGTGGTACCTTGATCCTAACATAGTGATGTCATTTTGGTACTCAGTGAGAGTGAAAGATAACCAACCCAGTACCCCTGTTCTCTGTGAAGAGGCTAGCGGCCTCCAGTCCCAACATTATGCTTCCCCTCCTGTCAAGAACAAAAGTCTCCTTGGAGAAGGATGGAAGGAGAAGAAGCTAGAGATGTCTATTCTGCCTCCCCATCAAGCCACACAAGGACGGCCCTTGCCACTTGTGAGTTGCCCTAGATATAGAACCCTCTCCTCTTCACTTCATTCTGCTACATTTTAAACAAATGAATTGGCCAAATATAGACCCTACAACCATGAATGATTGTGTGTTAGCAATTGTTTAATTTATGGCCATGTTTATACAGGCATGACTATGTATAGAGAAATATTTGGTCATTATGCTTTGTTAAAGCTTATCTATATGGCCTCTTGAACACAGAGGACTTAGCTTAATGAACCAATGCAAAATATGAATGAATGACTTAGTCTTTGTAAAATGTTGGATCCAGCTACTATGTATAAAGACTCAAATGATGAGCTATTAATCTGAGGTTTAGGTATCTTTGACAAAAAGCCAACATATTTAACTTCTGGCATATCCTTCTTATTTCTGTACATCAGCTAACACATATTTTGGCAAGAATAAATTGGTATTTATAACTGTGGCATGAAGCCTTCCCTTTTTTCGCTTGTAAAGGAATGAAATGTTAATGCATTTATTAAGCACTTACCATGTGCTATGATACAAATGAAAAAGGGAGATAATTCTTGTTCTCCAGTGGTTTATATTCAAATTCTAACTGCTTTTTCAAACTGTTTCTTTCTAAATAAGGTGCAGCTTTTTTCTTCTTCAAAAGAGAAGCTTCCTAGTTGACCATCTATCACTTTTTCCACTCTGCTTAACATCCACCAGATTCTTAATTGGTTAACATTGATTGACATTGGGTCAGACTCCCAAGCTGTTTTATTCTTAACACCTGTTCTACCTTTTCAAGGTAAGTTATAAAGAAGTGTCAACAATGGCTGAAGAAAACCTCTTCCTAGAAAAGAGGTGAAAAAAAAAGAAAAGGAATGATGGCTCTGGGCTCAACAGTCCTACATTCAATCATTGTGGGTTCTGACCATAAATAGGGGGTATCAGGCTTTTTTTTCATATTCTGGTTGATTGTCCCAGCCCTAGAATTTTCAGGAAAATTTCCAAAGCCAAGCTTAGCTAAGGTATATAACTAGGCTCTACTTCCAAAAGAGTAGAAAAATGCCTTATAGAAAAAAAAGTATGAAGTGTATAAAGAAGATAACAATTATAGGGAAACTGTTTTCTCCGCCACAGAAAAAACATGCTTTAAACACAAAAGATTTTTAGTTACTTGTCAAATTGTTGCTCATCCTTCATTCTTAAAGAGGACCAATGACCCGTTTTGACTTGAAATCAAATTGGATTTAAGTGAGGCAGAGCTGTGCAAAGTCATCAGCCTCACTCTCTCCTCTAGAGTCATTGAAGTCCACTGGCAGATATAGGCCAAGATGACTGGCAATGGCCCAGGATGCAGTAGGAGACCTTGTCCTTTTTAAGCTAAGGTCTTTCCAAGGTCTTAGTCTGTCTGAGGGAACATCCACTCAGTAATTAAAAGCTAGGTAAGAATTGAGGCAAAATATGGCCTACTTTGCCTTTACAAAGAATCAATCTGGGAGGGCAAATACCCTCACAGCTTCTGGCCAGAATAGAAACAATTGATATTTATACCCACTCTGAAGCAACAAAACCCAAACAATAAACAATGAGCAGGTGAGATTAACCTATTATTGTCCAAGCAGTGAAAATGGAGTTAATTGACTTGTCAAATACTTAAAACATAAAAGAATATCTCTTCACTACTAACATATTCTCCTAGAAAGTAAAGACAACTTTGTAATACTGCTCAATAGATATTTCACGTTCACTCTAGAGCTATAATGTGCTGGCAATTCACAAGTTCAGATGTTCTGGTCAGTCAGGGATGAATCTTTCATCCTTTCAGTTGCAGACTTCTGCTAGTAGTACCTTTCTCCACAACGTACTTGTTGAAAAAAATCGACTTTTGCTAAGTGACTGGTTTTTGACCTTTCAAACAATATTATTGACAAGTATGATAATATTCACTTCTTAGGATAGCTGTTCAGTGACTAAGGGAAAGAAACTCAAAATTGCCATAGCAACTCTCTCATTTTTCTGTACTGTCAGGAAGTCCTGTTCTACAATGAACAAATTTCCTTTCATTTTATATCTTATTCTCTCATGCTCTTTCTCTGGTCCTCACTAAGACCTGTTTCCTTCCAAATGGCATCTTCTCTCATGCCCTCTCCCTCAGGTCACTGGTCCTAAGGGTGTAGTTGGAATATTCCTTGTTCCAGTACTATAACCAGACTCTCTCTCTACTACCATTGTTCAACATCCTGTTTTCCTTCAAAAGAGATAATATTTGCAAAGTATTTAGCACAGTTTCTGGTACTTAGTAGGCATTATATAAATGTTTATTTCTTTCCCTTCCCTACCTTCCCCTTTCTTTGAGGTTTGCTCTATCTAAATGATATTCATCACTCAGTCCAAATGCTGATGGCTCTTATCTACTGAATTCAAGATTATTCTTTCTCCTCCCTCTATGAGTTCAATCTGGCTCATAGACAATATTCTGTTGTCATTCTTGGGGACTTCTATGTTATTGGTGTTTATTCAGTACTCTTATTTCTTAGTTATTCATTCTGCTAAACTCCCATAACCTATTCTGCCACTCTGCCTCAGCTAAATAGAGTGATGGCCATACTTTGATCATACCAATACCAAAAATAGATGATTGTACCAATTATGGATTCTGAAATAAATTTATCTGGTTGTGACCTCTGATCATTGTACTTTCCCTAAGCTTTACCTTTTCCAAGTTAATATTCTATCTTCTCCATGATTTGCAATCTTTCTACCCTCAGAATTTTTCCAGGCCATTTCTTATACTCTGGCTACCCTCTTCTTCCTTGCCAGTCTCTTTCCCTTTGTGAACCAATTTAATTTTTCATTATATTCCATTCTTGAATTTCTTGTCATGACTTTCCAAGTCCCAAATGTGGATTACTCACACTATCTACCTCCTCTCTTCCTAGTCATGTGGCACTTACTGGAAATGAAAAAAGTCTTACAACAGTGATGACACCACAGTCTTCATACCTATCACTCTCCTTTTGTTTTACTCGATGGTTCAACCATACTGGCCTACTTGCTGTTCCATGCATATGACACTTTGCCTGTCTCAATTGTCTTTGCTTTTCCTCCTGTCTGGAACCCACTTCTTCCTTACCTCTAATTTTTTAAATACCTGGTTTTCTTCTACATAAAACCTATCATTATTCATTCTAGTTGTTAGTATACTACCTTCCTAAACTAAGTTGTATTTATTTTGTATATATTGTAATATTGATATGTGGTCACTTTTCTCTCTCCCATTAGATTGTAAGTTTCTTGAAAGCAACAGCTGTTTGACTGTTACCTTTGTATCACCAGGACTTAGCACAGTGCCTGACACATAGTATGGATTTAATAAATGCTCAGTGATTGATAGATTGATTTAAAAAAAAAACAGTTAGTTACTTGAGGTCTACTTTTGCTGTAGAATGTATGAAGTCACCATTGCTTCTGGGGAAAAGGAAGAAAAATCCTTTTCTCCTCTCACTGGAAGTCCAAGGGAGTGCTAGTATTGTCTGTAGACCATCAAAGAAGTTACTTTGAAGGAGCTTTTTTTCCTCAGTCCCTCATATATCATACTGATGGGATAGTTCTTCCTGGATCAATCACCAATCATATTTGCCACAGTCCTTAATCATGTGGACTCACAATGACTAACCAGAGATCCACTGGTCATGCATGTTCTTTAGCAAAGAACCAGAGCATGTGGTCAAGGCTTAGAAAAATGATGAAATATCCCTTTTCTCACTCCCTGCCTGACTTTTACATCCAGAGCACTGCAGAGCTCTAGCATGGTTGCTTGTTATTTCACTAGTCTGCAGGTCTGTTTTGTTGAAGTTTGAAATGCTTTCCACATACATGCATGCTAAAAGAGTATGCAATTGTTGAGCTTATTGATCCGATTACAATGGACAGCATTAAATGTGTGTTTATATTGACTGCAAATCAATAACAATTATTACAGGTTCTAGGATGAGTGGCACATATTTGTTAAGAATCTATGTCTAAAATGTGAAGCATATTTGAATTAGACAAAAGTACAGAAAAGGAAAAAAAAATTGATTGATCTACAATGACTTCTGCTTATGAATGACATATTCTATAGGACATTAAGGCAGAGTATGTGTTGCATTAAACAGCAGACAACACTGTTATTTATGCAATTTAAAAAAAATTGTTCTTGTTATCGTTCCATTTGGGTGATTGAAGTTAATTGTGATAATACTATTCTATAATTTCCATGCAGCATCTTAAGAAATGCCCATTAAATGAATAACCCTAACTGTACCATTGATAATGGATTTACAGCTTAAGAATAGTCTTATCCTAGCCTTATGTAGTAGGAAATTCCATACTGTGCATATTTTAACTTCAGGTTTTGAATAATTAATGAATTTTAAAAATCTATTATAATATCTGTGTATGTGTGTGCTCAGTAATAAGCCTACATATAAAACAAGTATTTTATTCTACCAATTCTCAGTTTTGGAAATGACTTAATAATGTTCACAAGGATTAGCTAAATATTAAAGGTAAGAAATAATAATGAGCATAACTTTGCTTTTTAATCTGTTTCATTATCTGCAAGATTTGAGCGTGCAGTTGGATGGGAAACCACAGAGTACCTACATCATGGACAGAAACTACAGATACATAATCAGTTGGGCCTAGGGTGATACTGTCTGGCAGTTGAACCTTGGGATATCATGATAGACCAAAATTGGTCACAGTGGTTCATGTTCTCTCTTTTAAGAGAGTAGAAATAGCCCTTCATTAAATTGTGAACCTTTCCTTGATTTCTTCAGCCTCTGTTTTTGACTCTATCTTTATCGCCTTGTGAAGTCACTTCCTCTTCAGGGACTCAAGAACCTATTCTCAGGAAAAGATCAGACATCAGTCATTCAAGTTCAAGTCAATGTGTGATCTCTCAGGGATATTAGTATTTTAAGACATTGTGGTATGTTTCTTTTGCTAAAATAATTTCAGGCATCAGACAAGTAGGGGGATTTTTTTTTTTAAAAATAGCATAGCTTTCCTAGCACCATTGAAATCTTGTTAAAATAGCATAACAAAACCTACTTTGTCCATGTGGAAGAGAAAAAGGAGAAAGCATATATCATTGCCAGATATCTTAAATATTTGTTGTATCTTCTGTTCAACAATAAGAACTGCATTTGAGACATCAGGAAAAGTTTCCTATACCCTTAGACTGAGAAGAGAATAATGTTTGTACCTTTCTGGCTAGAAAGGGAGATTAAATTTAATTATTTTTTTAAAATTAGAGACAAGAGTTGAATAGTATTTATTCTTTTAGTAGCATTTCTTTCATTTCACCAATTTCATAATGATTTATTTGGCTATTATGAAAGACTGTCCTCAATAGTCTACAATGCTTAAATTTTACATTCTTTTCCATTGAATTTGATGGTGCACATCTTCCAGTGAACTTTCTACCCCCCACCTACATTTTTTATTTATTTGTTTGGAAAGCAACATTTTCTCTAGGGTTTTTTGCAAATTATACACCTCTCTCTGTTAATTTAGGAGCAGTTCCTGGATACTCTGAATGTAATGCTGTGGAGATTCATTATAAAAGATTGGTGTCTGCACGCCAGGGAAATTATTTATCATAGATTCCCCCTTTTGCCAAGAAATCTGAGGGATGGACTAAATGGCTTTTTGCATGTATATGATGCATGGATATGAGGGTTGGAACAGAGTTCCCAGAGGTTTATTTGGTTTAATTTTTCTATGATTCCAGACCTAGAAGTTACTGCTGGTCCTATGGAAAGAGAATATTCCTGGGACTAAGGAGGCCTTGGACTCTGCTGCTCTCTGGTTCAGTGACTGGGCAGGTCACTGATCTCTCTGGGTCAATGTCAAGAGGTTTTTGGGAGAAAAATGTTTTGCAAACTGTAGAGTGGTAGAGATGTGGGTTGTTTTCACTATTGATCCTATGGCTGCCTGAGATGCTGCTAGGCTAGCTAGTGAGGTTAGTCCCAGGTTAGACATGTTAACTTTGGGGGGGCTGGTGCTGGGATGTGAAATTCATTATAAAGAAATCAGTAGAAATATAGCACACATATCAAACATACCTTATTCATGCATGACATTAGCTTTTAAAATTTGGGTAGCTTAGATCCATTCTGTGGTGTTTTAAAGGACTTACAAATTCCTGAATGAGTTCTTGCAGTAATGAATTTTAACTTTATTCAGTTCAATTGCAGTGCTGTGCTCTGGCTGCTTCTAAAGATCACAATAAACTCCCTCTTAAGATTCATCTACTAAAACACATAAAGATTCATCTTTTTATAACCCATCATAAGACCATCAACTCATAGGTACTAAAAGCATCCTTAAACAGGCTTCTCTCAAGAACTTAGGTGCTTGAGGAAAAGCTGTTCTCTGCAGTAAATTATTTGGCTAGCATTGAAAAGCTGCTGGTTAATAATGGGGTTGCCTATTATCTCACATGAAAAGCACCATTCTGGGTGTTCAAACATAAAAGAAAAATACAATGATCCTAACACTCTGTTCTCCCTCTTACGTTGTAGAATAAATAGGCTGTTATAAAGGCTAGGCATGGGAGAACAGGCCCTTCCTTCATATACAGCCACAGATTTATTATACAAATGGGGTCTTTTAGGAGTTGGAAAAGATCTGTGAGGGTCTGGGCTGAGGGTCCCAAGTGACAGTGGCTCTGGCTACTGGGTTCCTGGCAGGAGCCCTGTTATAACACTGCTTCAGCAATGGGAAAATAATGCTTTTGGTCAGTATCTGGAGAGGAGTTCCTGAAGACATTAAATTTGAGAAAAAGAGAGGCATCATGGGGAGTGAGCTGGATGTGGACTGAGGAGATCTGGGTTCAAGACCTATCTCAGTTACACACCAACTCTTAGACTATGGGCAAGTCATATAATTTTTCAGAACCTCACTTTTCTTATTTGTGAAATTATTCACCCTTACTTACCTCCCAGGGTTGTTTTAAGTAAGGCATTTGGTAAACATTCATACGCTGAAATGTTGTTAATTTTTATTAAGGAGCAAATTCAGGAGGTGAGTAGATTGCCTACTGCCCACTGACATATTTCCAGTATGATTCCAGAATGAATTTAGAAAATAGAGATCACTCAGCAATCATCCTATAGTATGGTAGGGCAATATTGGGTACAAAATAGGCAGGTAGCTATTTGAATCTATGCCATGATTGATGCCACTCTTGAATCATTTTCTGTTTGTCTACTGATAATGTTGTTGCTACTGCTTCTATAGTTTTTGAAATTCTTTGGCAAAGACCATATGCTTCCCTGGGGTTTCTACCTATGTAGAGTGTGGAACTTTAAATATTTTATATGTTCAATTGTATATATGTATGGGATTCTTTTGCATTATGTTGCTGGGCTGTTAACTGTTGAAAACACTTTCAATGTTGATTATTTATTTCCTTTATATTTTTTCAGTTACTAGATTATGTAGACTCTTTTTCTCATATTCCCATTGCCTACACTCAAGTACATGCCTAGAAGACTGACATGCTTAGAAGGCTTTGAGTTTAAGTCCATTAAAATTACAATATCATACCTTACAGTGGCCAAGTGTCTAACAACCAGATGTTGTTAGTCAGGCCTGAGAAGGCCTGAGAAGGTCCAAGGATATAAAATAGAAGGTCCCTTAATTGCTTTTGCAATTGCCCTGTTAGTTTTGATTTAAGAACATATTTTTGTACAGTAGACACTTATTTGATTGGGGAATTGCAAAATTATGGTATGTGAATCTAATGGAATATTATTATTCTGTAAGAAACAATTAACAAGATAAATACTGAGAAGCATGGGAAGACTTGAATGAATTGATACAAGGTGAAGTAGAACCAGGAAAACAATATATTATATGACTACAATAATGTAAACTAAAAGAAAAAAAAAGCAACAAAGCAATCCAAAGTCAAGGTTATGAAATTATAATGACCAATCTTGGATCCAAAGAAGAAATGTGAAAATATACTCTTCTATATTCTTTGTAGAAGTAGGGTAACGCAGGCATGGAATACTGAACACAATGTTGAACTTGGTTAATGTGTTATTTGGTTTTGTTGAAATGTTTCCCTTGTGGATCAGGATCTAAGTGCTACTCCTTCCATCTTAGTGGACTTAGGACAGCTTCCTTCATCTTGTGTTAAGCTTTAGCTCTCCAGTCAGAAGCCTCTCCTTGCCATGCTCCCCATCTAATGATCCCTCCCACTGTGACCTCAATAACATCCTGTTGTGATACCATCTGTTCTAGGAAACTGCAAATGTCCCTGGATTCCAGGAACCAGCCTGACCACTTAGTTCATATGAGTATCTTATCTAATCAGCTAATCCTAACAATAACCCCTCCCAATGCCCTTTTTTCCTGAAGCTTTCCTTCTTCATGGTTTAAACCCATGTAAGCCCCATGTAAATTCACTTTGGGGAGTTTCTGCATGTGTGGGTAGGGCTCCCTTGCTATCAAACCCCAGGAAAAGTGTAATACTCTTTGGGGCATCAATAAATTTCATGTCATGGATATTTATCCCTTTAATTTTTTTTAATTAATTCAGTCATCTGTCTTTTTCTCCCTCCTACCTTCTTCCACCCACTAAAAAAGACAGGCAGGCAGGAAGGAAGGAAGGAAGAAAAGAAAGAAAGAAGAGAGAAAAGGAGGGAGGGAGGGAGGAAAGGAGAGAAGGAAGAAGGAAGGGATTTAGAGACTTTGTATCATACAAGCATAATCAAGTAGCTAGGGAGTGGGATCCAAACCTGGGTCTTTAGAATCCAAAGTCATTAATTTTCCCACTATACTGCCTTTTCTCTGCATCTTGTTGCCAGAATAGCTTTCTTTAAACTTCAGTTTTTCTGTTACTGCTCTCTCTCTCTCTCTCTCTCTCTCTCTCTCTCTCTCTCTCTCTCTCTCTCTCTTTCTCTCTCTCAAATTACTTTGCCTTTATGTTGTATATAAGCATGTGCATATGCAAACACAATACTGTATATACACATATGCATATATACCAGCTAGGTGGTACAGTGGTATAGTACTAGACTGGAGTCAAAAAGACTGCTCTTCCTGAGTCCAAATCTGGCCTCAGACACTAAAATAGCTGTGTGACCCTAGGCAAGTCACTTAGCTATGTTTGCACAATATATACTTCAATTCAATTTAATAAACAGTAATTACTATCTACTATATGTGAGGCATTCCCTCAAGGAGTTTACAGTTTAATGGGGGAAGATAACACACAAAAGGAAGCTGAAAAGCAGAGGCACCTCAAGGGATATCTTGTTCAGTAGAGTTGAAGCTAAGAAGAGCTGCTGAATGGCAAATGGAGTGTAAAAACTACATATAGTTTATAACTATATACATGTACATATATGCATTTTTCTAAGTTTCTAAGTATAAATATGCTTATCTTTGTACATGCTGTTTCTCTCAGGAAATGAATGTTGGTTCCTAGATGGCAATGACTCTTCTTTGTTGCTTTTCTATGTGTCTCCAATTTTGGCAAGGTGCCTGACATTTATTTTTCTCCCCCTCCAACTTTTTTTTGCATCCAGTTCCATAATTTCATTGATGTAAGGAACTCCTAGCATGGAAACTCTACCAAGGCACATAAGCAAATGTCCTACAATTTATAATTTCAGTTTACAAATTTTTAACCTATTATAACATAAGTATTCTGAGGCACTGAGAGGTTAAGCAACTTGGTAGGATCAAACTGCTAGTGTTTGTCAAAGGGAAGACTTGAACACAGATTTTTTTACTCAAGGCTGACTCTCTATTCATTATTCTAAGCTGCCTTTCAGTGGGAATATAGTAGAAACTTAAGACATTCTTATTGAATTGTATTGTATCTGTCATTCTCCTACACAAAAAATTAAAAATACTTCTTTTTGATTAGTGCATCAAGTTAATTTATTTATTTGAAGATTTATATGAGCTGATACAGACGAAACAAGAACAAAAAAAAAAAACCCAATATGCGCACTGATGACTGCAATGTAAATGAAAAGAAAAATAATGTGAAACTGAATGCTTTGCAATGATAATGACAAGGATTAACCTCAAAGTAGAAAAGTAGAAATGTTCTTCCTACCTTACTCTGGAGAGGTAGCAACTATGGGGGTAAATTGTGGCATGTGCTGTTGGCTGATATGTCAGTTGATTGTTTAACTGTTTTTTTCTCACTTTATAATAAAGGAAGGTTTAATTTGTAAGAGAAGGGAAAGAGGACAAAATAAAAAAAATGACTGTGATATAAAAATAAAAGCCATCAACTTTTTACAAACTTTATAAAGCCATCTCCCCAGCTTTCAATCTATTCTAAAACCTTGTACAACATGAGCTACCTATCCTTTTCCCTTCTCATTTCCTACTATTTCCCAACATGCAACCTAATTTGTCCAGTGTACTGCAGTGCAGGTGGAGCATGCTGGCAAGCCATGAGCAGGTCTTGGGGGCAGAGGCTACTATAGCGGCAGTTTCCTGAACTCTCAGTCCACAGACAGTAACGGGATCATAAAACTGGTCAGAAGGATATTAAAGGAGATTCTTTGCTAGTACTATGTATAAGACTCTGTTGCATTGCCTACATGCATTTCCAGCTTGCAGTCTCTAGGAGAGGAGAATTAACTTGACTGGGGACCCTGGTCATAGTTCCAGGGCAGAAAAGAATGCTTGTGGTCATTCACAGACCAGAGCACAGACAAGGAGAGCACAGATCATACCTCATACCACTTTAGAAGAACTGAAAACTTATAGAAACCCAGAACTAGCTCTCAAAACAGCAGCATGAAAAACCTGAAGTTTAAGACAATGTCCCCTCCACTCTAGGACCACAGCCCAATTTTAATATAAAATTTAAAGTCAAGATTTGGCTGGAAAAATGATCAAACTGACAACAACAACAATAACAATAACAAAAACCTGGTCATAGAAAGTTATTATGGTGACAGGGAAAGTGAAAACCCAAACTCAGAAGAAGACAACAAAGTTGAAATCACTACATCCAAAGCCTCAAAGAACAATGTGCATGATCTCCTGCCTAGAAAGAACTCATGGAAAAGCCCATAAAAGCGTTTTCAAAAAAATAAAATGAGAGAGATAAAGAAAAAGTTGGGGGAAAATGAGAATGATGCAGGAAAACCATGAAAAAAGAGTCAACGGCTTTGTAAAGGAGGAACAAAACATATTGAAGAAAATACCAGCTTAAAAAACAGAATAAACTAGATGGAAAAAGAAGCACAAAAATCCACTGAAGAACAGAATTGGCACAATGGAAAAAGATACACAAAAATTAACTGAAAAAAGAACAAAAAAATAGAATTGGCCAAATGGAAAAGGAGGGACAAAAGCTCATTGAAAAAAATTTCTTAAAAATAGAAATTGGGCAAGTAGAAGCTAAAGACTCTATGAGACAATAAGAAACAATAAAACAAAATCAAAATAGAGAAAAAATAGAAGAAAATGTGAAATATCTCTCTGGAACCACTACTAACCTGGAAAATAGATTGAGGAGAGATAATTTAGAAATGATTAAACTACCTTAAAGTCATAATAATAATAGAAAAGAGCCTAGATATAAGATTTCAAATAAATTATCAAAGAAAACTTTCCTGATATTCTAGAATCAGAGGGTAAAATAGAAGTTGATAAATCTACCAATCACCCCCAAAAAGAAATCCCAAATGGAAACTCCCAGGAATATTATAGCCCAATTCCAAAACTCCCAGGTCAAGGAGAAAATATTTCAAGCAGCCAAAAAAGAAACAATTCAAATATCATGGAGCCACAGAAAAGATAACATAAGATTTGGCAGCTTCTATAGTAAATGATTAGAGGGCTTGGAATATGACATTCCAAGGACAAAAGATCTAGGATTACAACCACAAATCACCTACCCAGCAAACTGAGTATAATTATTCAGGGGAAAAATGGATATTTAATTAAATAGAGGACTTTCAAAAATTCCTGACAAAAAGACCAGAGATGAATTGAAAATTGACTCTCAAATATAAAACTCAAGAGAAACATAAAGAAGTAAACAGGAAAACAGAAATCATAAAGGATTCAATAAGGTCAAACTGTTTACATTCCTACATAGGAAGATGATACTTATAATTCCTAAGAACTTTGTCATTAATAGGGAAGTTAGAAAGAATGTGTATTTTATACACACACACACACACACACACATATATAGAGAGAGACAGACAGACAGACAGAGACAGAGAGACAGAGGGCATAGGTATGAGTTAATTATGATGGGGTGATATATTTAAAAAAATAAAATAAAGGGGTGAGAAAGAGGAATGCACTTGGAGAAGAGGGAAGGGAGAGGTAGAATGGAGTAAATTATTTCACATAAAGTTGTTTGAAAGACTGTATATAGTAGAGGGGAATATGGATTGTGGTGGCAGAAAATGCTTGAACATTACTGTTGTTGGAATTGGCTCAAAGGGGGAATAATATACACACTTAGCTGGGTATAGAAATCTATCTTACCATACAGAGAAATGGGAGGGGAAGGGGATAAGACAAGGTGGAACTGATAGAAGGGAGGGTGGATTGAGGAATGCAGTGGTCAGAAGCAATACACTTCAGAAAAGGGACAGGGTGAAAGGAGACAAAGAGAAGGATAAACAGGGGGAAAATAGGATAGAGGGAAATGCAAAGATAATAATCATAACTATTGAAAAAAATGATGGCAAATTTCTCTGGTAAAGACTTCATTTCCCAAATATATAGAGAACAGAGTCAAATTTATGAGAGTACAAATCATTTCCCAATTGGTAAATGCTCAAAGTATATGAACAGGAAATTTTCAGAAGAAGAAACCAAAGTTATCCACAGCAAAATGAAAAAATACTCTGAATCACTGTTGATTAGAGCAGGCCTACACAACATATGGTCTATGGACTGCTTATGGCCTGCCAAAGGATTTTGGGCCACATATGAAAAATGTAGATGATGCAAAGAAAGGAAAGATGTAACAAGTGCTTTGTGCATTCCCCACTTAAACCTGCCTTCCACTAGTCACTATTGTTCCAATCATGTAATTTGGTGATAGTTTGCAACTGTGCACTTTCTCCTGTTTGTCACATGACCTGCAACAACTAACCATCATCAGTCTGTCTCTAGTCTGAGAGGAGTGAGAGTCTTATCTTTTCACTGTTTCTTTGGTTGTTACTAAATGTAAACAGTAAGAAAACCTGAAAAATGTAGTAAAACTTGAGCTGCTTAGTAAAGTAATTTTTTTTAACATTAATTTGATTTCATAATAAATAAAAATCTTAAGTAATAAGTGTAATTGATTGATATCAATTAAAATTCCCCTTTTCTAAAATATGGTTTATTTGCAAAATAATTTAATCATTAATCACACTTTTACTCGGAAAGTGAACCACTAAAAACCTATCTGTGGCCTGAAGAAGTTTAGCCTTTTTTAATTTTGGCCCCTACCTACTGCCAAGTTGTGCAGGTCTGGATTAGAGGGATGCAAATTAAAACAGCTCTGAGATACCTCATCATACCTATTAGATTAGCTAATATGACAGAAAAGAAAAATAAGAAATGTTGGAGGGGATGTGGGAAAATTGGGACACCAAAGCAGTGTTAGTGGAGTTGTGAACTGATTCAACTACTCTGGAGACCAATTTGGAATTATGACCAAAAGGCCATAAAAATGGACATACCCTTTGACCTAGCAATGCCATTACTAGGTCTGTATCCCAAAGAGATTTTTTTAGAAAGAAAAGGACTTTTTTATAAAAACAAATATATTTATAGTAGCTATAGTAACTCTTTTTGTAGTTGAAAAGAATTGGAAGTTGAGGGAATGTTCATCAATTGGGGGATGGCTGAATGAGTTGTGGCATACAATTGTGATGAAACACTATTGTATTATATACAAAGTGACGAGCATGATTCTTTCAGGGAAAAAAAAAACTTAGAAAGGCTTACATGTACTGATGCAAAGTGAAGTAAACAGAACCAAGAGAACAGTGTACACAATAACAATACTGTAGGATGATCAACTGTAACTGACTTAGCCATTCTCAGCAATGCAATGATCCAAGACAATTCCAAAGGATTTATGATGAAAAGTTCTATTTACCTCCAGAGAAAGAACTGATGGAGTCCGAATGCAGATAGAAGCATGGTTTAAATAAAAACAAAAACTTTTTCTTTATTACTTTGTTTCTTTCTTTGTTTCTTTGTTTGTTTTTTTCTTTCTCCCTCCTTCCTTCTCTCTCTCTCTCCCTCCCTCCCCCTCTCTTTTTCTTTCTTTTATGTCTGTTTTCTTTCATAACATGACTAATATGAAAATATATTTTGCATGACTGCATATGTATTACTTATATCAAGTTATTTGCCTTCACAATGAGGGAGGAAACAAAGGTGGAAGGGTGGAAGAGAATTTGGAAATCAAAATTAAAAAAACCACAAATATTAAAAATTCTTTTTAAGTGTAACTGGAAAAAATAAAATATATAAAAAGAGAAAATCATGAAACCATGCTGTCTTGGTCCACTACAAATTTAGTAGAGCTGGGCCCTCACTGCAGCAAGGCAATACTGCCTAAAACTATCATTTGATCCTACCATCTCTGTTAGCTATCATACTATTTTTTCTCCTCTTTTGTGGCTAAACTCCTTGACCAAGCTATCTACAATAGGTATCTCCCTCTTCTTTTTCTTCTTGATTTCATCTAAACCTCTGCTACCCATCTTCTAACCTTATCATCATTTCATTGAAACTATTTTTCCAAAAATTCCAGTGATCTCTTAATTGCCATGTTGCCATGTCTAATAGCCTTTTCTCAATCCTGATTCTCCTTGATTTTCTGCATCATTTGACAAGGCTGATTATCTACTCCTTCTGTACACCCTTTTGAGGATATAAATTCTCATCTTCATTACACTGCTTTGTTTTGATTCCTCTCTCTATTTGACCAATTCTTTTTCAGTCTTCCTTGTTCAATCTTCATTCAGGTAATGCTGGGTTACTACGAGCATTCCCTAAAGGACTGTCTTGGACTCTCTTCTCTTCTCCCTCTATATTATCTCACTTGGGGAGAGGGGAGCTCATTAGTTCCTATGGTTCAATTAGCATCTTTCCATTGTTGACTCCCAATTCTATATATTCACTCTTTATCTCTCTCCTGAGCTCCAGACTCATATCACCAACTACCTTTTTTAAAAAAAAATTATTTAATATTTTATTTTCCCCAATAACATGTAAAAACAATTTTAAAATTCTTTTTTTTTCAAATTTTGAGTTCCAAATTCTCTTCCTTCTTTCTCAACCCCCTCATTGAGAAAGCAAGCAATTTGACATAGGTTATATGTGTGTAATAATGCAAAACACATTTCCATGCAAGTCATTCTGTGAAGGAAAACATAAACCAAAAAAACAAATAAACAAACAAACAAGAAAAATAAAGTAAAGAAAAAGTGTATTTTATCTGCATTCAAGTTCTACCAGTTCTTTCTCTGGAGATGGACAGCACCTTTCATCGTAAGTCCTACAGAATTGCCTTTGGATAATTGTATTGTTGAGAATAGCTAAATTATTTATAGTAGTTCATCATGGAATATTACTGTTACTGTCGTCAATGTTCTTCTGGTTCTGCTCATTTCACTTCACATAAGTTAATGTAAAATTTTCCGTGTTTTTCTGATAGCATTTTGCTTATCATTTCTTAAAACACAATAGTATTCCATCACTATCACATACAGCTTGTTTAGCTAGTCTCAAATTTATGGACATCCCCTCAATTTCTAATTGTTTATCACCACTAAAAGGGCTGCTATAAATACTTTTGTACACATAGGTCCCTTTCCTTTTTTTTTTATCTCTTTGAGGTAGTAGTGGTATTGTTTGATCAAATAGTATGAATGGTTTTATAACCCTTTGAGCATAGTTCCAAATTGCTCTCCAGAATGGTTGAATAAGTATACAACTTCACAAATAGTGCACTAGTGTTTTAATTTTCCTGCATCCTCCAACATTTGTCATTTTCCTTTTCTGCCATATTAGCCAATCTGACAGGTATGAGGTAGGAGCTCAGAGTTGTTTTAATTTGCATTTATCTCATCAATAGTCATTTAGAGCATTTTTTCATATCAAAATAGATAGCTTTGATTACTTTGAAAACTGCCTTTTCATATCCTTTGACCACTTATCAACTGAGAAATGGCTCTTATTTTTATAAATTTCACTCAGTTTTCTACATGTTTAAGAAATGAAGTCATTATCAGAGAAATTCACTATAACAATTTATTCACAGTAATGATTATGAACTATGCATTTCCCTCCATCCTGTTTTCTTCCTTTTATCCTACTCTCTCTCTCTCTCTCTCCTTTTACCATGTGCATTCTCAAAAAATATTTTGCTTCTTTTACCTCTGCTAAACTGTCCTCCCTTCTGTCAGCTCCCCTCTCCCCCCTTCTCTTATCCCCTTCCCTTCCCACTTTCCTGTATGGTAATAGATTTGAGTGTTTATATTATTCCCTATTTTAGCTAATTCCAATGAGAGTAAGGTTCATGTGTTCCCCTCCCTGTTTTCCCCATTTCCTCCCCACTGTAAAATCTCTTTCAGAGATCATTTAGTCAAATTCCTCATTTTACAGAGGATGCAAATGAGAGCCAGAAAGATTAATTGACTTGCTTAAAGTTATACATGTAGTTAGCATCAGGGCCTGGATTCCAAATCAGAGCCCTTAACTCTAAATCAAAAGTTTTTTCCTCTATATTAATTGTTAATTGATTGTCATAAGACCTAGGAGGTAGTGGGAAGAGAGAGAAGACGTATCTCATTTTGTTTTTGTCAGTCCTTGTTCTCAAAGAGGATCAATGATATCATGAGGGTGATGTTTTGACTTGCATGTGAATTATATTTAAGTGTGGCAGAGCTGTGCAAAGTCATCAGCCTCACTCTCTCCTCCAGAGTCATAGACTAGTAGCAAGACAAAATCAAGACTGGCAACACCCTGGGATGCAGTGAGTGACCTTGGCCTTTCTGAATTAAGGCCTTTCCCAGGTCTCAGTTTGTCTGAGGCAATGCCCACCTAAAGACTAAGGGATAGGTAAAAATTAAGACAAAAGATGGCCTAATTTGTCATCACAAAAAAAAATATCAATTTGGGAGAGGAAGACCCTCAAAGTTTCTGGCCAGAACAGAAAACAATTGTCATTTACATTAATTTTAGGCCATCAGAATCAAACATGAGGCACAGAGACTTGGGCTGGGGGCTATTATTGGCCATTCAATGAAAACCAGAGTGATTTGGGTTTAAAAGTATAGTCAAGTAGCTCCATTGGAAAACCAATGGGCTTTTTAAAAGCCTGTTTTTTTTCCAGAGCTACATTTCAAGAAATCATAAATGAAAAGTACACAGGGCAAAAAGTAAATTGTCCCAGCTTTTAAAAAAATAAATAAATACATAAAAATAAATAATTTTGTATATCAGCAAGAATCCAATGTTCATAGAGGTAATATAGGTTGCCTAAGAATACAAAGAATATAGAAACAAGTGTCAGACAAGTTATTTAAGTTCTTGACAATGGTTGTATATATTATCTATTAAATGAATAAAGAAGATTCTATATAATTTATACAAACACGTACCCAGAAGCTTTCTTATTATGATATATTCCATATAATAAAATGCATTTATACTGTACAATAAAACAGAGAAGGTATATTCCATTCCTTCTCCCAGACAACTGACCTCTTTCGAATGCTACATATTATATCCAGACTGAGTCCCTATTCATTACAGAAACTACTTTCCTCTCCTTCTTAACAACCATTTTCAAAATTCACTTCTCCTAGGAAACCTGTAGTGCCTCCATTTTGACTAGTCTGACAAGGTACTGAGGGGAGGAAATGGATTTCCCATACCACAGCAAAACTGCATGAGACCAGTTCTACCAAATCCATTTCCAAAGTTCCCAAAACAAAGATGCTTTTATATTTGGTTTAATTGGTCTTTTCAAGATATAAGGTCTCTTTGAGTTTTATGTTCTGCTCAGAGGCTAACTCAGTTGAGGTCCTTATTAAATTCTGGGTAATAATGCTAGAATGTGCAAAATTCCTGAAACACCTTGTTTGTCCTAAGAGAAAATGAGCCACTTTGTTCATCTTTTCCAGTCTTTTCAGTGAATGCACCTGCATATAAGATTACCTTTTAAAACAACCCATAAAGTAAAAACAACAATAAAAAAACAAAAAAAACCCTCAAATTAGAAGAAGTGAGTAACAACAAAACTATTGCAAGTAAAAAACCATATATAAGATTAGTAAAGAAAAGCAGTCATCCAAAGTAAACCCTTTCATTATCCATGAAGGAGTTTTGTTTCAAAATGTAGATGGGGAAATACTTATGATGATAGAAGGTAGCAGAAGCCTGAAACAAAAAAGATCTGTTTTATCCCCTTGAGAGTCTGTCCAGGTGGTTTTCTATGTTGGGCTTTTATACCTACTTAGGTATGCTACACAGCAATGGATCTAATAGAAACATCTAAATCTTACTGTACAACCTTGGGGGATGAAGATATTCTCTTAAAAACTTGATTGCTTTTCTATGGATGCAGTTAGCTTTGATTTATATGGCTTCTGATTGTAGCTTCACTGAGGCTTTGAGTAATCTAATAAGGATCCTATAGTACAGTACCTTTTACATTTCTTACAGTTGCTTTGTATAAAGCCTCTTGTTTATGATTCAGGAAATGGGCTAAAAGCTTTCTTGGTTCATCTCTGTTCTCAAAATTTGTTTTGTGAAAGTAATGACCTTTTGCATTTTAATAAGCAATAAATCTAGAGTATTGCATTGTTCCAATAATGCCTGCTTACTATGTTGATTGGGGAGACAGTTGAGTACAGAAGATAAATAGAGAAGCATCTTCTTTCCTAAGCTTGTTCTTGTTCAGTCAACTTTACTGGGATCCTTCCTAGAATGGGATTTTTGAAAATTAGGATCGTCCTTGATATTAAACTTCTTGGGTAGACCACAAGCTCCTTTAGGGCAGGGAGAATTTTTAATTTTGTATGCATAGAAACTAGCACAGTGCCTTGCACATAGTGAATACTCATTCTCTTGCTTATGGACAGACAAAAAGACTCATTGCTGAATGACAAGGGACATGAAAAAGTCAAGGAAGTTGCTTACATGGCTAAAATTTTAGATTAACTTCTCTAAAAGGTCAATTAGTTATATCTATTTTCAATCCTTCCGGATCACATAAAATTATCTTTAGATTCTAAATATATAACTTGCTTATTTAAAAAAAATCACCTCTACTTTGATAGTTTGACAAATCTATGATTTTTTGACATAGATACAGACCTCTCCATTTGTACAGACTTGAATATAATACCCAACTTACCCTGAATAGTTCTTATTTTTTTCTTTCCCTTAGTCCTCCACAAGAAGACTCAATGAATAATACTTCAGATACCTTCCTCTGTTTATTTCAGTCTCTCAAGAATAAAAACATCCCATTTGGGCTCTGCATCTGATGAGGTGATGGGACCTCATTCCCTAAAAGGAAAATATCATGTGTTTGAAAACAACCCAGTCCCTGAATTTTCCATACATTTCAGCAACCCAGATCACTGGCCTCTGCCCAAGGCATTTGGCCCACCCCAGCCCACCAGCATCACCTAATTAACTTACTGTTCCTTCCACTGTAGCTCTTGGTCCACCCCAAACTACTTACATATAAGGACTACTGCTTAATCCTATCTAGTTCACCTAATTAGAGCACTTGATGGTCCTTTCACTATTGCACCTGGCTTACCCTAGACTCCTTGATCTCATCTAGATTCTTTTTGTTGTATATGAACCTTCACTAAGACTTTTGGGATACTTGGTAAGTGGTACAAAAGAGAGAGTAAGAGAGAAAATGAGAGAATAAGCAAAAGACAGATACTTATGACAGGCTACCTACAAGTTGCATGTCATAATCTTGTCAATGTACTCCTTTTATTTACTTTGTTTTTCATCAGTAATAGTCAATAAACACTTATTAATGCCTACTTAGGTGCCAGGCATTGTGTTAAGTGCTAGCCATACAAATAAGAAAGACAGTTCCTGCCCTCAAGGACTTTAAAATCTATTGGGGGAAGATAATACCCAAAAGGAAGCTGAAGGGGCAGAGTGAGTAGGAAGAGGGTGGCTGTGGGATGGTGTTGGGCAGGATCATACGGTCTAAACCAAGCAAAGCAGCTGATGGAAAATGAAGTTACCTGGAAAGTTCTGGGTCTCCTAAAAAGGAAGACTTTGGGAAAAGTCTATTGTTCTACCCCCAGCCCTCCAATTAGAGAGGAGAAGCAACTGAGGATGCTGAGAAGGTACTGCATATCAAATGTTAGTCAGTCTACATAATAATGAAACTTCAGGTGATAAGTTTATCCTGGAGACATGATGTTCCTGAGTCAAAACATCTTTGGGAGGGAGATTTTAAATACACACACACACACACACACACACACACACACACACACACACACTCTATCCTATCTATCTATTATCTATCTATCTATCTGTATATGTATATATGTATATATAGGTATGTATAATTATTTTTTACTGTATAAATTATTAGACTGATCTGTTCTGAGTCATAGGATCATCAAATATAGAGCTGGAAGGAATCTTAGAAATTATTTAGTCCAAACCCCCCATTTCACGGGTAGGAAAAATAAGAGATTAGACTACTTGTCTAATTTCATGTAAGTAGCCAGGGATGTGCTAGAGTTAGCTCTTACTAGCTTGCAAGAGCTGAGTGTGAGTCTTTATACCTCAAGGAATTGGAAATTGCTACAAATTAGGGCTTAGTTTATTATTTTGTTGATTGTCTACACTTAAAAAAATAAGATAATATTTAAAATTATGATGTAAATGACAATATTTGTAATAAATATGATAATAAAGTAGATTAAACTTAAAATACGTACATCTATCTATCTACCTATTTATCTATCCATGTATCTATCTATCCATCTATCTAATTGACATTTATTCCTGGTGATCCTGGTTCTTAAACACTTACTAGGGCAATCCTGTATTGCTCTATAAGCATTGCTTTAGTTCAATTGAAATACAGTAGAAGACTCAGGAAATGAAATCATTACCAGACTGAAGACCTGATGACTAGGGGCTAATAATGATAATGATAATAATAATCACAATTACAATAATAATAGCAGTTGGCATTTTTATACAGACTTTTAAGGTTTGCTAAGCACTTTGTGCTTTACATCCATTCTTTCATTAGAGCCTCCCAACGCCCATGGATGTAGCCCAGCCTAAATTTGAACCTATGTTTCCTGGCAGCAAATGTGACTTTCTTTCCACTCTAATACATTGGTGCTAAATTTACCGAAGTTTTTGTAGTGTCCTAGGGTTTCACTGCAATTGATACAATGTCATTTGTGAATAAAAATATTTGGAGAACTTTGCCCTCCAGAGAAAATCTTTCTCTTGTTTGGATTGTCTATAAATAGGACTGAAGCTATGGTTGATGTCTCAAGTTTTATTTTGCAAACTTTGACAGGGTACAGTAATATATTCCAATAAATAGCAACAGGAAATTCAAGATGGAGTCTAAACTTGAGTTTTTCTTACCACGGTCCTCTCTTTTGTCCTAGATCATATTAGTGGATGCTGGACTATATTCTTGTGCATCAACCTGTCAATCTCTTTCTATACCTTCATATAAATTTTCTGACAGGCATTTCCAAAGGTAATATGAGTATTGGAAAACATTGAATATAATAGGAAAATCAATACAATAACAATCATTCATATTTTATAACTCAGGTTTTTAAAATTTCCTTTGTTTAGCTCTTTGTTGGCAACCAACATCAAATGTCCCAATCAGATATCCTTTCATAGTTAATCTCTAGAATTAAATTGAAAATATATGATTTAGGTCCATCAACTTTACTTGGCCTTTTCCCCATTGTTCCCATTGGCAGAATAGCAGAAGTTCTAAGGTTATTAATAGAGTTTCAACTATCAGAAGTCTTTTGCATTTATTTGTTTATTTTTAATTAGAAAGAAAAAAAGAATGGAAGTCTCCAAAGGGAAGCAGCCTGATTTTGTTGCTTTTCAGAAATAAAATTTACTACTCAATTACAAATTAAATATGTTTTGCATCTTTATCACTTCTCTCTTTTGATGATATATATTATCTTATGTCATTCAGAAATAATGTGATACCATAAGGACATAATCATATCTATCTATCTATCTAGCTAGCTAGCTAGCTATTTTGCCATCAATTCAGAAAAGTAAAAATAAAAGTGATAGGGCACCTCATATCTGCATCCCATTATTGTCATAGAAATTTGTCATAAAAGGAGGAACGAGCAACATGGGTGTAATAATATCAACTCTTTTCCCTCAGGCCTGAGCCCAAGGCATAGACTCTCCTATCATAGTCTTAACAAGATAAAAGTCCTTTAGCTCTGTTTAATTCCCAGTAAAAAGTTTTAAAAGTATTTTTATCATATAACCAAAAAACCTTTAATTTACATCAACAATTCCTTTTTTTAAACCCAGTGTACTCTTCTGGAACAATACTTTGTGGTGATACTCATCAACTGAGGTGCTACTTTAATTACCCCAATTATTAGTGTCCTGGATTCTGGTACTTCTTTTCTAACTAAAATGTTCACTGTGGGTATCCTTAAAATTCCCTTCTGCTTGCTAATTCATTTCCTTGACATATTTTGGCATAAACTGTGTTTAGTAGAACTTTGAAGGTAAATTTGTTCCATGTTACACATCCATACATCAATAGATGGATAATCTGTTTCAAAATGGAGGACTAGTTAAAATGAAAGTGAAGGGATTTCAGAGAGGCAGTGTGGCATGGTAAGAAGATTTGGCCTTAAGCACTACTTCAGGTAGTTACTAAAATATGTCTGTATGTAAATTTAAACTTTCCGAACTTCATGCTCTTTACCTGCAAAACAGGAATAATACCTGTCACATCTGACTCACAGGGTCATTTTGAGGATCAAATAAGAATAATGTGTATGAAAGTGTTTTGTATAATATAAAATGGGATACAAATGTAATATGACATTTACAATGTTGCTCAGACAATTCTTGACTTAAAACTTAAAGAATTTGTCATTCATTTAAGTATGCACATAGAAGCTCTACTGTCTCATAATCACTACCTCTGTGACCCTAGGCAAATCACTTAAACTCATCAGACTGGTTTCTTCATTTGTAAAATAAGATAATTAGGCTAGATGGTTTTGGGGATCCTTTGGTTCTGGGGATCCCTTCCCAACCTAAATTTATAACCATAGGTACTCCTGGCTTTAATGCTATGTCTATATATACTTCTTAGCTCCTTTCTGATATTAAGAGCCCTAGGATTAAAGACTTGATTCCTTTCTTCATCATTGTTTGCTTTTTTTGAAATCCTGCTCCCCTTGCCTCTTGGATATTGCTCTCTCATTCTGTGGCATGATCTCTGGGTTGTTCTGCCTAAAACAATTTCTGGTATCTATATCTGTAGAGGATGGATTGGCCCATGGTGGGCTATGGTGGAAAATATAGTAAGAGATATGCCCTTGGTTCCATCCATTGACTGTTCAGAACATAGCTTCTCCTTCTAGACAAAACTTACTCTTTTTTAGAACTTCTATTTTTTGTGACCACATTCTTTATCTGCCCACTAATTGACTGAACTGAAGTGACAGAAGTGCTAAGAACCAAGGGGCACTAGATACCTTTCCATGCTATGAGACAATCATTTCTCTGGATCAGGGTTTTATATTGGTTATTGATTTGTGTTTGCCCTCCTCAAAGGTTAGTTCGTAGATATGGACCATATTAGTATTTTTATTGATGTAGAGAACTCCCTGGAAGGAAATTCCCTTTGATAGTGTAGTTCAGTACCAACCTTACAATATATAATAGTTTTTTTTTCAAATTATGAGTCAAAATTTCATAAATAAAGAATATTAAAAACTCTTCCCATCTTATCTCCTCCCAAATAAGGCACTCAAATCATCACATATTCAAGGAACGATAAAGATCCAGGTTGTCACCTAGAACCCATAGCCCTGGTATTGCGGGATAGAATTCTATTGGTTAGGGTCATATGATCAAAGATTTAGACATGGGAAGGCTTTACCTCAGAGATCTCTAGTAGCTCTTAATTTATGGATAATGAAATTTCTAGATCAGGCCCAGAGAAGTGAAATAATTTGCTCAAGGTCATATAGGTAGTAAATAGAAAAACTGGAATCAGAACTTGATAGAGTTCACTGACTTCAAATCCAATGTTCTTCCCATTGTACTTCCCTGTTTCCTGCAATAATGGGACCTTTGTTGAATCCTCCCTAAACTTCAAGTCAGAAAATTCTTTCTTTCCTCCAATTCCAATCCTTTCCAACTAAGGAACTATGTTTATTGATACATGTGAATTTCTCATTAGTTTATATAGATATATATATAAAACATATCTATTAATAAAACAGAGGAACAGATGAATGTTTAGGTAGCCATACCAGCTACTTTTCCATATTATCAAAATGATGCCCAACAAGAGAGAATAAAAGTGTTTGTGATGTGCTAACAATGAAAAGAACAGAGTTTCAATTATGTAAGAAAATCTCATATTTAGGGACCAACTCAATATGGAACATAGGTTGCATTACAGGGAACATTATATTCATTCTTATATCATTCATTTGTAAAGAGCAACCGTGATTATTTTACATATGAGAAGGCTACTTTGTGAAAAGGATAAGTCACTATATCTAGATAAGTGAGGCGGTGTCTCCGTAGTCAACAAAACTCTTGTTGTTCAGTCACATCTGACTCTTCATGACCTTTTTAGAGTTTTCTTGGCAAAAATACTGGAGTGGTTTGCCTTTCCTTCTCCAATTCATTTTACAGATGAGGAAGCTGAAGCAAAGAAGGGTAAGTGACTTGCCAGGGTCACAAAGCTAATAAGTATTTAAAGCCAGATTTGAACTCAGGAAGATAAGTGTTCTTGACTCCAGACCTGGTGCTCTATCCATTGTGCCACTCAGCTGCCATGCTAAAATTCTAGGCACCAATTAATGTAAACAAATTCTTCTAAATCAGACAGATAAACTTGTCTGCCATTTTCCTCAGCAGCAAGGTTTTTATATCTAAAATTTTCACATAATTACCTAAACTTTTCCTGAGAACAGGTAGTCTAAGAAAAGGTCTCATAATGGTAAAAAAAAATTATTTAATTTTATGTAAATGTCACATTAGAATCTGAATCAAAAGAAGGACTAAAGTTGAAGATGGGATAAATCTAAGACTATTAATTGCCCCATGCTGCATATTTTAACCATTGTTCACCCATTAGGTACAATAGCCCAAATTTACATTTTAGAAATATCACTGAGTGAATATTTTAAGGAATCAAAATACCTTGATGGAATCAGAAGAGAGAGAGAGAGAGAGAGAGAGCAAGAGAGAGAGAGAGTCCTTGCTTTCTTAGGTCAGGGACTGAGATTCAGAGCAGAATGTGTAGTTTAGTAGTTTATTTATCTATTAGGTTATAAGATTGCCTATTTCCTTATGGTAGGTCAATGGCAACATTCCCTCTTTTGAACAGAGAGCATTATTTCTTCCTTTTCCCTTCTTCCATGATTTCTTCCTTGAGGTATGTCCAAATCTGGAGTGAATTATTACTCTGCAGCTGTATCAGTCAGCAAGATTATTTCCTTGAACTTTTTGAAAAGGGTTGAAGTCACATTTCAGGAAGCAGCAGTAGTTGAAATATAACCAGGAAATTGTCAATACATATGTGGTCACTAGTTTTACCTTTGGCACAAACTTACCAAATTCCCTTTGAAGATTGACTTCCTGAGGATCTAAATGATATGATCTCCAGGCAAGGAGAAGTCATCAAAGAGATGAGTTTTCTCTCAGCATACTATGATAATATGATAAGATCATGCCCATCCATATTATTCTAACCTTATCCCCAATTTTGCCATTAATGTTTTGATATAAAAATTCAGTCATGCAAGTTACTTATAGGAACGGGAAAATGGAGAAAATGATGACAATTTGAACATAACTTGTACATGAGAATAATAGCATTGAGACGAAGAATCTTGAATGATAAGTAAATTAGAATGTTGAGAGGACCATACAACTGTAAGTAAAAACCTCACAAATGTTTTATTTCAATATGTGGAGGACTAGGTCTTTCCAGCAAGCCAAAATTGGAAAAGAACACCATAGGGTTATAGATTGTGGAAAACGTAGAGGTTAAAGAACTGAAACTGTCAAATTCTAAGAAATATAATGAATCAGTGTTCACTGAGTTAGATGCAAAAAGAACTAACAAGCTAATAATAGTGCATGCTGCAAGCCCCTAGGAGAGAAGAGACAGAAGGTTAAAAAAAAAAAGAGGACTTGAAAGGCAAACATGATTGGATTGTGATTGTGTGTGACTACAGCCTTCTGAAAAATAATTACAAAACTTTGTTTGGCCAAGGAAAGCCATGATGATCAGATTGTTGATACTCAAAATGTTAATAGTATTGTTCAAATGATTAACAGTATAGTTCTTAAATTGCACATTTTGTGTTCATTTAGGAATCAAAGAGTTTGGCACATCTTTTTTCATAAATAGTAAGTACTAAAAATTCAGAGCAAGGAAGAGGCAATATGATAGCATATAGTGGAAAGAGAATGACACTTAGATTTTTGGGAGAGGTGAAATCTGTTACTATCATTGAATCTTGGAAATCTTTTAACAACACTAGGCCTAATTGTTTCATATGTAAGTTGATAAGATTTTAACTTCAAATGTGTCTTCCACCTCTGAAATCCTAAAATTCTCAGAAATTCCCTGAATACTATCAAACAACACTTAGATTGGGTGTCAACATTTTAATTGATTTGTCTTGTGCCACTTTACTGACAGGGAAGAAAAATAAGTATTTACTAGTGATGAGTAGGATCTCTTTCTATCATTTACATTGGATTATAAATAACTGAAAGAATCTATGTGGCCATGCTGCATAAGCAATTCTGAGTGCAGGAGTGCCTAGTTGCTTGAAAATGTAGCATAAATGTAATGTTAGTTTCACCCACCCTGAACATTTAGGAAGATTTGTTCACTTAGTGCAGTTTCTTAACCTGGACTCTATTTTTTAAATAGTAACTAAAATTCAGTATTGTTGATTTCCTTTGTAATCCTATGTATTTTATTTTATAAATCTAAAAACATTATTCTAAGGAGTCCATTGGTTTCTTCAAGGGGCTGAAGGGTCCCATCACACACACATATACACACACACAAGACTTTAATAGTCCCTGATCTAGTTGAAAGATACGATTCAAGGTGTTTTCAATTTTTTTTTTTGCAAAGCTATTTCTCAGATGAATAACCTCTTCTCCTTTATACTCTTTTTTTTTTTTTTTTGGTGAAGCAATCAAGGTTAAGTGACTTGCTCAGGGTCACAGAGCTAGTAAGCTCTCCTTTATATTCTCATACCATTTAGTTTATACCATGTAAAGAGCACTTATCTCATACTATCTTCCAGCAATTACTCTACAGGATGGCTTAACTTCCTCTTTCAGGTTGAAAACTCCCATAGTTTCCTGAATAACTTTGGCTCTTGCATGATGCTTTATCCAATGTCTAATACATAGTAATAGATGCTCAACAAATTTGTTGGAAAAATGAAATGATACATTTGTCATTTCCACAGACATGTCCTTTCTAAAAGACTATTCCAATAGTGGAATTTGTGAGGTCACATGGAATTTTAAACAAAATCTGGATCCTTATGATAAGAATATGAAACTGTGACACGAACTACTCTCCTAGCAACCTGAAGATTTCAGTAGGGATTCCATCACTTCTGTTCTATTAGTTGTTTTTTCTACTTGCTTTATTAGCTTCATATTATTTAATTTTGGAGACATTCAAAGTTGTTTCTTCATAATGCTGAGGACAATAAATTTTTTTCAACAATATAACTTTCATTGGGAAAGAATTTGAAATTCTACATTCAATATACGATTATAATAATTCTCTCTTTGAAGACCTTGATCCTTGAGTGCAAAAGTTTTGGCTTAGGTGGTAACAAAAAATGTATTTTCTCTCTAGATATTGGAATCATATTTCATTCTCTTGTCCTCCACCTCCAGAACCTCACATTTATCTTCTGCTTTTCACAACATTGGAAATGTCCTTGTCCAGGTTTCTTTGTAATCACTTGGTATCATTTTGGAAAGAAATTTGGTTTTCTGGCCAAATAACTCTGTAATTTTAATAGTCTCATTAAGTGAGACTTGATATTTCTTTGAATTTATCTCAATTAATTATTAACTGAATCAATTTGGTTGCATCTTCCACTGATCCACACCACAACTCCTTAATGCCTTAAGTCAGCAAACATTTTTTAAGTACTTGCCTTGTGCTGAGGACTGTGCTAAAGGTTAAAGACACTCACACACACACACACACACACACACACACAGACATACACACACATAGAAGCATAAATAGCTCCTGATGGAGCTCACATTCTAAAGGAGGAGACAACATGCCAATAACTAGGTACATTCAGTATAACTGCAAAGTAAATGGAAGGTCAACACAGAGGGAAAGGAATAGAATCTTTAGCAGACAGTTGTGGCCATCTGCTAAGTTGCTGGAATAGAGTCATTGTTCTTCAATTCATCCCCACTTCCTACTCATTTCCTGACAGACCATCTTCTCATAATATATCTCTTTGCACTTACACATGCTGGTCCTTTGACAAAAGAAACATTTCTCCCCTTGGGCTTACAGTCAAGTTCCCAATAGAATTTGAGCTCATCAAGAGGAAGAAGTGTTTTTATTTATTTATTTATTTAATTTTATTTTGTAATTTTGTTTGAACATAACATGTACTTAATAAATGATTGTTGGGTTGCATTAGATTGGATTTGATTTAGAATAGACTGGGAATGGGATTGGTAGGAATTAATCAGTGTTTGTTCTTTGTTTGCAAATTCTTTTAGACCTATAGTGAAGTACTTTATTGCACTACTAAATACTTAAACTTTGTTCTTCAACAGTCACTGACTTAGACAGCTCAATTTATGACCAAGTAGTTAAATTGATTCTGATTTTATAAAACCATTGATATTATATCAATTGTATCAATGTGAAGTTCCCTGTCATTCTATGCTCATACATTGATATGGCTCTTAAATAGTCAATGTTAAGGTAAGGAATGCTCAGGAGAATGTAAGGTACCTGAAGATAGGGATCATTTCATTCTAGAATTTGTATCTCTAGTAGGTAGCATAGAGCCTGACACTTCATAAATTTTTGTTGAAATGAAAAGAATTAAATGGGGTATTGAGTCATTCCTGACCAGAAGCTCAAGATGATGGGAGTGGCAACTTTATGTTGTACTTATTTGATTGAGAGAAGATTGCCTTGGAATTGACTTTTTCTGATTATTTTTCTGAAGTACTTTGAGGATTGACAGAGGAAGAGACATTGTCTGAATGTCCAGTAAGTGGTTTAAAAACTCAGTGAGAAAAGAACTCACATGTTCAAAAATATTCATAGCAACTCTTTTTGTGGTGACAAAGAATTGAAAATTGAAGGGATGCCCATCAATTGGGGAATGGCTAAACAAATTGTGGTACATGAACGTAATGGAATATTATTGTGCTACAAGAAATGATGAGCAGGCTGGTTTCAGAAAAACCTGAAAAGATTTATGTGAACTGATGCAAAGTGAAATGAGTAGAACCAGGAGACCATTGTACAGTGAGGAGTAAAGAGAAAGGATACGGGAAGTAAAGGACAAAGAAAAGGACTAAGGAATAGAGTGAGATGGAAGGAAACACAGGTCATTTAAAACAAGGCTAATCTGAATCATACTAATTCTACTATACTCACTAGAAGTAGCCCTGGTTCTTAGAAGATGGCTTATAGAAGAGGGTCAGTTCATTCTTGTATGAATATATGTATGTATATATTCACTCTTCTAATTTTTCTTCTATCATCTGCTATTCTATAAGAAATCTAGTCTTTCATTTCAAAGCCTTGTCACCCTTTCCCTTGAGTGACTGAAGTTTTGAATGTATTTTTGCTAAGTGGCTCAGTGGATGGTCTTGGACTTGGAGTCAGGATGACCTGTGTTTGAATCTAGCTTCAGGCACTAACTAGCTGTGTGATACTAGGTGAGGCAATTAACCTTTGTCTGTCTCAGTTTTCTCATCTATAAAATGAAGATAAGAATAGCACCTAGCTCCCAGGATTGCTCTGAGGATAAAAAGAAATATTTGTAAAGTACATAACAAACTTTAAATCACTGTATGTGTTAGCTATTATCATGATTATGATGACATCAAGATTCTAAAAAATGTATTATCAGGAAAAACACAAGAAAATACATTTGATACAGGAAGGGGAAGGAAAGATACAGAAGAGAGAATTTTTTCCCCCTCAAGGAATTCTTGACTGTGACTCTAGTAGTCAGCTTTAGAATGAAAAGAGGCAAGTGAGATGCTTTTATACCAGTCTTTGATTTAATACTTTTTAAAATAAGAACTATGAATTTATGAATGGTACAGGGGAAATGATGCTTGCTTTAGAATCAGATAATCTGGATCCAGTTCTACCTCTGACATTATATGTGTGGCTTTGGGCAAGTCACTTAACATTGCTGGGCCTCAATTTCCTCACCTACAAAATGAAGGGTATAGACAAGACATCCTAAAGGTCATTTTCAACTCTAGGTCTATGTTACCATGAAAGAGAAGAGGCATTTGTATGGAAATCTCTGAAGAGATCAAATAATCAGCATGACATATTTATTTCCATATTCTCAGCAGATTATCTTTGTCATTTTTAACCATTTGCTAACTCTTCAGGGCTCAAAGATTTAAAATGATTTTGAACAGTTACGTTGTGAGCAACTATAATATCTTCTATTACCTATACACATTTTTCCTTCCTACTTTCTAATTTTCACTTAATTGACATAGTATGTAGTAAAGTAAATGTCTAATTCCTCACAAAACCCTCAAACCGTACAACTCAAAGCCTTCACCTTTACAAACAAATCATGTGCAATTCTTATTCACAAGCGGAAATAATATGAGGAATAGTTTTTTTTTAATTATAAGGGTATTCGTGTATATATGATAACAGAACCCTCCCCATGGGTCCACTTGTGTGTAGATTTCCTCTTAACCAAGGAGCAACAAAGCATATCCAGATTAAAAATGGTATCAGTGAAATTCACAAGCAAGTAATCAGAATCTAATCAATTTGCTTTAATCTGGAGAGCAGACTCATTATTACCAAGATAGTAATTCAGTCTTCTGTGCTAAATGGACTAGATATGAGTCTTTAACAGTTAATTTGCTTCATGCATTTCCATTAAAACTAAAAACAAAAATACAAAACAGAATAAAAACACCAAGTTGAAGGAAAACGTTAAAGTATGACAGGATCATAAGACTAGATAATTTGGAGGTAATGTAGTCTAAACCCTCATTGGACAGATGAGGAAACAGAGGTTAAATGACCTTTACAAGATCTCAAACTTAGTCAATAGTGGAGCTTGTATTTGTATTTGGTTTTTCAAATACAAATCCAATGTTTTTGCTGCTACACCAAGGTTAATTATCTCCAAATGGAGATAATTAAGAATTGAGTTAAAAGAGCACCTGCTATGCTCCAATCTCTATGGTAGACACAGACAAAAATGAAACAATCCTTGCCCTCAGGAGCTAATGTTCTTTTCAGGGGGAAAAAAAACCCAGATACACTCACATGTATAAAGCAGATACAAGACAAATACAAAGTCTGGGTTTTTGTTTTTATTTTGGAGGGGATAGTAGTAGCTGAAGGAACAGGAAATGCAGAAATGGTGTCTTGGAGAAGGTGGCAATTGAGTTTAACTTTTAAAGGAGTTGTAGTTCTCATATAAGGTAGTGAGGACAAAATGCATCATACATTCCAAGCACAGTATCAGTATAGACATTAGAGATTGCATGTTTATGATTGTACACTTCTAAACATCAGGTAGCATAGACATAAAAAAACCCTATAAATGCAATGAGAAGGAGAAGGAGAGGGAGAAGGGGAGGGGGAGAAAGAGAAGAAGAGATAGAGGAGGAGAGGGGGAGGAAGAAAGGGAAAGGAGGAGAGAGAGAGAGAGAGAGAGAGAGAGAGAGAGGGAAGGAGAGATACAATGAAATTGTTTGTTATACAGTTACATCTGTCTTTACTTGTTCACAACCTTTCCTTGCTACATTTAAGATACTAATGATTTTAATGCAAAGTGAATAACTTAATGGACTACACATATTTAATGAAAACACTTTTATTACCAGTTCCTAGATACATAAGTATCTTTTATGGAAATGACCCAGTAGTAAGCCTACATTGAAATAAACAAAAATCTAATGAAGTACAGAGTCCTATAAAACTTATATTTGTATTACACAACACTGATTTTTTTATTCTCATTTTCCAAATAACATGACTGAAGCTGAATGATTAAGTGATTCATCTGAGATTATATGACTAGTAAATGGTGGACTTAAAACTCAGATCTTTGACTGCTAGTTCATTTACCTTTACCATAGATTATTATATTGCTCCTCAACCTCTTTTTGTGAGAGAGACTAGATGATAGCAATACAGTCAATTTAACAGGCATTTATTATGCACTTATTATATGCAAAGAATTGTTCTACACTCTGGGGATAAAAAGAAAGGCAAAAATAATTTCTGCTCAGCAAGTTCACACTGTAATTATGGTGACAACATACAAACTATATTACAGGATAAATAGCAGTCAATTTCAGGGGCACTAGCATTGAGGAGGCACTGGGAAAGGTTTCTTGAGGAAGATAGAGTTTGAGCTGAGACTTGAAAGAACTTAGTAGATGAAGGTGAGGGAGAGCAGTCCAGGCATGGGGAACCATCAGTGAAAAAAGTTCAGAGTTGGGAGATAGATTGTTCTGTGTCAATAAAACATCAAGGTCATTACACAATAAATGGATGGAAGTAAAGAATAAGAAAACTGAAGCAGTAGGAAGGAGTTGTGGGAGATAGTGGAGCATAGAAGGGACTGTCTGACTGACTGAGGTTATGAAAAGTTGAACACAAATGAAAGACTGAACAATGACAGACAAGGGTCAGGTTGCAAAGACCTTTAAAAACTAAAAAAAAAATAGTATTTGACACTGGAGGTAATAGGGAGCCACGAAAATTTATTGAATAGGGGAATGATGTGGTCAGACCTAAACTTTAAGAGGATCATGACTTTGGCAGCTGAGTGAAGGATGTATTTGTTGTAAGGACAGATTTGAGATAAAGAGATTAATAAGAAGGCTGTTGTAATAAATAGTCCAGGTATGAGATGATGAGGGTCTGCATCAGAGTGATGGCTATGTCTGAAGAGACAAAGGGACGTATAAGAGAAACATTGTAATAGTAGAAATGACATGACTTGGCAACAGATTGGATATGTGAGGTGAGAAGGTAAGGAGGTGAGGATGAACCGTAGGTTGTAAGCCTGAGAAATGAGAAGATGACGGTACTCTCAACAGCAACAGAGAAGTTAGGAAAAGTAGAGAGTTTGGGAGAAAATATAGTAAGCTCAGTTCTTGACATGTTGAGGTTTTTTTTTTAAATTTATTTTATTTTTAATTTATGGAATAAAAAAGCATTTTTAATCATAGTATAATAATAAAAAAGACGATTTCACATGAAACTGTAAAACTACTGTATATAACTTGCTATTCCTTTTAAATATACAATGAAGTTATCATTTAAATTTCTTTTCTTTCTTCTCTCCACCCCCCTGCCCTAGAGATGGCTACCATTAGAGACAAATAGGTGTTGCAGATACATATATGTGTGTGTGTATGTGTATACATACATATATATATATGTATATATATATATTTATATATATGTAGTTGTGCATATATATGTGTACATATATACACACACATATATTCAGTTTTATGCTGACAGTAATAATCCAGAGAGCTTTTATGATGCCCTGAAGGCTAGTTATGGGCCGAAGACCTATGGTGCATCTCAACTACTCAATGCTGATGGAGCTGCATTGATTAGTGATAAGGACATGATCTTGGAGAGATGGGCTGACCACTTCCATAGTGTTCTTAACAGATCATCATCAATCAATGCTAAAGCCACTGACCATTTACCTCAGGTTGAAGTCAATCCCTTCCTAGCTGAAATTCCAATTGAAAAAGAGGTTTTGAACGACATTAGTCTCTGTTCTTGTGGCAACCACCTGGTACTGATTCTATTACAGCAGAGATTTACAGGGTAGGGGGTCCACTACTTATACAAAACCTGACTGCAATTTTCCAGGTTATATGGCAAGAGGAGGCGATCCCACAGAAGTTCAAGGATGACTCCATTGTCCATCTCTATAAAGGTAAAGGAAATAGATTGTCCTGTGACAATCACAAGGAGATCTCTCTCTCTCTTAGTCATTGCTGGCAAGATTCTTTCCAGAGTTCTCCTTGATAGGCTGATCCTTCATCTAGAAGATGGTTGTCTACCTGAGAGCCAGTATGTCTTCAGAAAAGGCCAAGGAATGGTCTATATGGTTTTTGTTGCTAATTCCAGAAGAAATGCCAGGAGCAAAAAAGGGGTCTGCACACAATGTTTGTAGATCTGACCAAGACTTTTAATACTATCAGTCATGAGGACTTATGGAAAATTATGTCAAAATTTAGTTACCTAGAAAAGTTCACCAGCATCATATGTCAATTTCATGACGGCATGCTTGACCAGGTTCTGGATAATGGACAATACTCTAGTGATTTCCCATTCACCAATGGAGTGAAACATGACTGTGTGCTTGCTCCCATGCTTTTTAGAATGACAGCCATGTTGTCAAACGCCTTCACTGAGGGCAAACATGGCATCAAGGTCAGCTACCACAATGATGATAAATACTTCAACATGAAAAGGTTACAAGCCAAGACCAAAGTGTTGGTGCATGACTATCTATTTGCAGATGATTGTGCACTGAATGCAGCCTCAGAAGCTGAGATGCAACAAAGTATGGATTGATTCTGGACTGTAAGCTAATTTCGGCTTAACAACTAACACCAAGAAAGCACAAGTGCTCTATTAGCCATCACCACACCATCAATATGTGGAACCACTGATTATAGCAAATAGAGAAATTTTGAGTGCTGTGGATAACTTCACTTACCTTAGTAGAGTGCTTTCCTGGGATGTATGCATTGCCACACCTAGCTCAGTGTTTGGGAGGCTCCGAAGGGAAGTGTGAAAGAGAAGAGGTATTAGACTGAATACCAAACTGAAGGTCTACAGAGCTGTTGTGCTGACCTCATTGTTATATGCCTATGAAATCTGGACAGTAAACCCGTGCCATACCAGGAAACTGAATCACTTACTTTTGAATTGTCTTAGGAAGATTCTGAAGATCACTTGGCAGGATAAGATATGAGACACAAAGATCCTTTCTTGAACTAAACTGCCAATCATACAAACTCTACTTCAGAAAGTGCAACTCTGATGGGCTGGATATATTGTTCAAATGCAAAAATATGCACTTGCCAAAAAGACTATTTAATGGAGAACTCACACAGGGCAAGCATTCACATGGTGGTCAGAAGAAATGATACAAGGATACTCTCAAAATCTCTCTTAAGAATTTTGGAATTGATCGTGTGACATGGGAGACACTGGCACGGGGCCATTCAGCATGGTGTGCCCACATCAGAGAAAGTGCTATGCTTTATGAGCAAAGCAGAATTGAAATAGCTCAAAAGAAAACATGATGTGCAAATTTAGAGAATCTACCTCAAATGTTCACATGAATTATTTGTGCATGACCTGTGGTAGAATACATTGAGCTCATATTGGTCTGATCAGCCACAGTTGGACTCACTGTAACTTGACTATGGCATAGTGATGTCATTTTGGTCCTCTTTGAGAACAAAGGACAATAACCATAACCAAATTTATTCTATACATACTTCTATTTATCATATTTATCAGTTCTTTTTTGGGATGCAGATCATATGTCCCTTTTAGTTAATCTGGGTATTTATCAGAGTCAAAATAACTTATTTGCTCAAAATCCTTCTTAAAACAGTAATGCTGTTACTGTATACAATGTTCTCTTGGTTCTATTAATTTCACTCTTCATTATTTCATGCAAATCTTTCCATGTTTTCCTAAAATATTGAGCTCATCATTTCTTATAGCACAGTAGTATTCAATCACAATCATATACTACAACTTGCTCAGACATTCCCCAATTGATGAACTTCCCCAAGGAATTATTAAACTTTCTATACCCTTTGGACAAGTTGAGTTTAAGATATTCTATCTAGTTTGAGATGTACAATAGGTACTTGGGAATATGTGACTGATGGTCTTTCAGAAAAAAGACTAGGGCTAGATAAATAGATCTGAGAATGATCAACCCAGAGATGACAACTGGATCTTAAATAAAGGTTTATGGAAGTATATCTTTTGAAATTCAAAGGTTAAAGAAGTCTTACCAAGAAAAAAAAAAGATATAACACCCAGGACTATTATACCCTTGCATGTGTAAATGTTTCTCCATACAGATGCAATATTGACATTCTTATATTTGCTGTAGTACTATTTCCAGAGAATATACTTTAGAATTTTTACTGGTGAATTTGATGTTTCAAAGCTGAAGTTCACTATCGAGGATCTAGAAGTATAACTGTTTACTCAGGTCTGATTCAAATTACTTAGCCCTGTTGATTTGTAGTGCAAATCTTGTGAGAAGAGCCTTTTTCAAGACATTTTCCCACTATGTTACTATGATTCAGGTCAGTTAGATACCTCAGAGCAGATAAGTGATACCTCAGAGCAGATAAGTGAAAACCAATCTATGCCCACTGATGCTGTAAACTAAGTGAAAGCTAATCTTTGATAACAGGTAACTTGGATGATTTGAAAGGATTTTTAGAAATGGTCAGATGAAGGAAACCTGACCATTGACTCAAAGTGAATAGTTGAAAATTTATTCCTTCACTTTCAGATCATTCCCCAAGGTGTAAATCCTTTTCATCTTAAGAGACACTGTGTGGCTAAAATGACTGGCAAAGCTTTGAACATATGAAATTTCAAAGTTTGAATTTAAAACCTTATTTTGATTATTAGCATAGAATAGTAAATGTACAGTGAAAAAATGTACAGGGAGAAAAATGACAAATAATTTAAATATACAGTAAAAGTCAGACTACTTGTTTTACTCTATACATGCCAATTCATTTCCTCTTCCCATTCCTTTCCACAGACCTGGAATCCCCTGCCTACCATACTCCCCTTTCTCACTTCCATCTCTTAACACCCTTGAATTCTTTTAAGGTTCATAGCTCAAGTGTCAACTCTGTTAAAAGTTCTTTTCTGTCCCCTTCCCTTAAGCTATTGTGTATTTATTTTATATCCTCCTAGTAGAATTTAAGCTCCTTGAGGGGAGAATCTATTTCATTTCATATATGCTCAGCATATAGCACATTGTGTGTCAGTATTGTTTAATAGCAGGTGCTTAATAGATGTTGTTTGTTTGATTCATATATGGATAAAAGAGTATTTATAACTAAGGAGACTAGAGAATAGTTCCAGTAGGAAGTATCACCTGAGATCATCCCAGAAGAAAGTGGAAGATGCTAAGATGTAAAAGTAAGGAGACAGTACATTACAATTCTAACAATAAGAAAATGCACAGGGCCCAAGGGGATATGTCTCATGCCTTCTCCCTTCTCCACTTAGGGATGTCTCTGCCCTTGACCCATGTATGTGGTTAACTAGGTTTGGTATTGGACGAGCTTGGTTTTTAATGAGACAGGTTAAGTTCCCTTTTCTTACACTCTTTGGCTTCAATCTAGGCACTTGGGATGATTTACTTAAATTTAAGTTTTTGGCTCATGTTTAGGGTGTTCCCAAAAGGGGAGGAAATTTTTTTTTAGCCTTTTTACTGTATAACAAAATTCAGTTATGGAACAGGTAAATATTTAGTTCCTACACAAAAGTGAAATGCTATCACAAAACACTAACAAACATACATTGACAGACTTAAAACAGCATTCCATAACAACTTCTGGGTACTATTATATTGACCCAAAAAGTTAATACCTAAGTTATACTTCATGAATAAACATTGCTACATTTCATCTTAGCTCTGTACTATTCCCTCAGAATCCAAGTCTAATATCCAACCAGGTCAGGCTTGCAGTCCTCCTTTGTAGGGGGTTGTCTTCTCCATTACAGAAAATTTCCCTGACACCAGTCAGTTCCATCCTTGAGCCCAAGATATCTAGATTTCTCAAATTCACAAGGTTTCCCCCAAACCTAGATATGATCATTTTGAGACAGATTTTCAGTTACCTATTCAGAAGAAACACAAGGTAGAGAAAGTAGCTAGCAGACTCATACTTGCCTAATGCCCCCCTACCACAACCTCTCTTTGGAGCAGTCACCATGATGCCACAGTAGAGTCAGGGCACCTCTGCTGACACACTTGAAGAGTATTCATATGCTCCACACGCTCACTCCTTTTAAAGATCCACTAAGCCATTTGTTCTTCCTGCCAATAGGGAGTTAAGGTACACCATGAGGGTAGTCAAAGAGGATTTCAGCATCACAAATGTGAGTCCTTCAAAGCCTAGTCACACACCATGGTCCCCCAGAAGCAGCCAGGTGCTTTGTCAACCTGGAACAACCTATGCATTAAACACATATATTGCTAGCTTGAATAAGGAAAAAAAAAAGCTTTGTTCAAACCTTGTTTTGACCCTTGGTTATATAAACATATTGTATAACTTGGCAAAAAAAGCAAGGAGACAGACTATGGAATGCTAAGGTCAGAGAATATGTAGTTAATGAGGGAAATGCAACATGAAATGTATTATAAATGGGAAACGGCAAACAGGCCAATTTGGCTGGAATGTAGATTGTGTGGAACACAATAATGTACAATAAGCCTACAAAGGTAGACTGGAGTCAGATTTCGAAGGGAGTTGAATAACAAGCTGAATAGTTTATATTTTTATTCTAGAAGCCACTAAAGCTTCTTGAATCAGCTATTGCCACAGTCAGACATGTGCTTTAGGAGATGATTTTGTCAACTGTGTAGGGAATTGGAGAAGGGAGAGACTGGAATCAGGACGACCAATTAGGAAGTTGCTACAATAGTGAAGAGTAAAGATCATGGAGGCCTGAATGAAAGTAGGGGCCATGTGAGAGGCGATAAGGGGGCATATGTGAAAGGCGTTATGAAGCTATACCCGACAAGACTAGACAGCCAGTCCATTTGCATTGGGGGTGGAGAAGGGAAAGAGATAATGAAGAGACAAGAATGATTTTGAAGTTATAAACCTGGATTACTGAAAAGATAGTGGTATTTTCCATAGAAGCAGGTTAGCATGGAGGAGGGATGATTTGGGAAGGCAAAGTTAAAAGGTTCTTTGCTACATAATAGGGTTTTTAGTGCTAACTGATTTGAAAAAATAATACTTTATTAATAATTACATGCACTATATCACAGTAAATAGAGAATTGGCCTTGAAGTTAGGAAGACCTGGGTTTAAATCCTGCTCTGACACATACTGGTTGTATGACTTAATCTCTCAAGGCTCTAGGCAATTATCTAAGTTTATAAATTGTACAGAAGGTGATAGACTACATTTAGTAGAAGGCATTTCCTAAGGGGGATCCCTCTACTAATGAAATAACAGGTGCAGTCCTTGTGTCTTTCATCCCTCTGCATTTAAATGCTAGATAGAGTGGCACAGTAAATAGGGCATGGTGGAGCCAGAAGGGCCAGAGTTCATATCTAGCCTCAGGCACTGAATAGCTATATGACCCCAGCCAGTTTTCTTACCTATAAAATGGAGATAACAATAGTACCTACCTCCCAGGGTTGTGGGAATAAACTGAGACAATATTTCTAAAGTACTTCACAACATTAAAGCACTTTTTGACTAGGTATTATTTTAGTTAATATGGATAAAGGGCTTAACTTTACATTGCCAAAAAGTAAAATAAATAACTTATGTGATTGTTTGGAAATTACTCTTAAGCACCTCAATTGCACATAAGGAAAAGATCATGTCTAGAAATCATTAAAAAACAAAACCAAAAATATTTGTATATTCCAAATAAGACAGAAGTCATTCTGTTTGAAACACATTTTCAGATTGAGGAAGTTGGCCAAGAAAGCTATAGAAATGTAAGCCATTTCCCTCTGTGTCAGTCTGTGTTAGTTAGCGTTAGTCTATGTATTATATTTGTAAGTTTCATGTATAAATCCTCAGTTACCTGCTGGTTGTTCTCCTAACCTGTTTGATGTTTTTTTTGGTGCTGCTTCCCAGGCAACTATGTCTTCTAGGCCTTTCTCCACTCACTCTAACTACATTTCCACAACTTTACCTATCTTTTACTATTTTTTTTTAAAATTTCTCTCCTCCAATCTATTGGCCTTAGATATTCTACTTTCCAGTCAGCTCCATTTTATACTCTTATGACCCCTTCCCTGACCTTGGCACACAATTTTCTGTCATCTTGTCTCTGAAGCATACTGACTACTGATGCTCAATTTGAATGCTTCCCCCAGGGCAGAGAAACTGGAGGAAAGGAAAAATGGATTTGTCTGGCATCATATCCCCCAGAAAGCACTGCTGATTGGTACTTCCACATATTTAAGATATAATGATTGCATTGTCATAATAAAGACCTAGGATCATGGATTCATAAATAATGTTAGCATCATTAGAAATTTACTCTTCCAACAGCTGCCTCTTCCATTTTACAGATGAGAAGACTGAGGTCCAGAGTAAATAAAGTGTTATATAAGTATTGGCTCAGCTGACTCCTGCATAAGAGAGATCTAGAAGACTAGATTTGGAATAGAAATCCCAGCTTTGAATCCTGGTTTTGCTACTGTGTGACCTGGGAAAATTATCTAACTTCTCATGTTCAGAATTTGCTTACCTGTAAAATGAAAGGAATGAACTAGATAATCTCCAATTTCCCTACTATTTCTTCAGATCAATAATGCTTTAAATGGCATGACTTTCCTTCACTATAATGCTATAATACAAAAATATCCAAATAAATCAAATAATCTTGTTGTCACTAATATTGGATATGGGAAAATGGAAACTGAATATTGTATCTGAATCCACATACCATGTTTCTGTGATAATGGTCAAGTAATTTATGTTCATATACTCTAGCAGTAATTTGTGTGAGGAACAGAATGTATACCCAGGCTGTTATTGTAAATAATTTAGCTTCTTGAATTAGAAGAAATATTCTTATAAAAGTGGTGCAATTCAATAGAGATAAGAATGTATTGTAGAACATAAATAGCAGACCCCTCATGAATAGAGAATGGAGAACAACTTAATTTCTATGGTTATAGTGGAAAATTGTCTTTGGGGTCCAAGTTAAACATGGGATGAATATGATGTACTGGTGCAATTCCTTTGTGGGGGGAAACAGCATGAAACTAGACTATGTTAACATATATGCTTTGCAAGAATTTTGATGAAATCCTCTGTGCTCTGCAGGAGTCTCACACTTATTAGAACATTGTGTAGTTTTTATTGTTTGTGGTTGTTTTGTTTTTATGTAATGTGTAGCTTTTGCATCTGAAATGAAGCTTGACAAATATCAACTCATGAAGACAATCTACCAGCAAGGGGGCATTTTATATAAAGTACTCAGAGTTAGGATAGTGTGTATTGCGATCTTACATAAAAAAAATGCTAGATGTGTTTTTCTATCTAGACAAATGGTTGCATCTTTCTTAGACTCAGTTTCCTCATCTAAATGATAGGGCTCCTTCACAGAGTAATTGTTAAGGATCAACTAAGATAATACGAATAATTTTGGTTTAGTTTATACTTTCTGGAAATGATCTCTTCCTTACTGTTGTTGAGCTGTTTTAGAGTCATTTTGAACTAAACCCACAAGTTACTTCACTTTTTGGCAATTTAAAGCCAAGGTCTTTATCCATATCAATTCAAATAATAGCTAAAATTCATAGAGTGCTTTAATTTTGCAAAATGCTTCAGAATTATTATCTCAATTTATCCTCACAACAACCCCAGTAGATAGGTGCTCTTGTCATTCTTATTTTAAGGTTGAGGAAACTGAGGCAAGTAGAGGTCAAGTGCCTTCACAAGTGCCTATAACACTTAGGGAATTGCTGAGAGCATTTGTATATTTCAGGTAACTAATCTTTGAAGTAATTTTATTTATTTTTTTTAATTTAGTAACTCTTTTTCCAATCATTGAAGTTTAATTATCATTTGGTTAAAAACTATGGCAATATAAGACATTTCCTTCTGTTAATATATCTATTATATTTATCTTACATGCAAATTATTGGTCACTTCCTGGTTATTGTCCTTACCTGTTTGATACTACTTGATGCCCTATCTTGGTTGTAGGATGATGGTAGTACCCTTGACAATAATAGGGAAGTTAGTAAAAGGAGAGGATTTGGGAGGAAAGATCAGTTTTGGACATGTTGAGTTTAAGATGTCTGCAATGCATCTAGTTTGAGCTATTCAATAGGCAGTTGGAGATGTAAGAGTGTAGGTCAGGCAAGTTGTTAGGACTGAATAAGGAGATTTGAGTATCATCTGAAGAGAGACATTTATTGAATCCATGGGAGTTGATAAGATCAACAAATGAAATAGTATAGGAGGGGAAGAGAAGAGGACCCAGGAAAGAGCCTTGTGGGACATTCAGAGTTCGTAGCTATGACTTGCTAAGTGTATTAAGAAGAGAGTGATTGACAGTATCAAAGGCTGGGAATTGAGAAAAGGCCATTAGATTTGGAAATTAAGAGATCACTGACAACTTTGTGGAGAGCAGTTTCAGTTAAATGATGATATCAGAAGCCAGACCATAGAGAGTTAAGAAAAAAGGAAAGGAAGAGGTGGTGCCTGTTGTAGATGACCTCCTCAAAGACTTTGTTCACAAAATCAAGGGGTAATATGGTATGATAGTTAATGAGAATGGATGGATCAAATGAGGGGTTTTATTTTATTTTATTTTTTTTTTATGGATGGAGGAACTATGGGCATGTTTGTAGTCAGTGGGAATGTTAGAGGGAACAATCCGCTGGAGAAAATTGGGATGGAATGAGATCACATACAGATTTGGCAAAGAGAAGAGCTACTCCATTATGTGAGACGAGAACAAAGGACGAGATTGTGGCAGGAGAAATCTGTCTGGGTGATATGTTCTCTATGAGTGGTCTCATTTTTTTCCATTAAAATATGGGGCAAGGTTCTCAGCTGAGAGGGTAGGGTGAGAGATATATATGGGATTTTTGAGAATGGATGAAAAGGTTTTGGAATATTCACTGTTGTGACTGGAATAGTGAATTAATTAAGGAAGTGTAAAAGGACTTCCATGTATCAGTGAGGACCCAGTTGAGATTATGTAACATAAATTAATAGTGGGTTCAATTAGCTTGGTTTCATGATTTTCTCTAGATTTATTCTGGCATGTCTCTGTGTCTACTTGCCTACCTGGTTTTCTCAACTCCATGGAACAAAATACCCCTGTATCTCTTCCCTCTTCTTACCTGCCTCCTTTCGTGTGTTGTCTTCCGTCATTAGACTATAAGATCCTTGAGGTTAGAGACTGTCTTTCTTTTTACTAATTTTATCCCCAACACTTAACATAGATGCTGGAACATACTAGGCATTTAATAAATGTTTATTGGATTGGATTGAATATGTGTAGGAGTGAAGCCAGTAGATGATGGTAATGATCCAAGGTTGAGACTCAATCCAGGATAGATGATCAGACAAGTCAGGGTGCCTAGATTCAGCCCTAGGAGGACTTTGGACTTGGAATTTTGTGGGAATATCCTATATAGAAGTTTAGTTAAACTGTGAACCTAATTCTTCTCCCTTCCCCAGAGACTCAGGTGCTACATTGGCAGGAAAATATTTGTATATTTTTACACCCTTGAAGTAAATATTATTTTGTAATAGGTAATCTGTTAAAGGGTTAAGTGTAGCTGAGTTGCAGGGTGCTCCTTTTTTTAAAATTTAATTTATTTTAGTTCTGAATTTAGTTCTGAATTCCACTTCTCCTCTCCCATTGTTGTTCATTTGTTTCAGTCATGTCTGACTCCTCATGACCCTATTTGGGGTTTTCTTGGCAAAGATACTGGAGTAGTCTGCCATTTCCTTTTCCAGTATAATTTACAGATGAGGAAATTGAGACAAACAGGATTAAGTGACTTTTCCAGTGTCTAAAGCAAGATTTGAACTCATGAAGAGGAGTCTTCCTCACTCCAGGCCTGGCACTCTATCCACTGGACCACCTAGCTGCTGTTCCAAGATTTGTTTTGAGGTGCTATTTTATGGTTGTTTGGAGGTGACTATGGGAGAGTTACAGCGATTTACTGATTACTCTGCCATCTTGGCTCCCAGAAACTGGAAAAGTGTCCATCTTGAGACTATCTTTTGTTTCCTTTTGTTTTGCAAGTACTTAGGACAGTGTCTGGAACATAGCTGGTGCTTAATAAATGTTTGTTGATCGATCAATTGCTCATCATTTTTTAAAACAAAATAATATTCTATCACATTCATATACCACATTCATTCAGCCATTCCGTGATTGATGGGTAGCCTCTCAGTTTCCAATTCATTGCCACCACAAAAAGAGTTGCTATAAATATATAAATATTTTATACATTTGTATCCTCTTACTCTTTTTAAAAAATCTCTTTAGGGTGTTGTCCTAATATCAGGGTTTCTAAGTCAAAAGTAAACAGTTTAATAGATTTTGGGGTATACTTCCAAATTGCTTTCCAGAATTGTTGGACTAGTTCAACTAACAATACACATGTGTACCTTTTTTTCCCCCACATCCCCTCTGCTGTTTGTCATTTTAATTAATCTTTTGGGTATGAAATGATACCTCAGAGTTATTTTAATTTGCAGTTCTCTAATTATTAGTGATTTAAGGCATTTTATATTATTTGATTTCTTCCTTGAAAACTGCCTAATCATATCCTTTGATCATTTTTTAAGTTGGAAAATTGCTATAATCCTTATAAATTTATCTCAGTTATCTACATATTTCAGAAGTTTTATCAAAGAATAAAAGAAATTCATGAATTTTAGTATCCTATTTATGATAGGGCTGTACCAATCTTCTTTGTTTTGTTCTAATTTTAGTGTATGTGCTACTGAAGTGAGCACCAAATCCTTATTTTTATAGCATAATAGTATTTACTTTATAGTCAGCTCCAGGTCTTGTTTTAATTGACTGTATAGAGTTTTCTTCACCTTTGGCTGCAAAGTATAAAATCAATCTGATTTCTATATTGACCTGGTGATGTTCATGTGTAGAGTCACGTGAACTTTTGGGTTGTTGAAAAAGAGTGTTTGCTAAGACCAGCAAGTTATCTTGACCATACTCTATTCGCCTCTGTCCTGCTTTATTTTGTACTCCGAGGCCAGACTTGCCTGTTATTTCAATTATCTTTTGATTTCCTACTTCAGCATTCCAATCCCCTATGATGAATGTGACATCCTTTTTGGTTTTATTTCTAGAAGATGTTCTAGGTCTTCATAAAACTGAGCAACTTTGGCCTCTTCCACATCAATGGTTGGATCATAGACTTTCATTACTGTGATGTTAAATGGTTTGCCTTGGATTCAGATAGATATCATTAGTCATTATTGATATTATACTCCAATACTTGCTTTCTCACCCTTTAATTGACTATGAGGGCTACTCCATTTCTTCTAAGGGATTCTTGCCCAAAGTAGTGGGCACCTGAATTACACTCACTCATACATGTCTATTTAAGTTCATTGACACCCAGGAGGTTGATGTTTAATCTTTCCATCTATTATTTGATCACATCCAGTTTACCTTGGTTCATAGATCTTATATTCCAGGTTCCTATGCAATATTGATCTTTACAACATTGGACTTTCTTTTTATCACTAGATGCAGCTATATCTGAACTTCCTTTTGGCTTTGGCTGGATCAAAAGCCAGAATTAAGGTTTGCTGGGAGAAATATCAACAATCCGAGATATGTAGATGATACCCTCTGATGGCAGAAAGTGAAAAAGAATAAAGAAGCCTCTTGATAAAGATGAAAGAGGAGAATATAAAAGCTGGCTTGAAGTTTAACATAAAAAAAAAAAGATCTTGGCAATTGGTCTTATAACTTCCTGGCAAATAGAGGGAGAAGAAATGGAAGCAGTATCAGATTTTATACTATTGGGCTCAAAAATCACTGCAGATGGTGACTACAGCCATGAAATTAAAAGACACTTGTTCCTTGGAAGGAAAGTTATGGCAAATCTAGACAGCATACTAAAAAGCAGAGACATTACCTTGCTGACAAAGGTCCGTATAGTCAAGGCTATGTTTTTTTTTTCCAGTAGCATTGTATGGTTGTGAGAGTTGGACTATAAAGAAAACTGAGCACTGTAGAATAGACATTTTGATTATGTTGCTGGAAAAGTCTTTTTGAGAGTCCCTCAGACAGCAAGGAGATTAAATCAGTCAAAAACTGAATTCAGACTACTCACTGGAATGTCAAATACTGAAGGTGAAGCTTAAATACTTTGGCCACATAAGGAGAAGACAAGACTCATTGGAAAAGACCCTGATGTTGGGAAAGATTGAAGGCAAAAGGAAAAGGGGATGGCAGAGCATGAGATAGATAGATGGTGTCATGGAGACAACAAACATGAACTTGGACGGACTTAGAGAGATACTGGAGGATAGAAGGGCATAGCATGCTGTGATCTAAGGTGTCACAGAGTCAGACACAACCTAACAACTGAATAACAATATTTACTTTACATCTATTTGTTACAATTTATTCCATTTCTCAACTGATGGATTTCCGTTAATTTCCAGTTTTTTTTATCACCTTAAAAAGTTGTTCTTATATATATGACCATTTTCTGATTTCTTTGCTCTCTTTTGGTATTTTCCTAGCAGTGGTATAACTGGGACCAAGGGCATGAACTGTTTGGTAATTGTGTAATGAAAAACTGCTTTCCATAATGGTCATACGCAGTTCCACCAGTGTTCATCAAAGTATCTCTTTTCCCATAGACCCTGCAACATTTATTTTCCTTTTTTTTCTTTTTACTTTAATTTAGTTTATGTTTTTCAATGTAAAGTCTCTCCTCTCCTTTCCTCTCGTCTCTTCCCATCTCATCTGGTCTCCTCCCATCTCCTCTCCTCTCCTCTCTTCTCCTCTCCTCACTTTTCCTTTCCTTTCCTCCCCTCTCCTCTCCTTTAAAACAAATGTTGTTTCTCTAGTTTAGAGAGAAGCAAATAAGTTAAAGTGAGCTAGGAAACATCCTATAGGAATAATTGATTTCCTTTCTGGATAGAGAGGGAAGAGGTTAGGTCAGGAAATAATGTATCACTGTTTTCTTGTCCTTTCTATCCTGGCACCAGACATATTACTTTCAGTGGCATTAGCTAGACTTCAGCTTCTGCCTTCTGTGTCTTCTTTCTTCTTACTCTGGCACTCTTTTTTTTTTTTTTTGCTTTTATCTTGGTTAAGCTTTTATGTCTTTTACCCATAAGCTCTTTTCTGTGTGTGTGTGTGTGTGTGTGTGTGTGTGTGTGTGTGTGTGTGTGTACATGCATACATGAGGACTTTGGGAACTGAGGTCAACCCATTCTAGCCAATGCCATTGGGTACTTCCTCTCAAGTCTTTTGAAACATTGACCCCTGTGGACATAACCAAAAGACCAGTTCTATTTACTATCATATTTTCTTCTCTTCTCTCCATTTTTGTCATTTTAAACTTCCTTATAAATTGGATATTCCTTTAAAACATATCATTTATACCAGGAAGCTCCACTATCATGTTGCTGATACAACATAAGATTCTCTAAACATTGACAGAAAAATGGGCCTTTATTCAAAATGAACTAAAAAAAAAACCTTCCTAAATGTTCAGGTCTCTACAAATATTAGAATTGGAATATGACTGTAAGGATTTAGCAGATGGTGCTATATTTGGGAAGTTAAAAGCCTATCTCTTTTGCTTGTTTGCTTTTTTTTAATGAGACAACAGAATAGGGAAAAAAGAACATTTTTATCAGAGTAACATTTTGGTAAGATGTAATTTGTGTATTATCATCTGATTAGCCTTTTAGGATAGTATGTATTTTTAGCTAAATTTGAGTCTTCTGTTACTAATCAATCAATAAGCATTTATTGAGCTCCTAATATTTTCCAGACCCTAAGGTAGACACTGAGGATTCAAAAGCAAAAATGAAATAGTCCTTGCTCTCAAAGAGCTTATAGTCTATTGGGAGAGGATATTGTGAACATATATAAACCTACAAAAATCTATATAAAAGAAATATAAGGTAATTTCAGGGAGGGAGGTATAGCAACAATGATATTTTATTCCAGTTGTACAGCTGTGCTGTTTGCTGTTTGGCTATTTGAATGAGCCCAGGAGTTGAGGGACTCAGTGTCTTTTAATGACAGCATGAATTACAGTGAGTACAAATACTAGAGACCACAAATCCCCAAAGCCAGAAAATCTAGTTTATTTCAGCAAGAATTCAGGAGTCATTAGGAAACCTGAAGAGATATAGCACTTAGAGTTAAAGTAAGGATAGCATGTATTTATTTTTAAAATATCTTAGTCTGTGAAATAGTAGAATGCAATGTAAAAATAATAGAAAGTCCAACATTCCTTTTGAAGGGTAGCAGTTTTCATTTGGAATGTCAATATTTTAGGTTATGCTTTCTTCCCAAACATAAAACACTTATATTTAGCCCTTCTATTTTTGATCTCTTGGCATGTCAGGAATTTTCTTAGAATTCTATTTTTAAAGTAAGATATCTCCTTAAAAATGGAAACCTTTATATCAAATTCAATATTTAAATTACCACCTTGAACAACTGCTGCAATTGATATAATCTGCATTTTATATCCTTTCATAAATTTTTTGTTGTTTTGACAACATGGTTTTTGTGAACTGTGATAAGCTCAGGGATTTTGTGGGTGTAATGAAAAAGATAAGCATGGTGAAAAGTTTTTTGTCTTAGTAGAACTATATTCAATGCTGCAAGGTAAGCCAACCTTCTTGAATATAACCTTTGCAATCATTGGCACAATTTTCTAAACTGTTTGACTAGTGTCCTTTTGCTGAAAGGAGAGGCATGGGAAACATCAACCTCATACATTTTTGGGAGTTGTTTTTCCCTGTCTTCTGAGGCAACAGCCTTTCAGCCAGAGAAAAACATGAAAGAAAGGATGACCTTTCAGATTTGGGGGTGAAATAATAAATGAAGTTACTCTAGACTCATCAAATTCTTTGGCTCTAAGTGCTTTTTAAACACCATCCCTTCCTTTCTCAGAATTAGCATTTAAAAATTAATGCAACTTTTCAGTCTAGGAGAACAGTAGCTAGACTTCCTTACATCAGAGGTTAAGCAAAGGTTGTGATGTTACAAATTAGAACTAAATAAGACACTGATATTGAGAAACTGGAACCCTGTTAGTTACACTAATAATGAATCAAGTCAGTGAGACAAAGGGTCCCCAAAGGTGAGATAGAAGAAATCTGAATACAAATGGCCATATTGTTATTAATGTATCCATTCATGAAAAAATTGTAATAATAATTTATGTCACTGAAGAGAAAAGACATTTGTGAGCACCGAGATGTGAATACAGGACATGTGACTACATTTCTCAATTTACAAGTTAACAACAGAAAAATCTTTTATCAATTACCTGTGTTAGTTTCTTCATAAGGATAGGGAACTTCTGAATGAGAACATTCCTCTGTCAAAGTAGATAGTTATCATTTCTTGAAATTATATTCTTAGAGAGTTTCCCAGGGCAATGATCTTGAAATGCTTTTGATTGCACACCTCTTTCACAATATATCCTCCATATGTGAATGTTTACTTATTTATAAATTATGTACGTGTAAAACAATTCTGTTTATTATAAAACTCACAGAGCAATGAAAATTTAAAAGTATGAGAAAAAGAGGGAATCATGTTTAATCCCAGGGTCAATAGGGACCCAATAGAGTGCAATAAGTAAGGGACTGACATTATCAGACCAGAACTTCAGGAAAATCACTTTGTGAATTTTTTGTGATTATTTGGTCTCTTTTCTTCAAGTCTTGTCCCACTCTAATACAAAAAGACCAAATAATAAACTACAATCCAGAGGAGCCTGAAAAAGGGTGGGTAAGTACATGAAGAGAGATGAAAGAGATGTTGTAGAAGAAGAAAGCACAAGATCTGGTGACTGATTGGGTATGTGGAAAGTGATTGGTTAGAGTGAGGAAGATTCAAAGATGACACCAAGCTATGAACCTGCATGACTGGAAGGGTGGCAGTGTCTTTAATAGGGAAATTAGGAAAAAAAAAAGTTAAGTTTGAGGGTAAAGCTAATATAGAGAGGTCTTTCTGTGGTGCAGATAACAGGGATCAATGCATGTCCACTCATCCAGTGTGACTTACTCTGTTCCACTCAAAGTGAAAAAGGGTTACTCTGTTGTCAGTGCCCTAACAATATAGAGTCAACCCTATAAGGTGGTGTTTTCCAAAATCTTGAAGGGATCAGAGAGGTAAAGAGCAGGTAGGCTATTAGGGGTTGGGAATTTTCCCAATGCTACCATTTTAGCTGCTAGGTGCTGGGTTAGCAGTTGTTATGTGTCCTAAAGGGCTAAACACTCAGAAGGAGAAATGTTAGGAACTTGCATTGTTAAGAAGGGATAAGTGGAAGGAATAAGTATTTATATAATGTTTATTGTGTGGCAGGCATTGTACTGAGTGCTTTACAAATATGTCATTTGACCTCCCATTTTACAGTTGGGACAAACTAAGGTTAAATAACTTCTCCAGAGTCTCACGCATAGTAGATGTCTGAGGTCAGATTTGAACTCAGGTTTTCCTGACTCCAGACCCAGCACTCTAATCACTGAAGGGAAAAGTAGGAAAGTGTTGAGGCATGAAGGCAGGTAGACAAAACCTAAGATTGGCTATCATAATGATGAAACTCATATTTTCACACTTTAACTTCTTCATCAAAAACTCTTTAGGGCCATGCCAGCTCTCCTGAAGTCATACGCTCCTACTTTAGCAACTACTGCCTTTGGAAAGTTACATGACTTCCCCAGGATTAACTAGATCCTATGTGTCATAGCTGGGACTTGAATCAAAGTCTTTCTGATTCTTCTATGTCACACTTCCATTTTCAGATGAGAAAATTGAGCCTTGGAGATGTTAAATTATTTTTTTACAAGATCTCATAGCTAGTAAGTTGCAAAGTTATTTGAGAAGCAATAGATTTAAATAAACAAGCTAGTTGGCATATTGGACTTAGAGCCAAGAAGTTAAATCACCTTTCAGATACTATCTGTGTGACCCTAAGCAAGTCACTTATCCTCTGTCAGCCTATTTCTTCACCTATAAAATGGGGTTGTTATTGGACCAAATGAGGCTATATATATATATATATATATATATATTTTTTTTTTCTTTGTAAACCTTAATGTATTATATAAATATTATCTATTGTTGAGGTAATTATTAAGTTTTCAAAGTATTTTGGGGTTAAGATAAGGCAACATTTAAGAATATTTTTAACAGATAATTTTATTTCCATAGTTATTTCAAAGATAACAACTTAACTTCCCATGAAAAAAGTGGATGTAAAAAACATTTTAATTATGTATTATCCTGTATAGTATCCTATTTAATAAGGCATGCAATATATGATTTTTCTTGTTTCAGATCATTAGATCAGTGTGGACCATATAAAGGGTATCTTTTTGAAGGCTAAGGGTCTAAAATAAAGGCTTAAACAAAACCAGTCTGCTGGAAGTTGAATTCTTAGCACTGTTCTCCCAACCAGTAATTAAAGGACTTTGGTTTTTCCCCAGTTCTTTGGCCTCTCAAATCCTCATATCATGACTTTTAAAGACTCAAGTATAGATTTCTGAACCAATTTGATGTTTCTTTCTTGTTGAAAACTGGCTTCCCTTTAGAAGCAGCCTCTGTACTCCCCCTAACATCATCAAGATCTTTATCAGCAGAACATTCCTGGATATAATTCTTACAGTATTTATACAGCCCAAAAAAAAGTTTGGCAATTATGTGGGTAATTTAATCATAGACCATACTGTTTTAGAGATAGAAGTAGACCTTAGATTGTATGGTCAAAACCTCTTATTTTAGAGATGAAGACACTGAGACCCAGAGGTATTAGTAAATAAACATCATAGGGTCTGTTCCTTTTCATCTGGTTTAGTGTCCATGTTGACTAGAATAGCCAAAAAACTTTTGTCTCCTTTTCACTTCAGAATGTATGGATACATTCTAAATAATTATTCATCTTTTGTATTTGAAGAGGACTAATGATATCATTGGGTGATGTCTTTCTTGACTTACATGTGAATTGGATTTAAGTGAGGCAAAGTTGAGCGAAGTCATCAGCCTCACTCTCTTCCAGGGTCTTTGAAGTCCAGTGGTAGGACAAAAATCAAGACAATTGGTGATGGCCCAGGATGCACAGTGGATGACCTTGGTTCTTTGATGTCTGATCAAGCTTTAATCACCACCTTCATGGCTGTTGGAACAAATTGTTCTCGTATGCACATTCTACTGGGGGAAATTTTCACATGCTTGGGGTAGACATCCCCCTAACTCACTGACAGGTTTGAGACCTGTTGGTTGCCCTCAATCTGGTTTAATACTTCTGCTAAGACAGTTTTGTTAAGGTGTGGCCATTGCACATGCCACAGCTTCTTGGAGCTACAGGTGAAAGCTGGGTAACAGGTGGACACCAAAGGTGAATGAACAACCTTGAAAAGTGCTCAGCAAGCCCTCTCACCAGAGGTTCTAGTCCTCCCTCAACACCCCATTCCCCACATTCTAAATGAGAAAGAAGAAAAGACAGAGAAAAATAAAAGTAAAATTATTATCAGACAAGTGGAAGCCAAATAACTCCTGTTCTCTAATGTCATACAACTGAATAAATGTAAAGGAATGAAGGAGTGGGAGAAAATTATACACACAAAAAGCCCAAACACCCTTTTCCCCCTTTCAAGCTGTGTTATCTATCACATTTCCTGATTCTACTTCCTCCTCCTCATTTTCTTTATAAATTCAGCTCAAAAAGTACCTGCTATGTGTAAAGTACTATACTAGATAATGAGGATATGAAAATAAAAATTTAAAAATCCCTTCCTTCAGGGAGTTTACATTCTACTAACAATTCCTGCCCTCAGGGAACTTAACATTGCTTGAAATACTTTGCCCTTCAAAGAGCTTACTGGGGTTACACAGAATGTGCTGAGATAAGTATTGTATGTAAAATACATCCATGTATATTATATGAACTACATATATATGTATATACATATGTTATATACTTTTTTTTTTGGTGAGGCAATTAGGGTTAAATGACTTGCCCAGAGTCACACAGCTAGTAAGTGTTATATATCTGAAGTCACATTTGAACTCAGGTCCTCCTGACTCTAGGGCCAGTACTCTATCCACTGCACCACCTAGCTGCCCCTAATTAAAAAAAAAAATTAAAGGACTCACATAGGAGATGGTCTCTAAGTTGTACCTTGAAGAAAATTAAGACTTCTAAGATATGACATTGAATACAGAGTGCATTCAAGACATTCAAATGTATAGAAGTGAAAGATGGAATGTCACTTTGCACAGTATTGGCTAGCAGGCCAGTTTGACAGTAATGTAGAGAGAATGTGAAGGGTTGGGGGAAGAAATAAGGCTATAAGGGTATGTGGGAGCCTGATTGTGAAGGTTTTCACATGCTAGGCAGAAGATGTTATATTTTATCCTAGTATCAATAAAGAATACCTAAGATTTCTAAGTATGGGAGTGATATGGTCAAATGTGTGTTTTAGGAACAACAATTTGAGAGTTATGTGGAGGATAGGTTGGAGATCTACAAGGCTGGACGCAGGGAATTCAGTTAGGAAGTTGCTACAACAGACTAACTGAGAGGCAAAGGGGTCCAGAATTAAGGTAGAGACTGAGTCAGTGGATGGAATAGAGGGGATGTGGATGTAGAATGGACCAGACTTGGATGTGGAGGAGACAGAGAGGGAAGAGTAAGGATTGACTCTGGGTTTCAAATTTCTTCTTCACTATATTGATTCTTAGTGGAAAGATAGTACAATTCAATTCCATTCAATCCAGAAAGGTTTTGTTGGTGATTTCATTTTACAAAAAGAATATATTTTAATTCAAGGTCATGCCATGTCCTCTGCTTCCTGGAAATAGACATACTGAGTAGAATGAATATTTGTTTTAACCCCAAATGACAACAATAAACATTTATTTGAACCTGAGTTTTATCATCATCTTTCACAATTTTATAAGAAGTCACACTGTGTTTTGAATGGCAGTTTTTATAATGCCACTTAATGTTAGTTTTTGTCAAACAAAGGTAAAGAAATAGGATTGGATTCATGTTCTGCTTTTGTGAACTTTATTTTGAAGGTGATACCAATCAATATCCTACAAATATACATTTTACACTTTGTTATACTTGGATAGACAAAGCCTGGACACACATTAATGTTATCCTTCTGCATTATAACATGTTTTCCTAACTCTTTTCAAGATTGGTATAATTAGATTTAGATACAATGAAAGAATGTATGGAAAGAAACTTTGGAAACTACAAATAACTGGAAGTGTAAAGTGTTATGATTTTGAATTCTGTCTTTTTAAATACTAAGAGTTCTTACTGAGATTAATTCTATTAGATAGAAAATTAATTCTTACAGCTCAGTTTAATCAATGTGATTTATTGGAATTCAATTAAATTCCACATGAATTTTTTTTAAATTAACATTTTCATTTAAAGTTTTGAGTTTCAAATTCTATCCCTTCTTCCCTTCCTCCCCTCCCCCTTCCCTGAGACAGCAAGCAATCAGATATGGGTTATGCATGTGCAATTACCACGTGGATTTATTAAGCAACTACTATGTGTAAAGCCTTGTCCTCAGTGTGGGAGAGACAAAGTAGAGGAACTGGAGTTGACCCTTGGATTTTAGTTTTCATTCTGTCCCTATCTATTTGAATGACCCACGACAAGTTTCTTAACTTTCCTGTGCTCTTGAATATACATTTGGTGCTTTGAGATCTTCCTTAATGGTTTTAGGTAACTAGGGTGCCATTTAGCAAATTACTTTTCCAGTATAGCATCTGAAGCTGCCAAATTCTTATGGGAAGTCAGAAAGCAGTCAGTTAAGGAATATAATCTATTGTTCAGGCAATAGCCTAAATATTGTATCCAGCTGTGTGGATATAGGGTGGATATTCATCTGTGGTAAATACTATCTAGGAAGGGTTTGCTTCAATTTAGAGTCTTCATCTTGATGAACTGCTCTTTAATGGAAAGAAGTGACCACGTACTGAAGGATAAACAATCCTATCTTGGCTCTTCAAATATACTATTGGCTGAGATTTCTTTCCTGGCCAAGGCTGAAACTACATTTAAAAGAAAGGGGAGGGGCAGCTAGGTGGCACAGTGGATAGAGCACCGGCCCTGATGTCAGGAGGACCTGAGTTCAAATGTGACCTCAGACTGAACACTTGACACTTACTAGCTGTGTGAGCTTGGGCAAGTCACTTAACCCCAATTGCCTGGAAAAAAAAGAAAGAGGGAGACACATACATTTAAGTCTATATGACCACTTCAAACAATTAATTATTTGCACTAATTGGGGCCTAGATGTAATCTGTACTACATATAAGCCTCTCAAGGTCATTGTGAGGATTGTGTTTTGTGTATTGTAACACAAATTCCTCATCTCATTTGCTTGCCTATAATTCTTGTTTTTGGTGACAATAATTTAAAAATCTTAGATGGTAAAGATCCCTTCTAAAATGCAAATATATTGTTTTTTAAATTAATTGATTTATTTTTAGTTTTAAACATTCACTTTCATAAGATTTTGAGTTCCAAATTTTCTCCCCATCTCATTCCTCCCCCCACCCCAACACGGTGTGCATTCTGAATACCCCTTCCCCTAATCTGCCCTCCCTTCTATCTCCCCCCCCCTTTTCTTATCCCCTTCCCCTTCTATTTTCCTGTAGGGCAGCATAAATTTCTATACCCCATTGCATGAAAATATACTATTTTTGGAAGGATAGCACAGTTAATTTTTTATCACTGATATCTGAGCCTGATTTAGTTGGTCAAATTTGCTAGCAGAAAGCAGGGGCCTGTGGAAATGAACTTTTTTAAAATCAGAAAATGAAAGGCAAAGGATGAGTTTGGGGAATATAATAAAAAGTCAGTGCAATTTAAAGCATTCAAGCTTCAGACTAGAGGCTTCAAACTGCACTAAGACTTTTGGGACAATCTGCATGTAATGTATTGCTTGTTCTCTTAATATAAAATACATTCATTTTGTTAAAGGAAAAGATAAGGTCTCAAAATATAGAAGGTCAAGGATTGATTGAATGAATAACAGATATTTATTGGATGGTTGTGTAGAGATTTAAAATGAAATTGAATAAAGTGTTCATAGGTAGAAAATTGTTGAATTTGGTATGGACAAAATCCATTCTACATTATTTTTTTTTGTTTTATATAAAACTTTAAAAAATTAAAGCTACATAATACATTTTCATGGTATATCAAGACCCCTTTGGGCTTTTAATCTTAAAATCTGGGGGCAGCTAGGTGGTGCAGTGGATAGAGCACTAGCCCTGATGTCAGGAGGACTTGAGTCCAAATCTGGCCTCAGACCCAACACTTGATGCTTACTAGCTGTGGGACCCTGGGCAAGTAGTCACTTAACCCCAATTGCCAACAGGAAAAAAAAAGAATCCTAAGATCTGAGTTCCATGTTTAAGCTCTGCTCCTTAGAAGTCCTCATACCTCTTTCTCTCCATATCTCTTTTGGTGGTCTCTTCAGTTTATATGGATTCAATGATGTCAACAACACAGACGTCTCCTAGATATGTGTATTAAGTCATAGTATTTTTCTTGAGCTCCAGTATTATATCCTAATTATTTATTAGAAATGTTGAATTGGATTTCCATAGACTTCTCAAACTGAACATGTTCACAAGATGACTCATTTCCCTCTCTTCCAAAACCCACTCCTCTTTCCAACTTCCCTATATTTGTTTGCAACAATACCATCCTTAGAATCACCCTGCATCACAGCCTAGGTGTCACCCACCAAATGTCACCATCTCTCACTCCATATATCCAAAAATATTTTGACAGACTTTTTCAAGTCTATCTCTACAATATCTCTTGAATCTGTCTCCTCTCTATTCACACAAAGTCACTCTAATTCAAGCCCTCATCAGCTCTCTACTGCAAACCCAGATTGGTCTCCCCAACTCAGCTTCCCTCAAGTCTCTCCTTCTTCCACATAACTGACAAAGTAACGTTCCAAAAGCTCGAGTCTGAGCGTGTTTCTCTCCTGGTCAATAAATTCCAATGATTACTTTTTTAATTCTAGGATCAGATACAAACTTTTCTCTTTTTTTTTGTCACTTAAAACCCTTCATAGCCTGTATCTACCCTATGTGTCCAACATTATTATTATGCATTATTCCCTTTCATGGACTCTAAAGTCTAGCCAAACTGGCTTTCTACTTGTCTCACACACACAACATTCCATCTCTCATGTCCAAGCCTTTTTAGGGCTTTTCTCTATGCCTAGAATGTTTTCTTTCCATACTTCTGCTTGTTAAAATCTCTAGTTTCTTTCAAAGATTAGTTTACATATCACATTCTACATTAGGGTATTTACTAATCCCTCCAATCGTTAGTGCCTTTACACAAAATTGGGTGGCGAAGTGGAGAAGTGAATTGAGTGCTGGGCCTAGAGTCAGGAAGACTCATCTTCCTGAGTTCAAATCTGGCCTCAGACTCTTACTAGCTGTATGACCCTAGGCAAGTTACTTAACACTGTTAGCTTCAGTTTTCTTATCTGAAAATGACTGGAGATGCAAATGGCAAACCATTCCAGTATCTCAGCCAAGAAAACTCCAAATGGGGTCATGGAGAGTTGGACATAAAGAACAACAACTTCACAAAACTATCTTTTGTTTATTTTATGTGCATTTTGCATATATACATACTTTTAGATGTTATTTGTTCCCAGTATCATATAACGTCCTTGAAGGTGGGAAGACTGTCTTTGAACTCCTAGCACCTAACACAGTTCCTGTTTTACAGTATGTACTTAATAAATGCTTGCTTGATTTAACCTGAATCTCAGTTTTCCCATTTTTCTAATAGGAATAATAATAATATTATTGTACTGTCTACCAGACTGGCAAGATCATTGTGAGGAACATATTTTGTATATTGCTACACATTATATAAGTGTAATTAATGCTATTCACATTTCTGAAAGATAGCATAGCATAGTGGATAAAGAGTTGATTTTGATGTCAGGGAGGTATCAAGTGTAAGTCTTCCTGCCTCTGACACATACTGTGTAATTCTGAACAAGTAATTTAACCTCTCGGTGCTCTAGTCAACTCTTCAAGGTACAGGTCTTAAGGTAGAGGTTCATGGACCCAAAGAGGTCTGTGAATATGTTATAAATGGTCTATACACTTGGATGGGAAAAATCTTTATATTAACCTTTGATTCTTTAAAACCCTTTTTAACCCCTTTTACTCTATGCATTTAAAAACATTATTTGAGAAGGGGTCCATAGATTTCATCAAATTGCCCCACGATGCCCCCCAGAGGTTAAGAATCCCTACTGTAAGGTTATAAAATACGAAATAGGTGTGGATCTATTCTATTTGTTTTTTTTTTTTTAGGCAATTGGGGTTAAGTGACTTGCCCAGGGTCACACAGCTAGTAAGTGTCAAGTATTTGATCTGAGATCAGATTTGAATTCAGGTCCTCCTGACTTCAGGGCTGGTGCTCTATCCACTGCACCACCTAGCTGCCCCCTGTGTAGATCTACTCTGATAAAGGAAGTTTCCTCACTTGGAAATATATCTAGCATTAATAGAGTGCTTTAAGGTTTCCAGAGTACTTTACCTATGTTAACTCATCTAATCCTCCCTCTAAGTATTAAATCAGAAGACCTAACATGTAAATGCATGTTATTACAAATGTTTGTTAGGTGGTGCAGTGGATGTAGTGCCTGGAGTCAGGAATACTCATATTTCTGAGTTGAAATCTGAACTCAGACACTCACTGGCTATGTGACCCTAGGCAAGTCACTTCATCCTGTTTGCCTCAGTTTTGTTATCTGTAAAATGAGCTAGAGAAGGAAATGGCAAACCACTCTAGCATGTTTGCCAAGAAAACCCCAAATGGGGTCATGAAGAGTTCAACTGAACAAAAAGAAATGTTTGTCCTATGGGCCGGTCATTTCCTTCGTGCAGGATCTGCAGGACCATGGATATGAAATATAATGAACCATAAGTCCTGAGCATATGAAGATGTTTGATAAAAATTAATAGACTTTTACTTGTCCAATGATTAGTACATTGATTAAAAATCCTCAACAGAAAGGGCATGATTAAGGGTGAACCCTATGCTAGAACACTTAGCCAGGGTAACCTGGGTTAGATTTGAGGTCATATCAAAATCTCTATTTTTGTGATTCTGGACATGGTCTTTATTTTGCTACAATATAGATTCTCTATAGCATTTAGAGTGTAGACAAGCTAAACTGTGATTTTTATTTTTAGATGATATTATTTACTTCTATAAAATTTTGATTAGGTACCATATTGTGAACTTGCTAGATTTAAGGATATAAATCTGTGAGTGCAGGCATTCTATGATTTTTCCATATCTGGGTGCTTGTATAATCAGTAAGCTCTCCTAAGGTTAGCTGAGGGATAGATATACTTGTAGCATCATCTTCTGCTACATTTTACCTTAAAAATCAGGTAAAAAAGTAAGCATTCTCCGTAAGTGATGGGTGAAAAGAGATAATAAGAAAATTCTTTTCTAACTCTGATTTTCTCTCCCTCCTTTGGCTATTTTTATTTTTTTTGCAGCTGTCTGTGATGAATATAGAAACAATTTAGGAAAATTGTTAGGGCAGTGTTGTTCAGTGGACAGTGAAAAAACCCCTGACTTCAGAGTCAGAGATTTTAGGTTCAAGTTTTGCCTTTGATGTGCACCCCCTGTGTACCATTTGGGCAAGGCGTTTAACCTCTATGGGACTCAGTTTCCTTTTCTGTAGATGGAAAACTTCATTCTAAGTGGCATCAGAGGTCTGTATTATGCATCTGTGATCCTATGATTATTCAGTATTGTTTATCTACTCATTTGCCCTTGATTCAGCTTTCTGAAATCAGGGCCTTAATTTGGCCACATTTGGTCCAAGTCAAAGAATTAAATGCCCCCAGAGTGTTTGCATCTATCCTGAGAACATAGCAATTTTGTGTGTCATTTCCATGCTTCAATAATTAGGCATCAATTTGTGGTAAGTTTGCTTTAGATTCCTCTGGCAAACAGAATGGTCAAAAGGTCCAGTGGCATAGCTTTCTCATTAATTCTTGCATATCTAAAAGAGAAACAAAATTTAGTCATCAGATTAATTTATTTAACTTGTATTAACCCTAAGCAAACTGTTGATATTCCATAATCCTACTTAAAATATTAATACAAAGCTCCAATTTTTATTTGTCAGCAGATCCTGAGGTTAAAATTCTTTTATGCCCTGTGTAATGAAGAAGCATAAAATTCCATTTTCTTTACTAGACAGGCTCTGTATCTTTTATCTGGTTAAAAAAAAATATCATGCTAGATTTCATGAAATAGCCACAGTAGGCATATTTTATTCCCAATCCCCTCCAGGCTTTATGATTTCCTTCACTCCTAGCCTACATGAGATCTATGTGATATTTCTGAATAAGTCCTCCTGCAAAGACCCAGCATAAGGCAAAGTCAGAGTGCTCTAGGTAAGCTTTTTGTTCTCAGTAGCTGGTACAAGTATTAATGGTCATCTTGTCATTTTTCCTGATTTCACATTTCTATTAAAATGGGAAGGCAGTATGACTTTTCATGAGCAGTGTCATTTATCTATTTCCATCATGAAACAGATATCCACTGTTGGATAGGAGAGGTGTGGGGAGGGACAAGGTGAGGAGAGAGGAAACCTTCTTCCCTTTGATCCTCCTGGAACTATTCATGCAGAGAGAGAAGATATTGAAATTATGGAATTTACCTTTGCTTGTACTAGGATTGGTGCAAAGCTTGGGTAAATAGGCAGGTTTTATCAACCAGATTTCAGAATTTTTTGATAGCTATTTCCTGTTTCCCTGCTGTTAAAAGAACCATCAGCAAACACTGTTCTTCACTGTATGTCTTAGATATTATCTGTAGGATCTTCTACCCTCTTGTTGACAAATAGGTCATCTCACAGGGTTGCCACAGTTCTTCGCTGGATGCCCTGTTTTCTGTGGGTGTCATTAATTAAAGAATATATATTGTATATATGTGGGTATATATATATGTATATGTATATGTATATGTATATGTATATGTATATGTATACATATATATGATATTATTATAAGTTTGAGTAACAGAAATAATAATTCTGCCAATCTTAAATTATTGTCTGTAAAAGTTGCTAGTTTGGATTTCTAACTTTGTATTGATACACAGAAGGAAAATGAGGGCAGGAGAGTTTAAAAATAATATAGCTCTGTTTTCACTTTCTCAGAACTGAAAAATAATAGATTTTATATCTGCATATATAAAACTTACAAAATACAAAATAACAAGTAACTTTAATAGAAAAATGAATATATCTGAGGAAAAATATGAAAGGACCAAGGAACCTGGAACATCTATGTGAAGCTAGTCATGCAGCTCTGGTCCTGACTCTCTGGACTTTTCTAGCCCTGATCCAGGTGCCTTCTTACACAGGAGATGTCTCTAATCCCACAGCTGCCTCTTTCAACTTGGGGGCTACTGCCAATAATCTCCATTTTGAGGAAGTGCCCATACCAAAACACGCTCATTTTGAAACAACTTTGATCCTGACTCTCCAGACATTTACAACACTTCTCCATGTGAAGGTGGCTGCCTTCCCCTTGGCCCCCTACTTTTATCTGCTCTTCTGTTCCCTAGTATATGTTGTTATCCCCCATTAGAATGCTCCTTCAAGGTAGGAACTGTCTTTCATTTCACTTGTATTTGTATTCCCAGAACTTTGCACAGTACTTGGCATATAGTAAACACTTAATAAATGCTTTATTTAATCTAGAATAGTAAAGGCCCTTTCAGTAGACACATGGATAGTAGAATTACATAAGTAACTGGTGAAGGGGGGAGTTGTGGCTCTGATTTCTTTTTTTTTTTTTACATATTGATAATTCAAATCATTTGTGAGTGAAACAGAGGGCACAATATTCATGACCAGTTCCTGGTACTATCTAACAATTACTATCTAGCAGTGACACCCAAGTGTTTGCTCTTCATTGTTACTTTCCCTTATTTTATCTACATAGGAGTAAGCTGTTGCCCAGTTTCTTTGATTTGGAACACATCAACTTTCCATTCCCTATCCTTATTCTATGTCACTCATCTATGCAAATATTATTATTTTAGTAAATAGATTAAATGAGATAGACAAGTAATAAAATAAAGGCAAAATATATGGCAATCATCTCAATTCCCCTCATGTCTGCAAGATGAAAACTTACTCTTAATGGCTGTCACTTCAAGGTGAAAGAAATAATAGTTCAGGTGTTTAACACAAACCTTTCCACACTCACCAGGTGGGGTGGTGGTGGGGGTGAGTCACTAAATTCACATAAGCTGGAAGCTGCAATTATCTCTTGTTCCTGTAACCTTAACCTCGTGCCCACTAGATCTTGGTATTGCTCATCATTAATTTCGTTGGATAGCACTTCACTCCTCCAGGACACAAAAGTCTGTTTTACCTCTGTTAGGCTCTAGGAAAAAGAGCTTGTCCATGATGATGACTTCTATGCTTCCTCATGATCTCTCTTTGTCTCTCTGTCTGTCTCTGTTTCTCTCTCTGTCTGTCTCTGTTTCTCTCTCTGTCTCTCTGTGTCTCTGTCTCTGTCTCCCTGTCTCCCTGTCTCTCTCTGTGTCTCTCTGTGCCTGTGTCTCTCTCTATCTCTCTGTTTCTTTCTCTGTCTCTTCCTTCCTGCCTCCCTCTTTCTCTCATCTCTCATCCCGTGGTAAAGGTTGATGCTGAAAGGTTCCTAAGGCCAGTGTAACCTGGGGTCATAAAGAATGTTGTTGCCATTTCTACTTTCTCTCCACCAAGAATCACAACTCTTAGGAGCAATCCAGGTAACTAAAAGTATGTCAGTGTACTGGCAAAGAGCTAAAATCCCTACTGTTACATTGAGATACATTATGTAAATCACTGTGCTAGGCACTGAACAAGATACAAAGAAAAATAACATACTGCTTCTGCCCTCAAGGAGCTTATGTATCTAGTCAAGTCAAATACATGTCTTTTTTATACATAGTAGCTCGCATATTATCTCCCCCACTAGAATGTGAGCTCCTTGGCGACAGGGGTTACTTTCACTTTTCTTTATATCCCCAGTGTTGAGCATAGGGCCTTGCACATAATAGGTGATTAATAAATATTTGTTGATTTGATAATCACAAAGGGAAGACACTAGCATTTAAGGGAGATCAGGAAAGGTTTCTTACAGAAAATGGGATTTTAACTGATACTTGAAGGATCCAGAAGGAGAACCCTTCAATATGGCGTGTGTTGAAATATGACATTGTTTTTCAATACTTTGATGAATCCATGATCTAATCAATGTGGGTTTAGATTGCAGACATTCTACACATCTCTATGTCTCGTATATATGCCCCCTTTTCTGTTCTAACACTGCCACTACCCTGGTACAGGATCTTACCACTTCAGATGTAACTCAAGTCTTTTTTCATTCTATTCTATCCTCCATTCAGTGTCAAATTGATCTTCCTTATGAGGTCTGAATTTGTCACACACCAACCCACTTCACCCCCATTCAACCAATTCCAATGGCTCCCTATTACCTCCAAGATCAAGTATAATTTATAACAATTCTTGTATGTAAACCATTAAGTGTCAGTGCTTACTTAATTCATCTTGCATATTTAACATTTGGATGACTGCAATTTTGATTTTTATGTTGTTTTGTTGTGATTCATATGGATATTAAATCATCTGGGAAAAAAACCTAAAAAATACACACAAAGCATGTTTTTTTACCTCTTGGTAAGGGTGATAAACTAGGGGTAATGAATGAGACCTACATTTTTGGGTACAACTTACGTCTTGATTTGCTTTGCTTGACTGTGTATTTATAGTAATGTAAAATAAATCAAAAAATAAATAAATGAGCATCAGTGAAACATACAAAAATACACAGAAGATAAGAGAAGGAAATTCAAAAGAAGACACAGATGAATAGGATATTGTGAATGTAGCTTCCATCCCAAAGGCCATTGGTATGTGATTGTCTCCTCATTTGTAGAGATGAATTTCCTCCCTCAAGATAGTTTGAGTCTTCTTTAGGCTGTTTTGAGACACTAAGTCTCATCAGACTTCTAGTGCTTTTCTCTGAATACTGGAAGTCAGAGTCAGAAAGTGACTCAGAGCTTGAAGAGGCCTGTAAGACCATGTCAAAAAGAAGTGAAGAGATTTGAGATCCCTTTCTCTAACCAGCTCTGTCCTGTCCTGCCTTACACAGGGCAAGGCATTCATCTCTATTAATAAGGAGAGAGTCCCATACCAATGGGCTTTGGAATAGGGATTACATTCCTATTATAATAAATTTGATATATAGGTAAAGAGACTGAACCTATGATGTCATAGATAGAAGTAAACCCATTCTACCACTGCAGACTCTCTGAACCTTAAAGTGAGCTTCCTAGAGCATTGAACAGTTAAGTGATTTACCCAGGATCACACTTATGCTACAGAGTCTCAATAAATTTGATATGTACTTAAAAAACAACAAGTTGCACATGATAGAGATTCAATCCTCTTTTCCTGTTCTTTGTAAATGGAAGTGTTCATCTCTGTTGCTGTTTGTTAAGTTCATAATAAGAATAATTTAAAACACACACATTTTTGGCAGGGACTTATTAAAATCATTGAACTGTTCTTCAATGTCTGTAATATAATCTGATTGTCTCCCTTTTATTCATATGAATGCTGCTCCTTACAGGAGGGCAACATGTTATAGAGCACTGGTTCTGGAATCAAAGGGCCTATGTTCAAATCTCCCTCCTTGTTCCTTTCTATCTCTGTGACCTTGAATAATTTATTTAACTTCCTTCATCCTTAATTTCCTTATCTACAAAATGAGGAGTCTGGCCTTGATATCCTTCTGGCTCTAGCTAAATGATCTTTTCCATGAGAATGGCTTTTTTACATACAGAGTTTCAACAATTAAATTGGCGTTTGCAGATAATGTAAAAACTGTGATTCTGAGTACCCTCTGCTTCTCTTTCTGACACTTAACCACCACCACTTCGGAAACATAAAAGGAGCACATGTGAACATCATTTTGTATTTTTTAATCTGTTTCACAGGTTTCCATGAGCAAGTAATCACTTAATGGTCAACCTGTTGATGGACATGAGCCTCTCCACAATTAGCTAGGTTGAAGCTCAGACATCAGAAACATCTGTTAACTAGGATCATACTCAAAATCCATTCTAGCTTGCTCACATCTGTCATCTTGTGCTCCACAATGGCCTTGGAGAACCCAAGGTCACCTCTATCCCATGGCAAAGTGCTGGGAAGAGATTTTTGTGGTAGAAAACATGTAAATAACTGTACCCCAAAATAGAATATAACAAAAACAAAAGAGAAAAAAAGTGCTACATGAATGAAAAATAAAATGAAAATAAAAACATTTTACCTGAATATTACCACAATCAGTCATACAGAGCATCTGAGCTGGGAGAAAATAAATTAAGCAGTTGTTACTAGTATCTCTATCAAAAGCATTCACCTCTTTCCTACTCTGACTGTTCTAGGGTAATTTTTTTTTTTAAATGAATCGAGGTCCCTGGGCTGGTGTTCTCTAAAATGGCAGTCATTGAACTGAGAGTATCATCTATTGGTGGTTGGAGGTAGGAAGTGCTTGGCTAAAGAAGAAAGCTGGGAGGATGCGGCTTTTAAAATTTGAAAATAATAGATGGAAATTTATCTAAGACCACTGTCTCAGAGGGACTTTTTCTGCTTCTTCCAAATCTTCTCCCAGAAGACCACTTTTGACTCATTTTGTGTGAATCATGGTCCATATTCATGTACTCTTTCTCTTATTTGAAGGAGCAATACTAGTATTTTAATGTGTGTTCTTAAGCCACTATACCAGCGATGGGGAACCTGTGGCCTTGAAACCACATGTGGCCTTCTAGGTTCTTGGGTGCAGCCTTTTGGCTGAGTCCAAATTTTACAGACCAAATCCTTTTATTAAGGGGATTTATTCTGTGAAGTTTGGATTCAGTCAAAGGGCCACACTTGAGGACCTTGAGGGACACGTGTGGCCTCAAGACTGCAGGTTCTCCACCCATGTACTATCCCAAAGTCCACTTCTGATGACAAGACAATTCCCCAGAATGAGGTTACTAACTTTCTCATAGTTATGGGGTATTTTGTGGGTTTTGGATTATCTTTCTAATGCTATGAAATCATAAGCTACCACTAGGGTGTTTCTCCCCATGATTATCAGTTTTCACAGAAAGAACTACTATAAATATTTTTTTAAATATGGAACTCTCTTCCTCTTTATTTGATTTCTTTGGAGTATAGATCTAGAAAGGGCATTGTCGGGCCCAAAGGTATGCATAGTTTAATGCTTTGGGAAGATAGTTACAAAGTCTTTTCCTAGTGTCTAGTTCTAGATTGTGGTAGTGGCAGTGGTAGCAGGAGGACAGAAGCTCTGAAGACCCAATAAATTGGCTGACTTACTCTCCCTCTGTTATAACTACTCATTTGCTCAGAGCTCATTTCATCTATTCCGAGAATTACTGAGCTTTTCCTCTTCCTTCCTCCTTTCAAACATGTCATAGCTTCCATACCTTGGATCAGAACACACTGATGATAATTTCTAGCTATTCTCTCTCTCTCTCTCTCTCTCTCTCTCTCTCTCTCTCTCTCTCTCTCTCTCTCTCTCTCTC
>NW_020954570.1:6199820-6249506 GCF_900497805.2 Vombatus ursinus | reverse complement strand
CTCTCTCTCTCTCTCTCTCTCTCTCTCTCTCTCTCTCTCTCTCTCTCCTTTCTTTTCCTACCCCCTCCCTCCCTGCCTTCTTTTTTGCCTTTCTTCCTTTATTGAAATTTGGCTTCCCAGTATGAAGTTCAGTGTTTAGCTTATAATATGCCCTTAATACATGTTTATTGAGTAAATGAATGATGAGATGGATGGATAGATGCATTGCGGAACATTGAAACAGAAAGATTATCTAGTGAAATCTAATTCTGGCACAGTCATACAGACACAGTTTAATATAAAATGAACCACTGTTTTTAACTTTGAAACTTTTAAATTAAAGCAAAAAGTGATGTCTCCTCTTTAATAGGAAAAAATACCTTACATTATATCAAGAAGAAACAAAATACACATGATTTTAAACACAAAATCTATCCAAAATAATTGAAGAGGCGCCATAATTGCAGTGATCAGGATTGGCTTCACGTAAGAAGTGGCATATAAGCCGACCTTTGAGCAAAGCAAAGGATAATGACAGGTGAAAAAGAGGAGTATGTATTTCCTAGGCTTGTGCAACCTAAACCTGGAGAATGTCCTGCAAGATATCATGGAGAAAAAGATAGACTGTGGTGCATGGAGAAGAGCAAGAATGTAATTTTGCAGAAACTTAGTGTGCCTGAGGCAGTATAATATACAACAAATACAATGTCTTGCTATTTGTAGAGTCTTCAGGCCACAGGGACTTGAACTAATGAATCTTCTGTAGATACTGTCACATAGGAAAAAAAAAAGACATAATGGGCAAGGAGTCAATAGAGCTGTGTTCTAGTCCTGGATCAGCCACATAGTGACCTTGCACACATCAGTCAAACTCTCTATGCTTCCATTTCCTTATTCATAAAATGATGCTCACCTTGACAAAGTGACAGGGTGTTATGAGGAATCATATGAGATAATGGGTGAGCCAATGTTTTGTAAACCATAAAGTGCTATATAAATTTAGGGTATTATTATTTTTGAATTGCATTTGATACTACCACATATGCATCGACATGGCTTCCGCTTACTTTTTCCTATTTGGGAGGGGGGATATTCTGTTTATGTCAATGTGAAAAAGAATGAGCTTTAAAAATTTAACATAATGTAAATCAGGTAAAATGAAAGGCAATCTAAATCAGCGTATGGTGGCTAAACAGTCAAATGATGCAAAGTAGAAGAAAATAAAGGTTAGACAAACAGAGAGATGAAGAATTTATTAAGCATTTAGTATGTGCCAAGCCCTGTGAATACAAATACAAGGACTTATCTTGTTTGCATGAGAGAAAAATAATCCTTCCCTTTTTGTAAACTGGACTAAATCTTTAAGGTCCTTTCAAGAAAAAACAGTCCATGATTATCTCTTAGAGATAGACGGCACTTCTTCCTTGGTTTGGTAGTGGGAGAAAGTCAGTATAGGTTGGTGAAGTAGTTGTGTTGTTGTCATCTCCAATGGTAGTGAAAAGAGCAATACGTTTGGAGGGAGAAGATCTGTTTCTATTACTATTTTTTCTACTTTCTATCTCTGTGATATTGGGTAAATGATTTAACCTTTCTGGGCCTTAGTTTTTTAATCTTCTAAGGTAAGGAGTTGAACACAAGGTCTTTCTTATCCTAATACATATATCCCTATTATCTGAGGGATAGGCTGACCAAACTTTCTACCTCGATGGCCTGCCTGCTATTACAAGAGGTATGGAAAGCCAAGACAGTGTCATGTAAAGAAGATCAGGAAACTTGTACTTAAATCCGAGCTGTGCTGTTACTTACTGTTACTTACTTATTTTTATTTTACAGATAAAGGAATTAAATCTTAGAGCACTCGTCACAGGACAGGTCACAAGTGCTGTAACATTTAATTCCTTTATCTGTAAAATAAAAATAATAATACTTGTACTACACTGGGTTAGTGGTTAGAAAGTGCTTTGGAAACCAAGATACACTATGTTCATGTGAATTATTATTTAGTTTTATTTGTAAAGCCATTTGAAAACTTTGCATTATTAATGAAGCTAAGGCATTGCTGTTCAGGAAGGATAAGACATTAAGTAGCTAACACATTTGTGGGAATTAGTTAATTTAGTAACCACTTGCTATCATTATCACTATAAGAGAACAGGGTACAGAGCAGGCAACACCAGTGGGGATCTAAAAAAACTGCAGTGTGGTGCGCTGTTGAGCCCTGTCGCCTAGAGTATGTAAGCAGCAGAAGCAGGCAACCTTGGATGATAATAAGATATGTGAAAAACTCTAAGGAGGGCACTGAAGTCAAACTTCGCCTAATTCAGTTTTACCTGGGGCCAGCTACCAGTGATGTCTCTACCAGATTAGAGATTCTCTAAAGATTTTAAATTTGTGTTAAATTCCACTATATAATGTATCAGACATTCAGGTTTACAGCAGCAATCTTTGAGCTTTGGGGAGCAATGGTTGTAAAAACTTACTGTGGGAAAAATGCTGATTCCCCACTTCCATGCAGAAGGAATGTTTTGAAGGCCAGAAAAGAACTTGTGCTTATATCTGCATGCACAATTCTTCCAGCTTTATCCATTTGTCACATGAATTTGTCACATAATGAAAGGAAGGCTGACTCCAACTGGTTGTGAGTCAGTGATTATTGGCAATAGGAGTTAATTCTTATCACAGTTGGCCTCATTATTAAGGCCACTGATAACTGGCACTACATGTAACTTGGTAATAAGTACACATCTGAGAATTCCACTCAATTTCCCTTAGGCTTAGGGGTAAATTACTGTTCTTCCTTTTTTTCTTTGTTGAACAGCATATTGGCTATGAAGGGTATCACATTTTTTTTTATTCCTTTGAGAGTATCTCGTGTTGCTTTACTTTAATAACAAAATCTTCTGTTTCAATACAGGAAAATAAATATACAGCTCTAAGATCAAAAAACCTTAACAAAAGTCATTTTGGCCAAATAGAATGTGAGCTTGTTAAATTTGCCTGATTCAGGTATCAGATTTAATATTATCTACATTTTTATTCTCGTCCTCCTTTTTGTTCTTATTCTTAAATAATTTGAGTTCAGTTTTAGTTTTGAAGCTGTTGGAAGCTAATAGCAGGAAGTGTATTATTATTCAGAGACATTTGCCAGCCATTAAGTGCTCTAGAAACCAACATTTTTATAAGACTTTGAATTCTGCCTTTGGGCTCACTGTTTGGTATCATTCAGTGATGACAACCTTAGAAAGAGAAAATATTTATAAATATGGAAGTTTGTTTAACATGCACAGTCTATTTCAGTGAATAAGCAATACATGGACAAAATGTGCTTCAAGGCCAATATCTCCCCGCATGTTCTGTCTTCTGGATGTCTTTAATAAATAACTAATAAGTTGATTTTAGTTGATCCTTTAAAAATTATTACAGGAAACCTCATAAGATGGAGATAAATGTTTCCATCTTTACACAGCACAAGCTTACAAGGGTCTCTTATTTTCCAACTGTGGGATTAACCCAATACTTGGAATAGGGAAATAGGAACTATGGTCATATTGGGTTAAAAAAATCACCTTCTGAGCTAGTGCTTCATGACCAAGATGTAATTTAAATTTATGGGGATGGGTGGGAAGTAGAAGAATTCTCTTTTGTCAAATTTCTCTTCCTCTCCCTCCCTCCCCCCACAGAATTTCAACCTACAACTGTGGAGGCAATTAGAGATGCATTATGTAACTTCTTTCCCATGATATGAGTGGCTCCAACCTTTATTTCAAGATAAAATGAGCAATCATATCTACCTCACTTATTCCCCATCATGTTTACATTTTTGTTCTTTCCCACGATCTCTGCTATGTTAGCCATAGAGCAAAACAATGTTGACTTATTCTGCCTCCTGGAGCCAACAACATGTTTGTAAGATTCTTCCTCACTTCCAAGGTCGACTGAAGGCCCAGACTAACTATTTTCTATTTTTTCTGCTTTCTACTCTCTCTATATTAGCAGGAAATTATTTGTATTGAGACCTTACTTGACTGACAAAGGAATAATGTCAATTAATCTCTTCCATAGACTGTATTAACAATGAAGTGTGTTTACCTGATTTGTGCACCAAATCTGTGAGACTGTTTTACCAAGACATACCACTGGCTGACATGCAAATTAATGAAGTATCCTAAAATTTATTCTGCCTTCAAAGTTCAGTTAACATTTATTTTTGTCCATACTTTCATTTGGCAATTCCTCAAATGTGCTTACCTATCCTTTGAACTTCTGTGGCATTGATTGTCTATAGTTAGAGTTATATGTAAATTATTTTTTCTTCCTAGGCAGAGTGGTGGTGGCATGAGACAGTGCAATTGTGCCAGTAAAAAGGATGATCTGGCATTTGTCTCCATAGGAAGGTGGGCATTAGAGAAGATTGCCATGCTGATGGTGCACTAGATTATGACTCAATAGGGGCCCATTAGGTGAGATGTACCATTGGAAATCCTGAAGAGAGGAAGTTCATGTTCCCAGAGTGGATGCATACTGCCCCCCATTCATATTGGTGCCCTTGGGCAAAGCTCCATTTGCCCCATGCTTGCTAAGGCTCTGAATATAGCATTTACATGGCAACTGACACGCACAAACTTCTATTACTGGTTTTATTAATTTTTTGTTGTACATCTTGCCTCCCCAGCTGTATTTGTAAGCACTTTCAATGCAGGGAGAGTGTCTTTTGTCTCTTTGTATCCACAGAGCCTGATACATTGGATACTTGAGATTTATAATAACACATGGAACACACATGGAGAGAATTGTCTCTAAGGTCTTGTATGAAAGTGTAGAACTATGAGTTTGATGAATAAACCTCAACTCTTCTTACTCACATTAAGTATGACAAGTAGAGGATCTATTCTTATTTGCTCTGTGGTCAGAACAGTGCCTTGATAAGAGTAGGCACTCAGTAAGTACTGGAAACTGATGATGTTTCCAAGACTCCAAGAAAACTTCTTATAGGTATATTTATCACCTATACAATGGTATAATACTCACTATCTTTATTCCTGATGTTTAGGGATCCCTTATTTAGAATGCTTTTTTAAATATATGATCCTAGCTAATAAAATACCTCAGACTTCCTCTAGTACAACCCTTCATTTTATAGGGAACCTTGGCCCAGGGAAGTTGAGTATTTGAGGTGTGATTTGAATCCAAATACTTTGACTCCAGAGAGATATTGTTGTTTCCACTCTACCATACTGTCCTGGTATCCTATACATGTCTTAACACAGTATCTTCATTTCAATAAGAAACTGCCCTTAGAAAGGAAGCATAATGTAACTGAAATAATGAGAAATACAGTGATTGCTACTTGGACCACTTTTCATTAGAGAATTCAATATGCTACCTAAAAGGTCAGAGAACGAAACTAATACTTTATATATTGTTCTGAGAAATGGTAATGAAATCTTCCAGAAACCAATTTGAATGCCATTTAATCAAAGACACAATGGAGGTAACACTTTGTATAGCAGTTAGGCAAAACATTTCATATTAAATATTCATTATCTGTTCAGATTAACCAAATGTCTTCATTCATGCTTTTTAGCATCAATTTAACTTTTTTATTTCTTTACTGATTTTCCCTAGAAAGGTGAAAATGGGACTTCTCATTAGCTTAAGAGGAACTCACTTTGAAGTTGTTTCTCTAAATGTCTCCCACATGATATAGCTTACAAAGAAGCAAAATTATTCAATTGGATGTTCGGAAATTATTCACTGAAATATGTTCATGTATTTTAGAAAGTAAGATTCCTAATAGGTGTAGTTAGTTTGAGTTCTTAATTTTACATTATCATAATATTAGATTCCATTTTTTATACAAAGCTTTACAGTTTACACATTATTTTTAATATCTTATTTGATCTTTAAAATATTCCTGAAAGCAAGATAACACAGATACATTTACGTATTTATTGTCTGGATCTATGACTTCACTGGGTGCTGAGTTGAGGAAAGTCTTTCTACCAATGGAGATCAGTAAATATTCTGGAACTTTTAGTCTTGAAGAGTTTACTGACAGGTTGATCACACTCAGGATCCCATAATTGCTATGTGACTCAGTTTAGGCCTATATTCTCTGCGTCAGACTGATAGCCAGTGTAAAAATCATGATCTTTTTTTCAAAAGAGTAGACTGAGGCCCAGAGGGAATATTACTTGGTAAAGATCATACAGCTAGCAAGTAGGTAAGACAATCAGGATGATAAAAGGAATTGGATCCATATCTTAAAAATGATCAGTTAAAGGAAATGAGCATGTTTAGCCTGGAGAAGACTCATGGAAGGATTTAGTTTCATGACATCTTTCCTAAAAAATTTGAAAGGTTATAATGTGAAATAGTATTACATTCTTTTTGTACTCAAAGGGAAGAATTAGGAGCAATGCGTCAAAGTTTTTAAGAGGCAAATTTTGAATTGGTATCAAGAAGAATTTCCTAACAAGTTGAGCTGCATAAAAGTGAAGCAGGTTTCTACAAGAGGTGGCAGTTACCCCTTTCTCAGAGATTCCTGTCAACCACTCATTAGAGAAGTTATAATAGTTTCATGTGTGAGTTGGTCTATATTGCTGCTGAGGTCTCTTCCATTTCTCAAATTCTGTGATTCTGTTATGGGATTTCAACCTAAGCTCTCTTATTCTAAAATAAGCATTTCTCCCCCAGTATAAAACAATTATATGTGGGACAATGCAGTTATTACCATGAAAGTATTCAAAGACTCTGTTAAGTGGTATGGATTGAGTAGTTCAGAGGTCTATATGTTTAGGGCCAAAGGTACCTTAAAATCCATCTAGTTGACATTTTCATTTTTACAAATTTATGTCCAGTGTCACACAGGTGACACAGAGAGGAGTTAAACCCAAGTGCTTTGACTCCAAAGTGAGTTTTCTTTCCATTGCATTCCTCTGCCTTATAGGGTTTTACATTCTAAAATTAGAAATCATTTAGACAAATGCACATTAAAACAACTCAGAGGTACCACCTCATACCTATCCAATTGGCTAATATGACAGAAAAGGAAAATGAGAAATCCTGGGGGGAGAAAAATTGGGACACTAATGGACTGTTGGTGGAGTTGTAAACTGATCCAACTGTTCTGGAGAGCAATTTTGAAACTATGGCCAAAGAACTATGAAACTATACATATCCTTTGACTCAACAATATCACTACTAGGTCTGTACCTGAAAGAGATCAGACAAAAAGGAAAAAGAGCTATATGTACACAAATATTTACAGCAGCTCTTTTTGTAGTGGCAAAGAATTGGAAATTGAGGGGATATACGTCAACTGGGGTATGGCTAAGCAAGTTGTGTTATGTAATTATTATTATGCTACAAGAAATGATGAACAGGATGCCTTCAGAAAAATCTATGAAGATTTAAATAAGCTGATGCAAAGTGAAATAAACAGAAGTAGAACATAGTAAATAATACAGCAATATTGTATGATGATCAACTGTGAATGACTTAGCCATTCTCTGCAATGCAATGGTCCAAGCCAATTCTGAAGAATTTATGATGACAAATACTATCTATCTCTAGAGAGAGAACTGATGGAGTCTTGAGGAGAGTGGGACACCTCTTCTTCTGATTTCAGGGAATTATATCTGTTCACTTTCCCAGTCCCAACTTAAAAAGTCTCTAATCTTTCCTCCAATTAAAAATCAGATGGCCTAATATATCCTGGATATTTGTTTCCTTTTAATTAATTGGTCTAATTTGATTCATTTTATTTAATGTTAAAAGTCTGTTTCCCCACTATATTTGGAGTCTAGCCCTAAGCTGAGAAAGGGGCATGGTTCCAATTTGTTAGACAACTGGCATGCATTGCCTAATGAATAGATATGCTTGGAAGCTCAAACCTTTGTTCCTTCAATCATTTCATCTTTCACCCACCAAAGTCTGAATGTAGTTTGAAATATACTTTTTAAGCTTTCTTTATTGTTCTTTTTATTTTTTGGTCTATTTTTTTTTTTTGCAACATGGGTAATGGAAATTTTTTGCATGACTGCACATGTATAGTCTGTATCAAATTGTTTACCTTCTCAAGGAAGGGAAGGGGAAGGAGGAAAGGAAAAAAGTGAACTAAAACATTTTTATGTTAAAATTTTCTGTTTACATGTAATTGACTTATTAGAGTCATTGCTGTTGATGTACCTGGTTTTGTGATGAACATACTATCTTAGAATACTGTCTATATGACTGTTTTGAAAGTATCATTTTTTTTTATGAAGAAGGATTGATATTGAATGCTTTGACTTGACACACACATATATTTCCCTGCTTTCTTTGGTGACATGCTATTGAAGACATGCAATAGAGAGAATCATACATAACTGAAAGAAGTACCATCTAAACTGGGTTATTTACAGTTTTAAGGAATTATTTTAAAGATTCAAAATAAAATCAGTAGGTTGCTTATAGGAAGTGGAAAGTTTAAAGATAACTTTTTTCCTTTCTATCGAGGAAGTCATTGTAGAGAAAGTGGGGTGTGGGTTTTCTTGAGAAAGAAAAATCTGTGTTGGATCCAAATGTGCCAGATGAAGAGTACAGAATAGTGATAATAATGATGATGATGCCAATGACATTTATATTTAATTATCTTCAAATTATATTTTATATATGTACCATTTCTCATTTGGACCTCACTACAGCCCTGATCATATAAGCACTGAAGATATTATGATCTCTGTTGGACAAATGAGAAATCTTTGGCTAGGAGGAGTTAAGAAAATTGTCCATGGTTACAGAATAGCTAAGTGTCAGAGGCAGTATTGGAAACCAGTTGCTCCTAGCTATAAGACAAAACTTTCATTAACTACAAAGAATATAAGAAATTACATAAAACAGGAGAATAAGATAATATAAATGGTGACAAGTTAATATTGCTGAGATGTAAAGTATCAACAAGTCATGAGAGAAGATTAAAGAAACAGGCCTGGAAGAAGTTGGTGAAGGATTCCTTAGCAAAAGAAAATAAACAACTTTTATCCTAGTATTCTATGATATTAATATATCTATAGATAAAATCCTAGAGCAGGGGCAGGGAACCTGGGGCCTTGAGGCCACATGGGGCCCTCTAGGTCCTCAAGTGTGGCCCTTTGACTGAATCTTCCCTTCACAGAACAAATCCCCTTAATAAAAAGATTTGTTCTGTAAAACTTGGACTCAGTCAAAAGGCTGCACCCAAGGACCTAGAAGGCTACATGTGGCCTCAAGGCTGCAAGTTCTCCACCCCTGTCCTAGAGCAATGGACCTCACCTCAAGATCGTTTGATTAAAGGATACTATTTTGGGGAAAACCATACTAGTTAATCAATCAATCACCAAGTTTTTATTATGTGACTACTATATGCCAGGCATTGTGCTAGGCACTGGGGATCAAAGGACAAAGAAGGAAACAATGCTACTAAAAAGGAGCTTCCATTTCAATGGGAGAGACTACACACACACACACACACAGAGTTTGTGTGTATGTAATATATGTGCATGTATGTATGTATGTATGTATAGATAGCAGCTAGATGGCAAAGCAGATAGAGCTCTGGGCCTAGAGTCAGGAAGACCTGAGTTCAAACCTGGCCTCAGATAAATACTTGCTGTGTGACCCTGGGCAAGTCATTTAACCTCTGTTTGCCTTAATGTCCTGGAGAAGGGAATGGCAAACCATTCTAGTATCTTTGTCAAGAAAACTCCATAGAAGGTCAAGAAGAGTTGGACACAACTGAATGACTGAACAATAAATACGCACACATCTGGACACACATGTATAAATACACACACACACACACATATATATATATATATAATACAGCATAAGAATAACAACAAACATATATCTCATAAATATAGAGTCAATAAATATAAATATACACAAAGCAGTTAAATATAAGGTAGTACAGAAAGAAAAGCCTTAGCAGTTGTTGGGAAGGGAAAGGGAAGGAGTCAGAAAAGGCCTGGAGTGTCAGATGTGAGGAAAAGAGACAAGGCCAGTTTCACTTGATCACAGAGTACAAGAGGTTCCCCCCTCCTTCCCAATCCACTGAAGCTGGAAAGATAATTTAGCGCCTGGTTGTTGGCTTTAAAATCTCAACAGAACAGTCTACATTTTATTCCAGAGGCAATAGGAAGTCACTGGAGATGATTGAGTAGGGTAGTGACATGGTCAGACCTGTACTTAGAGCAAATTACTTTGGTAGCAGTAGTGTGTATGGTGGACTGCATTGGAGAGAGACTTGAGGGAGGTTCCTTTGGCCTTTATGCTTGTTTCAACTTGACAGGTTTTTGCTGAGGCATCATTGATGGAGCAAGCTCCAGATTCTCTGCCCCAAAGTTCTTGCTCTTTTCCCCTTGCATTTACGGGATTTAGAGGTAGAAAGGATTTTAGAGATCATCTTTTCTAAACCCTTCATTTTACAGATGAAGAAACAGGTCAAGAGAGGTGAAATTGTTTCCTCAGGGGCATACATTTAGTTAGTGACAGAGTTGAGTATTAAAACAGTTCTGTTAGCAGCAAATCAAGTGCGCTATACATTATACCAAGTTACCATTTCTTCTGGGACTCATCTGTGTCCAATTATCTGCAGATGGCTCTTAAATTTCCCTTTTGTACCCTCATCCTCAAGCCTTGTTCTATATCTTCCACTGTCTGCACACTATCTCTATCTGATTATTCAACAACACATCAAAATCTTACAATATATTGTTTGTTTCTTTTGTTTAACTATATTTTCTCTGATGACAATAGTTTTGAAAATAGTTTTGAAATTTCCTTTGAACCTTAATTGTCTTTGCCTTACTATTGTGTTCAATGTAGGTATCTTGTCTTTAAAAATTAGACCAAAGTCTGTCTTTCTTTCTTTCTTTCTTTCTTTCTTTCTTTCTTTCTTTCTTTCTTTCTTTCTTTCTTTCTTTCTTTCTTTCTTTCTTTCTTTCTTTCTTTCTTTCTTTCTTCCTTCCTTCCTTCCTTCCTTCCTTCCTTCCTTCCTTCCTTCCTTCCTTCCTTCCTTCCTTCCTTCCTTCCTTCCTTCCTTTCTTCCTTCCTCCCTCCCTTCCTTCCTCCCTTCCTTCCTCTGTCTCTTTAAATTGACAGACTTTAAATTAATTGAATTAATTAATTAATTGACTGATTAAAGTTTAGGTCAGTAAGTGCTTCATATTGAGAGGGCATTTATACTTTTGTTGCAGTAGGAACCCAAAGTATATGCTATAGTGATTGTTTCTAGTGGTTGTTGCACAATGTAAATGCTTAATAAATGCTTGTTGACTGACTGAATTACTCATTGACACATTTTGAATATTACCTGTTGGGGAAAATTGTGTAGTCCCTGCATACTTTGATAGATTTGAATCAAACAAACAACAGCAAATATTTTTAAAGTGCCTAGTATGAGCAAGGCATTGTATTATCCATTGGGATACAAAGACAAAAACAATCCCTGCCCTCAAGTAGTTTACATTCTACTGGGGGGAAAGAAAATATGTGTAAAATAAGTATAATAGGAGGAAAATTAAAGGAACATAAAACATCAAAACCTGGGGGGGGGGCGGATCAGGAAACTTTTCAAAAAATAAGTGACACCTCAGTTGAGCCTTGAAGGAAGACAAAGATTCTAAGCAGGGTAAATGCATTCCAAGCATGTAGAACAGCTTTGTATGGAGAATGCAGATAGAGTACAAAGCCAAAGGAATTTCTAGTCTAACGGTTATGGCCACTGATGGACTAAAGGGGCTTTGGCAGTTCATCTTTTTTTAGGACTTTTCTTTGAACCTATACACATGGTGACCAGGTTCAGTCCTGGGGCAGTCTAGCCTTGAATTAGTAGGATTAGGTTCCTTTTCTCATACTCTGTCTCATTAAACTTTCACCCTGACTCTCTAGAGAAAAACTGCTTAAAGTGTAGTTTTGGCTCATGTCCAAGATTTCCCCCAAATAGGGGAATAGAAAGGCACTTTATGTACAATATGAATCAGGCATGAGACAAGTATTTATTACCTCCACGTACAAGAGGCTCTCACAACTGCACATTGACAGAAGACCTTAAATAAGCAGTAGCATTAACTAATGTTGTGCTCTTTGGGGATGATGAGACCTAAAAATTAGAACATGAAGCAATTTATAGAACTGACTAATAGGCATTTTAAATTTCACCTTGCTCTGCACCGTCTTCTTCAAATTAGTTCTATTCTGGCAAGCTTAGAGTATGGTTGAGCTTCTTTCTCTGGTATTTTGGTATTGATGGTATTCTGCACGGTATAGAAACTCTTCTTGCAAACAGTCAGTCCCAACCAAGGGACCCAGAGTCTCTGATCTTTCTAACTCACCAAGTTGTCTCCAATGCTGGAATCTCAGGATTATTGTGATCACTAATACTCATGAAGAGAAACACAATTGGAAAAGGCAGGCAGAAGCCTCAAGAATGAGGTCAGTTTGTTTAGCAAAGCATCTCTTCCAGCTCTCACCTGGGAGCAGTAGCCACTGATGCCAGGGGGAGAGGAAGAGTCCTCTTCCTACCTTTTCAAGAGTTGGATAGACCTGACACATTTGGCAGTGAGAAAGAGAAGAAAAGAGACAGCTGAGGGTGGTTCACTTCCTTTTAAAGATCCACTGAGTGATCTCTGAGTCATCTGTTCTTTTTCAGTGCCCAATGCAGGGAATGCCTTGTTTCATCATCTCCAAAATGCTCAAATTTTTCATCACTGAGTCACACATGGCTCTCCAGAAGTGGAAGGAGTAGGAGGCTTTGTAATTCCCAAAGTGTCCAAATGCTCATTTAGTGTTTGTGGTCAATCAGAAATGGGCAACAGTGCTTTGTAAATGTCCCTTTGCACTAGCAACTAGTTTGGTTGGCGTATAAAACACATATAAGGAAGTAGTCAGAAAGAAGGCTGGAAAGGTAGTGTGAAGCAGAATAGAAAGGGCCTAACTACCCAGTCTAAAATTTTTTGTATTTTATCTGGTGAGTAATAGGGAACACCTCTACCCCAAATGGAGGGGTTGTGATGAAGAGTTGCCAAAAGATATTACAAAAAAGAGCACTGAGACTCTTCAAAAACCTTTTAAATAGCACAAATCATCCAATAACCAAACTCCCCTCAGTAACCAAGGAGATATATTTAAGTTAGACATTCTAGTTGCCATATAAAGTATCTGGGATAGCAACAGTCTGATTATGTGTCCCTGATCACTCTGAGTCTCTTAGCACTTACGCATATAGCTTAAATTATGCAATTTTACACTTACAGATTTACTATTTGTAAGTACTTTTAATTTGTGCTTGTTCTCTCTCCTGATTTATTCCACAAAGAGCAGTGTCTATTTTGTTTTTCTTTATAGCATCTAGTTCATTACTCTGCACATAGTGGGCACTCAATAAATGTCGCTGGGTGATTTAATAACTAATGAAGATAGTATGGATGTGAAAATAGAACGAATGTTGAAAACAAATAATAGAACAAAAAAAATGTAATTTGCAAATACCATTAGGACAACTTTTTTGTCAGAAATAAGCAAGACAGATTTTTACATGATTCCTAAACAATTTTAAAGAACTTCCCGTAGATATTGGGTGAAAGGGAACATGATGGATGTTTTATATTTAGACCAAGGGAAACAATTCAATGCAATATGGTAAAACAGTGTTACTTGCTAAATTTTAATTCTAATTTAAAGAGGTCCTGAAAACAGTCATATGAATTCCAAACAGCCTCCATGACAGTAAATAAAACATAATAATAATAAATGGCAATATATCACAGCAGTAGAAGGTGTTTAGGGGGTGCAGCAGATTTTTGTGTTAGAGCTTTTTTTTTTTAACACTTATCATTTATTGATGATTCAAAATGATTGTGTGAACAGAATATTAATGAACTTTACAGCCCATGCTAAAAAGGGAGGTGTTGCAAGCAAAAGGAAAAAAAATGGAATAAAATTGACCTAACAAAAGTGGAGAAAATAAGAAAGAATGATCAGAACAATTTTTTTTGAAAAAAAAATGAAAATGAAGCCATTGGTGAAAAATATGGTAAAGTTTGTATTCAATAACTGAGATATATCTTCAAAATTACTAATATCATATATCTTTTTATTATACATATTTCTGTATTTCACATCTATTGTGTTATCTGTGTGGTATTGAGATCATTTCTTTTTCAGACCTTGCTTATCATACTTCTGGTTCTACCTCCCTATCTAACCAGTGTCAAGATAAATAATCTGTTTTTCCTTAATATTCTTGTTTTTCTCCCAAATTATTATCCTCCCAATAATTATTCTTCCAAAACTACCTCTGTTTCTGCCTTGTGTTTGCAATTCTTCAATATTTTAATGTATCTATGCTCTCATAGGTATTCTGTCCATTGGTGAAGATTACAATCCCTTTCTCATCCTGTGTCACTCTCATATTTTCCTTTATATTCTGTTCAGCATAAACACATAAAGTTTTAAAGACTTCCTTCTAGAGCATTTATTTTTTTGGAAAGATTCAGATTATTCATCTGTTACAGCTCACTCTTACCACAACATCAGTCCACTTCCTTTTCCAGTCAAATGGCTCCTTGATCCATTCTTCGCTAGTATTCTTTAAGCCAGATTTCACAGGTAGGTTATTATGACAAATATGCAGTAGCCCACTTATGCCTACTATGTGTCTCTCCATTCCCTTTGGCAATGGTCCTTCAATCTTGATCCTGTCCTGTTCTAAGATTCACAACCATGTGCCATTGCCAGTATTACATTTCTGTTAAAACGTTAAAGTTCTGGGACGACCAAAAGTTCTTGGAAGTTTTCTAAATAAAATCCTCTTCCTCTCATTCAATTTTAGATCTACCTCATTGTCCATCCACAGTGACTGTTCTAAATAAAATATTCAATGAACTGAATCCAACAGCATATCAAAGTCTGGACATTAAGAAGTTTTCATCCATTATTTTTTTCCTGTTTCAATAATTAGGAACAACCAAGGAGCTAGGACCAATCATGAAGTTTGACAAAAAGTCTATAACATTATGGGGCTTTCACAAGTTGTATATAATAGATAGTCACAGTTGTACATAATCGAGATTTTTTTTCATCAATATTCTATATAGAAATGTTCTATTGCTGTCTTTATATCTCTATCTCTTTCTCTTTTGGTGTTGAACATTGAAAAAAAAAACAATTATGGGCCTTGATGCAATTTTCTCAATACAATAATAGTAGCTAGCATTTACACAGTGCTTTAAGGCTTTCAAAGTGTTTTACAAATATTACCTAATTTGTTTCTCACAACAATCCTAGGAACCATAGGGCATTATTTGCCTCATTTAACAGTTGAGGAAATGGAGGCAAACAGCAGCTAAGTGACTTGCCCAGGGGCACAGAGCTAACAAATGTCTAAGGTCGTATTTGAACTCAGGTCTTCCTGAGTCCAGGTCCATTGGTATATCCATTGTACAACCAGGCTGTCTCTATATCATTGGCAAACAAGAAGTTCTGAAGCACTCTAACATTTATAGAGAATTCTATTTCCATTTTGACTTTGCATAACAGTGAAAACATTTTTATGAACATATATGCCCATGCTTCATATATAAACTGATGCTGATGATCAGAGGATTATTACACAGTTATCTCTGTAGTTGCATTTATCAAGGAGCCTTTTAAGATTGATTTTTTTTCTACTGATTCAATTTTTTTCATAATCAATAATTAATAATCAAATTACATCCAGTATTCTGTATTATTATGAAAATGTAGTCTGCTCTAGATAATTATTTTTGAAAGTTTGACTATTTTCCTTTTCATATTTTCATCAAGGATACCCTTTATATATACCTAGGTCATTCTCATAAACATTTTATGGAAGTAAAAATGTGGGTATGTGACATTCTAGGTATGAATGTTTATCCTAATTATACTTTTTATTTAAATTAAATCTATAATTTTTATATTTTGTGGGTGTTTCTCCCTCTGCCCCAAATACCTTATTCAATAATTCATCAATGCTTTCATGATTGTATTGGTTCCTAAGTATTTTTCTATAGGGAAAAATAATTGTTGAATGGTAGGGAGAGAGAGGTGATTTACAACATTTGTTACTGTTCAGTTAAATGATGTCTGAATTTTTATGACCCCATGGACCATACAGTCCATGGACTTTTCAGTGGTTTGCCATTTTCTTCTCCAGTGGATTAAGGAAAAGGTTAAGTGCCTTGCCCGGGGTCACAGGTTAGTAAGTGTATGAAACTGGAAATGAACTCACATCTTCCTGACCACAAGCTCAGAATTCTATCCATTGAGTCACCTAGCTGCCTCTTTGGCAGCAAATAAGACGGTTCAATCATGGTATACCTTCTGCGAAGGTGTCTTAGGGATACCACAGTGTAGTAGAAGTTTGCTTATGGAAAAAGAGGTTACTATGGGGAGGAAATATCCTCCCTTCCTCCCTCTGCTTCTTCCCTCTCTTCTGTATCAGGATCATGGAGCAAAGTTATATTTCCTCATTCTAGTTAAAGCTTTGGCCTCTGATAATATAAATCATAGATTTTCTAAAAAAAAGAAATTGACTTTAATTTTTTTGTATATGCCTCATGCTTTGTCATCAAATAATCAAGATTTTGCTGACAGAAAATCCAATTCAACAAGTATAGAAAAAATACTTATGAAGATTATTATTGAAGGATGTAACTATGTGCAAGTGTTGGTAGGATCTGGAACAGATGCAGAATAAGCTGTGTCATTTCTCCTCAAGGAGTTTATAATCTAGAAGATAATATAATCTAGGGAAATACAAGTGGGAGACTCCAGAATTTTCTTTTTTTTCAAATTTTTAGGCAATTGGGGTTAAGTTTCTTGCCCAGGGTCACACAACTACAAGGGTCAAGTGTTTGGTCAGAGGCCAGATTTGAGCTCAGGTCCTTCTGACTCGTGCTCTATCCACTGTGCCACCTAGCTGCCCCTTAGAATTTTCTAAAGAAAAACTCAATCCTTTTTACTAAGGTCTATCTAGTTCTTAAATTCCTATCTCTCAATATGATCAAGATATTAAATGGCAGATCAAATCTACAGGATTTTAAATATGTTTTTATTTGTAATACCTTGCCACTATCACCATTATCTTAAAATTACTAGAGACTGCTATCTCTTCTATGAGACTCTACTAAGATTTCCCCTCTCCCAAGTACTATAGTTATCTCACACTCAAAAATTATTTTGTTTCTATTATGAAAATATTTCACATTTACTTAAATGCACATGTGCTATTTCCTACAATAGAATGCAAATTTCTTTAGGGCAGGGAAAATTTTGGTTTTGCCTTGCCTACATATGTGTCTGCCACATAATAGAAACTTAATAAATTCTTGTTGATTGGTGAGTTTGGATTTAGTTATCCTACTAAGAATAGTTACAGAGGGCCAATATATAATCTAGCTAGAAACAATCAGTCAACAAGCAGTTATTAATCACCAGAAACCATGATAAACATTGGGGATGCAAAGAAAGGGAAAATCACAAACCTTGATTAATCATCTTAACCCCGATTGCCTCACCAAAAAAAAAAAAGTACAGTGCATAGTATCAAGCCATACATCCTCTTATTGCTTTTTTTTTTGGTGAGGCAATTTGGGTTAAGTGACTTGCCCAGAGTCACACAGCTAGTGAGTGTTCTGTGTCTGAGGCCAGATTTGAACTCAGGTCCTCATGACTCCAGGGCCAGTGCTCTATCCACCGTGCCACCTAGTTGCCTCACTTTTATTGCCTTTGTTGAACATCATCTATATAAATGAAATTGAATAGAGACATTAAGACTTAAAAGTATAGAATGTTTAGGGTATTCACACCTAAAATAGTCAAAACATGTCAAATAATAGTAAAAATGAAGTCATTAACTAAAATAAACCAAGTTCTATTAAAGATGAATGTGAACTATATTGCATGAGACAAAATTTAATGGCAGCTTCAGCTTTTGAACTTTTGAAGTTTTAATCTATTAAAGCTTTAATAAGGGCAGTTTTGCATTATTAAAGCCTAAAACTTCTCTAAGACTTTTAGGATACCATTTATATAAAGTTACATTATAGGAAGAAAAGATTATACTTTTTAGATCTAGAGCTATTAGGGACTTTGGAAGGCAACTTTTCAGGAGTTTTTAGCCTTTTTATATGTTGTGGACCCCAGCGGAAGTACAGTAAAGCCTATTAACCCCTTCTCAGAATAATGCTTTTAAATACATAAGATAAAATCCATAAGATTACAAAGAAAATCAATAACATTGAAATACTTATCAAAATATTTTTAAAAGTTCACTTTCATGAGATTTAGAATTCCTGATCCAGTCGTTTTATAGATGAGGAGACTAAGATCCAAGGTAACATAGGTTTAAAGAGCAGAGCCTATGCCTCATTCAGCTGGGGACACCTGCTATACTGAAGATGTACTTATACTAGAGCCCAAGAAGGAGTAAGTAAAGATGATTAAAGAAACAGGAGGATTGATTTATGAGAAGAGAGTAAAAGAGACATAGAGAGAGAGCTTTGTTAAGTGATGAGTAATGAGGAACATGATAATGGTCTGTGTCATCCTGAGGAGAGAGAGATCATTTAGCACTGAGCAAAGGAGTAAAATGAGGAGTAATGGGATGAAATTAAGGAAAGGAAAATGTATTCTGATGATCAAGAATAGCTTCTTGACAGTTGGAACTATTAGGTATGGAATAACCTCCCAAGGGAAGTTGTGAAAGCACTGACAACCCCATATGCAGGCCACTTAGAAGTAGAGGTTTGTTTGTTTTTTTTAAGTAAAAATTTCCTACAAATACAGAACTATAAGATATACCCAGAATAATGTTGGATGGGAGCACTTAGGAGAGGGATGGGATTGTATTGTGGGAAGCAAATCAGCACTAACAGGTTGGGTGAATAAGTCTACACATGACATTGGTCTTCCCTGGCTTTTCTTTCATTTTTTTTTAACCACATGATTTCTTTGTTACCTTTCCTTCTTTCCATTTGCCATAAACTTCCACCAAGTTTAATCTATAGTCTTCTTCCTTTATCTTTTTACAGTGACTACTTCTGGAAGCCTATACTCACATGCTTCCAAGTACCATTTATGTACAGATGACTTGTAAATTTCTACCTTCATCCCTGAGCTATCATTTTCTCTCTAGCCTTATTATTGCCAATTGTCTCTAAGCCCCATTAACTTGGATGGCATGAATCTTTACAGATCAAAGTCTGGGCCCATGGCTTTTGCTTTCTGTACAGTAACACCTTCCCAATTGCTCCATTAACACCAATGGCACAGCAGCTTTCCAGTTCTCAAAGCTTGTAAAAAAGGAGTAGCACTCATCCTTTCTTACTTCCTTTCCCACATTGAATCCATTAGCAAATATTTCCCAAGGATTCCCTGCACTATCTCTTTCCTGTGTCTCCTTTTATATTTCTTTTAAGGTATTTTTCATCTCACACAATTTCCCAATGGTGGTATTCTAGCTATCTTTTCTTTAATCAATCTAACACTTGGATGATAGAATAGTCTTCATTAGATAATATTTTTATTGTGATACTGTCCTGTTAAAGAATTAACTCCTCCTATCCTTACATGCATACTTGTATAGAAGGCATTTGCACTCAGTCATAGAACATTAGAACATAACCTCCTAGAAGTCAGAGACTTTTTTTCCTGTGCTATTCTCAGCACTTATTAGAGTGTCTGGAACATAGTAAATCCTGAGTAAAAGTCTGTTGATTGATAGTGTATAGAATAGAAAAGGGATAAGTTATACTTCTATTCAAGCAGGCAAATCGCCTTCATTTATCTGGAGGGAATGGTTTATGTTTATGAGCTTTGTTTTCATGTCTTGTCAGGGAGATCTTTTCAAGTGACTTCCATTTCAAAAGGTGGGCTGTCATGTGAGCTTATTCACTTACTATTTCCTATATGCTTAGCATTATGCTGGAGACTATGGAGAATATAGACAAAATAGAAAGCTATGTCTATGTTCAATACCTAATAAGTGTAATCTTGAATTATTTCATAATTGAAGTGCATTATAAGATCTCTTTGTTCTTCATTTCTTTAGAATTTATAATTCATACCAGAGTTAAGCTGAAATTTGCTTTTTCTCAATAAGCACTTTCTACTTTTAGAATACAAATTGGCCATGTAAACAAAATTGCAAGGGGAATATTTGAAATGCCCATAGGAAAAAAAGCTACTTGAAGTATTTTTAATAGTATCCATTTGCATAAAGATTTATGTAATTTAACAATAAAACTAATATCATCTAAATTCATGCATCTCAGGTTACATTAAAAAAGCCAAAATATCCAACACAAAAGAGTTGATAGCCTGTCTTTATTTTAATCTAGTCAAATCATATCTGGAATGCTGGGTTCAGTTTTAATTGTCACAGTTTGGGAAGGACATAATAGCATTTGCACTATCTATCTCAAAGAAATATTGGGTAAATGGGTGGAGAGTTGACAGAATGGAGGGGTGTCTCTGAAGAGTTAAATAATGAAATAAGCAAAAATAAGAAAAGCTAAAAGGAAAGAATCACAGTACAAATACAACTATAACTATGGCTGATATAAGTCCAATGTCCTCTACACCATTGTATGAAGAAGAAGAAGAAGAAGAAGAAGAAGAAGAAGAAGAAGAAGAATGATAAGAATAAGAGAATTTGTGGGTGAAGCTCTGGATGTTTATGTGGTTTGTGATCTCATTAACATAGGTCCTTTCTCCAGAGGTAGAGATCACAACCTAACCATATCTTCTTATCCCATATGATTCTTGACTGTACTTGAAACACATTGATAAAACCTTCTAAACTTTATACTCCTTTAACATAACTTTTGGAATTTCAAGTTAATCTCTGTAAAATATTGAGAAACAAGAGAGTAGTACTTTTATCTATGGAATCCCTTGAATAATAATAAACAGAAGTCTTTTGTTCTTCTTTATTGCCTATTCATTCATTCTTCCACAACCCAAATGACCTTTTGGGTATTTGTCCCTTAGGAGATTTCCAAAGACTCAATTTCCATTCAAGAACAAAATATCATAGAGGAGAAAATGAATTCAATTCTTCTTTACAGTTATCTTATCATTTCATTAAATCCTAACTTTGCCTTGTATTTGCAGTTTTTCAACTGTGTCTGACTCTTTGTGACCCCATTTGGGGTTTTCTTAGCAAAGATATTGAAATGGTTTGCCATTTCTTTCCCTATTGTATATTGCCTTATACACCAGTTTCAAAAAGGCCTGATGAACACTAGCATACTTATCTCTAAATATGCCTTGGATTCAGAGGACACTATAGTAGGGTAAGTTATTTGCCCCAAATCACAGAGAGCCTAGACTAACCTGCCTCCCAATGATAAGAAACAAAATCATTTTGATGAAGAAACTTCAGAGGACAGAAATTCCAATCTGTACCTGAATCAGAATTCCCTCTACAACATTCCCAAAGTACTAATCCAGCCTTGGTCTGAAGCCCTCTAGTTAGAAAGGCCCTACTACTACACCAGATACACATTTCATTTTTAGGTAGTTATAACTTTGAGGGAATTTTTATTGACATTTAGATGAGATCTGAATCTTTGCAATTTACACTCCTTTTCCCTGGAACCAAAAAGAATGTCTGAAGCCTCTTACAACTGATAGCCCTTCAAGTACTTGAAGATGATTATCATTCCCTCTAAGTCCTCTTTTCTCAAGGTTAAACATCTGTCTCTATAGCCATTGTTCAAGCATCATGTGGCATGATCTCAAAATCTGTCACTATATTGGTAGGTATCTTCTGGATAGGCTACAGCTTATCTATGTTCTTCCTAAAACGTTGTACCCAGAACTAACCACTATTCCAGATGTGGTCTGATGTGGACAAAGTGCAGTACAGGCATACTTCAGAGATATTGAGTACAAGCATACCTCAGAGGTATTGCAGGTTCAATTCTGGAGCACTGCAGTAAAGTGAATATTGCAAAAATGCAAGTTACAATAATTTTTTGGTTTTCCAATGCATATAAAAGTTATATTTACCCTATGCTATAGTCTATTAAGTGTGCAATAGTATTATGTCTAAGAAAAAATGTACATACCTTAATTTAAAATACTTTATTGCTAAACAGTGCTAATCATCTGAGCTTTTAGAGAGTCATAATCTTTTTGTTGGTAGAGGGTCTTGCCTCAGTGTTAATGGTTGCTGATTCATCTGGGCAGTGGTTGCAGATGGTTGGGGTGGCTGTGGCAATTTCTTAAAATAAGACAACAATGAAGTTTGCTGCATCAATTGACTCTTCCTTTCATAAAAGATTTTTCTGTATCATGTAATGCTATTTGATAGCTTTTTACATATAATAGAACTTCATTCAAAATTGGAATCAATCCTCTCAAACTCTGCCGCTACTTTATCAACTAAATTTATGTAATATTATTCAATATTGCTGTGTCCCAAGGAATAGGGAAGCCTGGGAAGGGGGGAGAGAGAGAGGGAGAGAGAGAGAGAAAGTGAGTGGCTAGTCAATGGAGCACTCAGAATAAGTACATTATCAATTAAGTTCATGTATCTATAGGTATAGTAAATAATTACATTAGCAACATCAAAGATCACTGATCATAGATCATTGTGCTAGATATAATAATAATGACAATTTTTGAAATACTGTGAGAATTATGAAAATGTGACACAATGACAATATGTGAATGCATGCTATTGGAAAAATGATACCAATAAACTCAATCAATGCAGGGTTGCCACCAAACCTACAATTTTTTAAAAAATCAGAATATCTGTGAAGCACAAGAACACAAAGCATGACAAAATGAGGTTATGTCTGTATAGCTATAACCACCCTATGATTTTTTCATACATTCTATGATTGTGTATTAGTTTCTTATATTCTTTCCATGTCACATCATTGACTCACATTGAGCTTTTATTCTACCAAAACCCCAAGAACATTTTTAACAAGATTGCTATCTCAATTGTCTCTATCCAGTGAGGATTAGTCAAGGTGATTTTTATACCCAAATGGCCTGTAGTCATATGAAATCTTTTTACATATTGCCTTCATTTTCTAATGTGTTCTCTATCCCTTCCTGGCTTTGAGTCATCTTCAAATTCACTAATAATGCTGCAGCTAGGTGCAGCAGTAAATAAAGGGAAGGGCTTGTAGTTAAGAAGACTGGAGTTTTGAGTCCTGCTTCAGACACTTAACCTGGGCAAGTCACTTAACCTGTATTAGCCTCAGTTTCCTCATTGATAAAAATAAGGAGAATAATAACACCTAATTCATAATGTTGCTTCAAATGAGATAAAATATTTAAATTGCTTTGTAAACATTAAAATGCTTATATAAATGCTAACTATGGTGCTCCTGCTTTTGCTCTCTAGCCCCCTTTCCCAAGTCTTTGATTAAGAAAAAAAAAGTTAAATAGGTCATACACATATCCCTCAGACACTCTAGTAGAGACTTTCTTCCATGATAACTTCCAACTCAACCCTGTAATGTTGAGATAGTTATCTTAATCAACCTAATTATACTGCTGTTTAGCCTACATGTCTTCATCCAGTTGACCAGCTGAAATTGAGGTAAGCTATATTTACAATACCCTCCTGATCTCTCACATTTCTCGCTTTTTCCAAAAAGAAAGAAAGCAAAAAGCAAAGAAAGCAAGAAAGGAAGGAATAAAAAGAAAGAAAAGGGAGGGAGGAACAAGGAAAGGATGAAAGAGAAGAAAGAAGAAGAAAGGAAGGTAGGAATAAAGAAAGAAGGCATAAAGGAAGGAAGAATATAAAGAAGGATCGAAGGAAAGAAAGGAAGAAAAGGAAGAAGGAAGGAAGGAAAGAAGGAAGAAAAGCCATTGTTCCATTGGTTTTTCCATTGCACAGACCTCTCTAAATCTCAGGTAAAAAAATGCAAAATGACTGCATGCTTTGATTTCTTGTAAATTGTTAAAAGTAATAAAATGAACACTTTCTCAAGTAGCATAAATTAATGAAAGTTTATTGAGGTATTATTGTTATGAATTTCTAATCATAACAATGACCCAAGCTGTATTTTCCAATTTTCTTCCAAGTATCTTAAGACACATTTTAATCCAAAGAACAGTATGATGTGAATTTCCTTCAGTGGTAAATAGCATATGCCTACTTTTCTTTTGTCATGACGGTCAAAATAGAACACAGTTAAAATTAAGATACCCTTCTTATTATTTTTCTAAAACACTAGGTAGTTGCCTTGGTTATCTTTTGTTATTAAAAAAAATTTAAAAAATCAGCAGCTTCTTTCATAGGAGTCACTGATTAGGTACCAGATGGCAACAACTTTCTGTCTCTACCACCCAGGGCTATATTCAAGCCGTTGAAAGACTGCATCTCATTATAAATCCCCTGAGCAAACTACTCTCCCACATGCTACTGTCCTTTTCAAGTAGAGAAGTGACCTTACTTTAAAAACTGTCCTTGTTTCAGGTAACCAAAAGGCTTTAATAATTGAAACAGTTTTGTCCTTTTGATTATTTGATTTTACATGCTATTTTAAAGCTTTCATTGGAAAACATCCTGATGCACTACAATAAAAGTTATAAGACACATGAAGTTATGTGCAATCGAAACGTTTTTCATTTTTCTGTCTTGTAGTTAACAAATATGTGTGAACATGGAATGCACAGTTCAAATTACTTTGGAGAGCTGAAAACCCATGGAGATGTGAGTTACTTATAAGAATGTGTTTTCATGTACATTGAAGCCACTTTAATCACTGCAGGAGGCACTCATGCCCTGAAATCATTAAAACGATACAGAAATATTAGAAAAATAGTGGCTGCTATGTAGGATGGAAAATGAAAGTATGACATTATACTTCAGTAGCATATGAGAGTGCAACAAGACAAAGAGAATTTTTCAGTTACCCTTATGGGAACAGAGTGAAAGAAATTGTTTTGCAATTGTTTTCCATTTCTTCAAATGAGAAAGACATGCTATTCTAAGTTTAGAAAACTGCTAGATTCTGTTTGGGTTCAGCAGCACCATCCTTTGAATACCAAACTCAGAATCATTGCATTCAATGTTTGATTATCCTCTTTGTCATGGAGGACTGTGAATTTAGATGTGAAATTCAGTGTGAATATAATTGAATGCTTTAGATAATTTGAAGCTAGTACACAGATACAAGAAAAATGGAAGCATTTATTTAAGTACAGGTTTGGTGCTGCATTTTTCTGATATCTGGCTGAAAAAGCAGTGGAAGGATTGTCATATCTTTTTAATGCATATGTATATAGACTCAGACCATACAGTCATAGAAATAAGTACAGTTACAGTAAATACAAAGAACACTTTGTAATCCCTTCTGGGTATATGTTCTTCTCTTGATGCAGAGAGATTTATATGTTTCACTTCTTTTAACACTGATCAATGTAAATCCTATGCAACCAGGATAGAACATAAATCCTTCTAATTCAAGATATAAGTTTATCTCTAAGGGTTTGCTTCTTGAAAACCAAAGAAAGCAGTAAAATGGAAAGTTCAGGGGGCTGACATTATGCTTCTAACCTATGACAATTTAATGTCGGTTGTAAAAGGTGTTGCATTGTAGATGTACTCACAAATTCCTAGTGAGTCCCAACTACTAGCTGTTATGATATACATAGTCAGTATTGAAGATAAAGATTAAAAAAAAACCTGACATTTTTATTGTTATTTCCCACACATTTAAAGTACTAAAGTGAATAACTCTTTAAGCTTTAACTGTTGCAAGCATTTAACATATAGTCATTTTGTTTTTTGACAATTTAGTGAGTTTCAGGATCTACATTAAGCTTTCGATTTTATTTTCTGAATAGTGATTTAAAATGATTGGTATTATACTAATATGAAAAGGACAGATAAAATATGAACAAGACAATAAAATAATCTTTTCAAATGCATTTTGAATGCACCAAATTTGAAATCACCAAAGCATGGTGAATGGAACCCCCTGGACTCATTAGTCAACACTTAATTAGGACCCTTGGATTGTTGAGTTTGTCCTCTTGACCTGTTCTTGTGCCACTCTTTTTACTTCTTCTTGACTTCAAGGATTATGAAATCTCACAACTATCTTGTGAGATAAATAATATGAAGTGACATTTTGTAGTCACCTATCAACATTGCTTAATGATTTCTTGTTTAAAAAAGGCATAGGAAATGAAGAAGTAGTCTAGAAGTCAAAAAGACTTGCATTTAAGTCCTGACTCTAATACCTAATATCCATGTTACCTTGGGCAAGTCACTTACATTTTTAGCTTCTAGGCAACTCTCTAAGGCTATCAGTTGCAGAGAAGATACTGACCTGCTTTGGGATAGAGTGTTTCTTGTGTCAATGGAGTCCTAGGTCTATTCCTTATCCCTTCCTGTTTTAAACACTAAAATTTGTATATTGCTTATTTTGTGACTAAAAAGCTAAATCCCTAACTGGAAAACCATACGTGATATGTGTACTAGATAAAAAGGTATAAAAGGTATTATTATTTTTATATGCAACTAGTTGACAGAGAAATGCTACCATCATTTATAACAAAGACTGTACTTCCTGTCAGGTAGCTGGGGCAGTCCCCAAGCTGAAATCCTAGATGACAGGAAGTATAGGCTTGGAAAATACAATGTGGCAGGAGTTTTATGCACACTTCAAAATAATGAAAAACATTTATTGGGAAAATGTCATGTAGTCACAGCTCACTCTACATGCTAGTTCTAATCTTATTTGTACAAGTACAGGCAAAAATCTACTAACAACAGAGATCATCTCTTTCCCTTCTGTTGCACTTTTGTATTGATCTCCACAAGCTGGGTTGATATGTGGTCTCAGAATAGGTTTAATTACAAGTACACACAAGAAAGTAGTTCATAAGTTTCCTTTTAGTGAAATATCACTATCCTGCTCTAAGAGAAGTAGCAATCAGCTGAGATGGCTTTCAAAACAAATTAATGGATCTCTTAGCCAGAAAAGGCCAAGAGATTTTTTGTTATTTAGCACAAAATTTGGCATTAATGGTAGAATTAAACTGGAATCAATCAGCCAAGGAATACATAGTCAGAGTACATGTGGATGCTTCATACTAATAATCTGGGAGGTAATGTTTTTTTTTCCAAAAAGCAATTAATTTAGTCCTTTCTCACCAGTAGGGTATGAAACAGATCATATTTCTGTTTATCAAGTTATGGTACAGCTTTCAAACAGCCCTCAAACTTTCAGCCCTGTAATATTTCTCTACAGAAAAATATATCTCAATAATAGCAACCTGAATCTTTCCATTTCTCATCAGGATTCGTTCCTCATCAGCAGATTATGTTTACACTGTCTCAGTTCATTGTAAGCCTGCAAATTGGTTTCCTGTGTCATGCTGTTATTAATATAATTTTTTGGTCAAAATAATTGAATTTATACTCAATGGAGGTCTTTTGGGAAAGGAAGAAAAATGAAAATGATATGGGGAACCATAAAATCCTTGGTGTGAACATCTCAGCAGGTGCAGTAGGGCAAGAGGGTGATTTCTTTACCTACCACAAAATGTACAGGCCAAGTTGGATTTATTATGTGTACAATATAATAGAAGTGAGCTTCAGTGGGACATTGTTAGTCTACACTGGCCCAGTAGGTGTGAATGCATGATTCACAAGTTTGTTGGAAGGTGCAGAAATATTTCATTGACTCTGTTTCCTTCCTGCTTACGATAATCTTACTATTCTCCCTTCTGTTATGGGACCTCATTCTTTCCATGTAGTTCATGTGGTTTGATTAGAACAAAATTGATGACTAAGGTTTTTCTCCCTCCCTACCATTGACCATCTATCTCTTACAAAACACACACACACACACACACACACATTTTCTTGGTCTTTTTCATCAGGTTTTGGGGAAAGACATTGTCTATGGATAGCAGACTTTGAGATCTATTTTTTTCTTAATAAAAACCACTTATCTCTAATATAAAAGCAATTATATCTCTGCATTTCTAAAAAGATAAAAGTTAGCCCTTTAATTAAATGATGATGATTAGCATTGAGGTGGGCACAAAGTAGATACTTAGGAAATACACTTTTATAATGATGGAAAACAGCATGTATAAAGCCCTTTCCAACAAAAGAAACAAAGAAAAATAGGCATGCAGTTGAATATAAACAATTTTCCAGGGGAAACTGCTTTCTTGCATTTTGTAATTGCTTTGTTTTTCTGTAAGCAAGAGCTCACCTCTGTAAGGAAATAACAATGATGACATAATAATTTTCATTTTTCTTGGTAGAAATGAAAATGTAGTTATTCCTACATCAAAAAGTCACCACTTAAATTGGCCCAATTCAGCATGATTGGCAGGCTGTGCTTTAGGGGACTGTAATAGCAGAGGTGTTGCACATTAAGATTCAGGTACATTGGTAAAGTTATATAAAGAAACTGAATCACACCTGCCTGTGATTCAAATCAGTGAGATGAACTCCTTCCAGTCATGAGTATTAAATGTTTTAACATAAAACAATCAATAAAGAAGGATGTTACCCTTTTAAAATATAAAATAGTTTGATCAAGTTCCTATTCTATGAGATTACTTTCGTATTATGGATAAAAACAAATTTTAAAAACTCTATGTTTTTGCAAAGTCCTGATCTCAGCAACTGACATCTTGAACAACTAAATTCCTGTTAGTTCTGTTGAGATTAAATGGTAGCTGCTTTGTGAATTGATGTGAATTTTGAAATGAAACACAGCTAAAGTACAAATAATTTAATTGGCCTCTCACAGCACTGCCATATTTACAGCTCAACAGGGCAAAGACAACCTACTTTATTAGCGATGGGGCATAGATTTTATAGGATTATAAGCAGTTATTCTAGAAACTAAAAAATGGGGTAACCCCTGTAGCTTTTTTGTGATGAGGCAAATAGAAAAGTAAAGTTCTTTTTAAATGAATCAAAAAGAAACAAACATGTCTTCCTTGGAAAATCTTCATTAATAGCTTCCAATAAAAACAATAAATACAATTGGAAAGTGTAAAGGACACCTATTAAGTTTTATTTTGATTGAAAACTTCATGATATTTTGAAATAATTAGTTCATGCAATCCTTATGTGAATGTACAATTCATGCTATGACATATATAATGAGCCATAACATAGCCATAGTCTGGCCCAAGAAAAACCTTGAGATATTTCTATTAAGGCAATGTGGGAGCTGAGATTTTGTGTGCCAAATCCACTTTTAAAGACTTCTGTGTTCAGTATTTTTATGTGTCTTTCAACACCTGTTTGTGAATGGCTAGCCACATATATGAGGACAGAAGGCATGGAGAAATCCTCTAATGCTGAAACTAATCTTTTAGGAGTTTACTATGAGAAATTGGCACTAGACTGAAAGTCTGGAGATCTGGGTTTGAGTCCTGGTCACTCACTAGCTGTGTAATTCTGAGCAGGACATCTGGCTTCTTTATAAAATTAAGAGATTGTGCTAAATAACCTTTCCATCTCTAATATTTCATGTCTCTAGATATGTCACTATGTTTTAAAAGAAGGATCAGTTTCAACACTAAAAAACTACTCCAATAGGTAAATGATACAAATATTATCTATGGTGTTATTCTTTTGATACAAAAGAATAATTTTACAATACTGACTGTTTTACCTTCCATTAGAATGCCTTCTACTGTACTAGAAGTACAATATTCCTAACTCATTCCCCAATTGATAAATAGTCAAAGCATATGAACAAGCAGTTCTCAGATGAAGAAATTAAAGCGATCTATAGTCACATGAAAAAATGCTCTAAATCACTATTGATTAAAGAAATGCAAATCAAAACAACTCTGATGTACCACATCACATCTATCAGATGGGCCAACATGACAAAACAGGTAAATGATAAATTTTGGAGAAGATGTGGGGAAAATTGGAATACTAATGCATTGTTGGTGGAGTTATGAATTCATTCAACAATTTTGGAGAGCAATTTGGAACTATGGTTCTCCAAATATTCCAAATATTGGAACTATTTTATAGCCAAAGGGCTATAAAAATGTGCCCACTCTTTGACCCACTTCTAGGACTTCTCAGATCCTAGCCGATCCCAAAGAGATCACACATGTAGGAAAATGACCCACATGCACAAAAATATTTATGTCAGCTCTTTTTGTTGTGACAAAGAATTGGAAATTGAGGGGATACCCATCAATTGAGGAATGGCTGAGCAAGTTGTGGTATATGAATGTGATGGAATACTATTTTGCTATGAGAAATGATGAGCAAGTGGACTTCAGAAAAACCTGGAAAAACTTGTATGATGCTGAGTGAAGTGAGCAGAGCCAGGAGAACATTGTACATAGTAACAGCCATGTTGTGTGATGACTGATTTTGATAGACTTAGCCTATCTCCAAAAGTCTCATGATGGAAAATGCTATCCACATCCAAAGAAAGAATTATGGACTTTGAATGCAGATTGGAGCATACTATTTGCTATTTTTTTCTTCTGTTTTGTTTTGTTTCCTCTTTCTTGTGGTTTCTCCTATTGGTTCTAATTCTTCCTTACAACATGACTAATGTGAAAATATGTTTATTAGGACTGTTTATGTAGAGCCTATATCATATTGTGTGCTACCTTGGGGAGGGAGGAGGAGAGGGAAAGAGAGAAAAATTTTAAACCCAAAAGCTTATGGAAGTGATTATTGATAAATCAAAATAAATTTAAAACATTTTTTTAAAAAGAAGTACAGTATTCCATTCCTTTTGTCCATCTTTACTTTTAGCTCTAAATTTACCTTCCTTTTTGTAATGGTTTTGAAAAAATGTCTTTAGCTTTGATTTAAAAAAATATTTCTTTTATTTTTTTATCACCTACATTTTCCAATATATTCCTCCTCTATCCCCTTCCAGAGAAGCACCACCTATAATAAAAAATATAAAAAAGAAAAGAAAAATAAATAGTCTAGCAAAACCAACCAACATATTGCAAAAGTCTGACATCTACAATGTTTCAAATGCGTACTTCCAATTCTCAATTCTCCTATATCTTCTTTGTGATGAAATTTACTTACAATTTCACAGCATTCAGTTTTGATTATTTTATTGTTGTTTCTGTTTACACTGTGGTAATCATTGTATATATTATTTTTTCTGGCTATGAATACTTTACTTTTTTTTGAATCAGCTCATATGTCTTCTTACGCTTTATCATAGTCATACTCTCTTACAACATGATACTATTTCATTATATTTATGTGGTACAAATTTCTTTTGCCATTTATGTAATTGGAACTTCCATATTAATATTTATGTGTTATTAAGTTCTTGGCTACTATGAAAAAAATGTTCTAAATATTTTGGCGTACGTGAAGTATTTTTATCATTGACTTCTTTGGGACATATGCCTAAGTAGTGAGTGAGTTTACATGATTATTATTTTAAAAGTCAGAATGATGGCTGACATTTACATAGGGTTTCGAAATTTCAAAAGTGCTTTTCAACATCATCTCATTTGATTCTCTCATCCATCTTATGAGAATGATTTCAATGAGATAACTAATTTGTTTCCCTCTCCCAGTTTCTCCTTTCTCAAATATGCTATTTATGATTAACTTTCAGACCTTCTATGCTAATATTCTGATGACACAAGTGTGACCATATCACTCCACTGATAAAGAATATTTAGTGAATCCCTGTTGCCTCTAGGATAAAATACAAATTTCCCAGTCCTCCAAAATTTCACTCCCATGTAGTTTTCCAGACTTATTTCATATCACTCCCTTTCATGCACTCTGTAGTCTAGCCAAACTAGCCTAGTTCCCCACACTGGTATTTAGTTCCCCATGCCCACTCTATCTTCTATCCCTGAAATGTCCTCCCTCAGCAACACTTATCATTTATAAACACTTCAAAACTCAGCACAAATTATACTTTATGAACAATTTTGTTGTTAGCTCTCTATCTCTCTTAAAATTATACAGTATTTACTTTTTTGTGTGTACATGTTGTTTTCTTCAAGTAGATAGTAAATTTCCCTGAGATTTAGGACTATTTGTTTTTGTCTTTCTATACTGGGTAACACAATGCCTTTCACATAGTGGTCACTTACACTCTTTGAGACTTTGCTTTTGACTTTCTTTATAGACTTCATGCATAGCCCAGTTCTTGTAGGGATTTAATAAATTCTTTTTTATTTGATTTGACCTACTACATGTTTGTTTATTGAAGAAAGTTCTATAGGCATTATCCCCATTTTACAGATAGGTAACTGTGTCTCTGAGTAGTTAAATGACTTGTGTTCACACAGCTGATCAATATTAAACCCTTATTCCAAGTCTAACACTCTTTCTACTAAACATTCCACCTTTTTTATTTTTATAGTCCTCTTCAGTCTTTAGATTGCATCATGATTTCATCCCAAAGGGCTATTGAACATAATAATTTTTTAATGACAGTATGTTTGGTAAACAAATGCTCACATTTCAACTAGAAATGATTTTTGTTCTCCCAGAGTGTCTAATATGGCACTCTAATATGGCAATAGACTTCAAAATATTCTCTCTGCTACATAATCTCATATGCTTTCTTACATAACATATGATAATTAATAAAAGAAGGAAAACAAAATATAAAGAAAAGTTATTTGATCTAATCTCCCTAACCTAAAAATTTCAGGCTTTTGACATACTTTGCATATATTGACAACATTTTTGCTGAGTCTTTAAATGAACTAGAGAATGAATGAGCTATGCTAAAGAAATGAAAGGTCTGTCAATCTATAATTTTTGTACTTTTTTTTTTACCCTTTCCTCTTAGTTCAGCCTTAACAAGGAAGAGGGTCTCTCTGCAGGAGGGAAAATAAATGAGCTGTCTTGGATTTAGTTTACACAAGGAAGCTGGATAACCTATTTACTTCCCCTTAGAATTTAAAGATGTGCCTCTGGTATCCTCAGATATGCTGAGTAATATTTTTTCTGTTTAAGAAGGCATGCTACAGTGGAAAGGACATTGGCACAGAAATCAGAAGTCCTCTTTCACACTTCACCTCTGATATTGCACATATGACCTTGAGCAAATTACTCAGTGTTCCTGAGCCTCAGTTTCCCAATCTTTAAGAACTGAGGAGAGTGGACTAGATAGCCTCAGAATTTCATTCTCACTCTTCATCTATGATGTTAAAAATCTATATTGCATCACTCTCATTTTGGCATATTTATATCATGTCATTTTTGTATGTATTAATAACTTTAAGAAAGCTGTAAAAATGGCTCATCTTTTGTTGACTTGAAATACCTTCAGGCCTGCTAAAGTACTTTAATTAAAATTTACAGGAAGTTCAGGAAGCTGAAATAGGAGGGGGTGGAGATAGTGAGGGCCAAATCTCAGTTACATTGTAAAGTCTCCTTCTACTTAAGTTCTGCTAGTCCTCCTGGGCCCTGTGCAACTCAGAAGTCCTTTCTCATACCAAATAAGACTGATGAATGTTATGGCAAGCAGATTTAGTTCCCAGCTATAGCTCTGAATCACCAGGAATATGTTATAGGGACAACTCCATGAAGTTTCCTATTTGACTTGTCAGAGAGCTTTTTATTCTAATTCCCTTTGCTAATGACGTGTGATCAAATCTTAAAGCTTGTGATGATATCCAAATTAAAGATAGAAATAAAGATATAACAAGAAAAAAGGCAGACAGGCAACTTATAATAGTAAGAAATTTTTAGGAAGTCCGGGTGTTAAAAATATAACTTTCCCAACATTTACATTGAAAGACACAATGATTTTATTTACAAGAGAACATGAGAATAAACATCTGTTGTGCACCAATAAGACAAAATAATAAAAAGCCATGTTTTAGAAAAATGAATTACTTTATAAAATCTAAATAGGGCTGATGATAACAAATGCATATACTACTAAAGACTGGTCAAATAATTACAAAGTGCTTCAGGGAAGTTCAAGACCTAGGGCCAGAATCTCATCCTCCCTAAGTCTGTGGGAACCCTGACAAATATTATGGAGAGAATATAGCTGATACTGTCATGAAACAGAATTTATCTGCTGGCAAGTTTGGGCTCAGTAGACATTATTTATGCTTGTTTTAGCTCTGTGTGTGTGTGTGTGTGTGTGTGTGTGTGTGTGTGAGAAAATCTGTAATAAAGCTGGATAAAATTCCACATTGTCTGGTAGGTAGAGACTCTGGGATGAATCAAATCTTGTCAGGTCTGGATTAAAGTTGACCCTATCTTCAGGGTCAAATTTTCCAATCCTTACTCTATGAGATTCAGTGTGCATGAAATTATAAAACATGGAGCATAATACAATATCTCCCAGGTTGATTTTGTGGCCCAAACACCTGGGACATAGTGATTTTCAGCCCTTTGAGTTTTATTTCTTTCTGAAGAGAGCAAATTTGGTCAGGGTCAGTTCTCAAGTTTACCAGTTCATCAGCCCATAATTGCTCTCATTATTACCATAGCCAGCTTTATATTGGAGTTTGATTAATAATGATATGCACTTCAGTAACGTTTTTCATTAAGTGGCACTAATTACACTGTAACTGCTGTTCAACAACCAAGCGAGTGTAACTACAATGTCATTTTTATGGAGCCAGATTTGCTTATAAGGGTACTTCAGTAATGCTAATGCCAAGTAACTGAAAGTGCTGTCTGTGATGGAGTTGTTGTTGCTTTAAAATCTACAAGTTTTAAAACAGATCCCTAGTGCTTCAGAATTGGTAGGCCAAACCCTACTATGGACATAGTTCAATTCTTGAGTATTTATCAAGAGAGCAACTAACACTTGGCATTGCATGGGACACCATGAGGTGGGATTAGTGAATAGAGAAAAAGACTGCCTCTGTTGTCAAGAAGCTCAAAATCAAATTCAGATGAGAGATTTAAATAAGCCTGTGGAGAAAATATGTATGAAACAGTGAAATCAAGTGAGAGAGTGCCAAGCAGCAAGGTGATCTTGGCATGATCTCATTATGGCTCAAAAAATCATGAGCTCATTAACTGATCTATATGGTCATATATGCATATATGTGCACACAGATGTGTGAAGAAGTACAATTTGTTTACTAGAGTAAATGTACATCTTTTGGCTAGTTTGGAAAGGCTTCCCAAAGTAAAGGGATTCTTTTCTAAGGTGACACAGGAAGAAACTACATTGCTTAGTGTATGAGCACTTTGGACAAATAGGAGGTTAGATCAAATGCTGGGAAGAGGAAAAGGTCTGCTTTTAGAACAAGGTAAGTAATAAAAGAAGATGAAAGCTCATGCTTATTACTCAAAGGATAAGGTACATTTATTTTGCTCTAACTACAAATCTCATTGCTCGAAATTTTACTCCATTCCATAAAATAGAACTGGGCCAGGATCTAGCAAATCTGGGAAAGGATCAAGAGAATCTATGTCCTTAGAAGTCAAGATGGGAGTAATATTGTTCCCAGGCTACTTAATACCATGGCATGTATATTATAAATCTTCCATAGATATCTGTTAACAGATTGAATGAGGAGATTCAGCCTCAAAGAGGTGAAGGGATTTGTTTTAGATCATTTCATTGTGTCATTCGGCCAATACAAGATCTTCCCCAAATTCCCCAAGTGCTCTTTCTACTACAAATTTATGCTCTGGTACCAAAGACAGAATAATTAATTTTGGGATGAATACATTTGCTCTAGTGAAGTTTCCATGTACTTTTAATGATCTTGAAATGAAGGCCTATATTTTTAATACTAATATTCTTCTGGTAATTTTATGTTCCTGTGATACATGAAACAGTTGGAGTCTCCAAAAAATTGAAGTTGAGAATCACCCAAAAGGCCATAAAGAGACACATGGTAGGAATAAGCAGAGGTAACACATTATAAATAAGGAATTATGGAGGAAGAGGAGAGATGTCACCAAAGAAATGTTTGTTCAGGAAAGAAGTGTGAGTGTGAAGAACAGCTGATGTTATGGAACACACAATCTATGTATACCCTGATGATAAGAGAAAGCAAGGAGGGTCCCCACCACATTTTAGTGAACTTACAGGAAGACAAGAAATGAGAGTTGGGATGAACAGCTGTAGACAATGTTCTAAAATGTATCATCGAAGGGAGAACACAGGGTTAGGATTCCAAGATTAATGCTCTTTTAGAACCATTTGATTGTTGGAGTAGTATTTATTCAAAAGAGTAGGCCAGAAAAGAGGACCAAGAATATATGTCAAAAGGTTCCAATTTTCCTCTTTTATTTTTCATCCATATCTTCGTCCATCTCCCTCCCCTTTTCCACTGTTCACAAGCTATCTTAGAGATTTCTTATGGAAATAAATTGAAAAAAGGGGGAATAAAGTTGGGAGATAAGGAAGCTGATGAAGTGGGTTAAATGCTTTTTATAATTCTGGGCTATTGGGATAGAGACATGAAAAAAGAAGGGAAAGAGGAAAGCTAACGTGATAGTTTCTTTTCTGTCTATGCATTTTACTTGCCTTTTCCTCCTGGCTGAAGTTGCTAACACCTAGTAATTTAAGTACAGACTCTATGTTACACCCAAATGAAGCAGAAAGATCTATTGGGTCAATGCCAAGGGACAAGGTGATCTGGGCACGATATTAAACCTCAAAGAACAGTGAGCTCATTGTCTGGGATGGGCTTTTTTTTGAGAGTCAGCATACCTGATTTATAGCCAGTGAGCACCAGTAATTAAGTATTTGGCCCTGACCACCTCAGTTATAACAAACTCTTTTTTCCATATTTTTCTTGCTAGGACATGTTGAAGGAACTTTCCTCCAGGCAACAGAGTTATAGTGATTGGGGCCCTCCAAATTTACTGAAGACTATAGAAATGTGAGAATAATCTAAAATTCCCAACAGTATCACCAGTTCCAAGTTATTGAGATATATTCTTACTAATAATGAAAAGAACAAAAAAAAAATGTGATAAAAAAAAGCTGAGACAATGAGGAAGGAGAAGTGTGCTTTGAATCCTATTAGACTGCTTAGCTGACATCACATTTTTGAATGACCATGAGTCATCATGCAAAAAGCAATGGAATGAGTTTGGATACCTGAATTTGAGTCACATCTCTGTCACTATCTAGCTTTGTGATTCTAACTGACATTTCATTTTTCTAGGCCTCAGTTTCCTCATTTTGAAAATGAGAGATTGAATTAGGTCTACAGTTGCTTGTAGTGTGATCTGTACCCTGTTACAAAAAAAAAATTCCATGTAGATTCTTCAAAGGAGAAATCTGTGATCTCATTAGCATAACACCTGCTACTCCCATGAAGATTTTAAATACTGATAATCTCATTCTTTATGATTCTTATGCCCTGTTTTCTGCAAATCTCTCATAGAGGATCTACTCAATGTGCTGGAGGCCTTTTTCCTCTTTTTCTCTGGATATTTCATAGATAAAGTACTGGTACAATACTTGGGCTGTCCATCTGCTATTCTATCACTCTCACTACAGGATTGGACCACCTCCTTTCTGATCATGACTATTCTTAATAATACCTTTCATGTTATTTCTTATGTTCAAGTCATTTTTGGCAAAATGCTGCAGCCTACTTAACCCATCACACACATTTTCATTGTTATTTGGAGAAATTATAATTTTGATTCTTCTGATACCATGGTGTTCTATTATTCACAATCTTGTATTATCATTTAAAAACAATGTTTTAAAGATAACTTTCTGTTGCTGGAGCACCTTGAGATTGCTAGAAATTCTGTGCAGTTCCACATATTTGATGTAATTATATATTATCTCATCACTAAATTCCAGTTCCAGATCATTGTCCATCTGTAAGACCTCTCCAAAATTAACTGATACTATATGAATATGATGGGATACTATTTTGCTACATTAAATAATGAAAGAGGCAATTTCAGAGAAACTTTGAAGGACTTCTATGAACTGATGTTGTGAGAGGAGAAAATCACATGAACACTTGATACAATAATAATATTATAAAGTCAAACTACTTTAAAAGACAACTCTGATCAATGCAGTGATCAATCATGATTCTAGAGGATAAATAATGAAGCATACTACTCACTTCCTTACAGAAAGTTAGAGGATTCAAGGTACAGAATAAGACACACACACATACACGTATATATAGCCAATGTAGGAATTTGTTTTGCTTGACTATGCATAATTGTTTCAAGGGTTTTGTCTTCCCCAAAATTCTAGCTGCTGAGATAGGAAATCACTATTATACAAAAGCCACTGGGAAAACTGGAAAGCAATCTATAAGAAACCAGGTAGAGACTAATATCTTACAATGCATGCCAACATAAGCTCCAAATAGATACATGACTTATACATAAAAAGTGACATCATTGACAAATGAGATGAACATATAAGAAATTGTCTTTCAGATTTATCACCAACCAAAGGCTAGAGAGGATCTTAGATAAAGAAACAGGCAATTTTGGTTGCATAAACTTTAAAATTTTTTGCCTAAACATAATCAAATGCAGCTAAAATGATAAAGAAGACAGATAACTGAAAAAAAAAACAACTTTGTAGCAGAGTCTCATTTCCAAGATATATAAGAAATTGATTCAAGCTTATAAAAATAAGAGACATGTTGCAATGGACAAATAATCAAATATATGAAAAGAAAGCTAGGGAAGAAATCCAAACTATCAATAGCCAAGTTGAAAAAAAATTGTATAACATTAGAGAAATATGATTCAAAATAATTTTGTGGTTTCACCTTAGATCTATCAGATTGGTAAAGTTGATAAAAGGGGAAAATGACAAATATTGGAGGGGATATAAGAAAACATGCTCATTAATATATTATTTGTGTATGTGTTATTTTTGTCCAGCCATCCTGAAAAATAATTTGAAAGTGTGTTATAAAGTTACTGAATTGTACTTCCCCTCTAATGCAGCATTACCACTACTAGGTCTATACCACAAAGAATAAAAGAGGAAAAAGACCTACATGTACAAAAATATTTATAGCAGCTCTTTTTGTGGTGGAGAGGAATGAGAAACATAGAAGAATGCTGAACAAATTGTGGTATACAAATATAATGAAATTTTATTGTGTGATAAGAAATGATGAATAGGATAATTTTAAGGAAGCCTGTAAAGAATTGTATGGCACAGAGGCAGACTGAAGTGAGCAGAATCAGGAGAACAAGTTATATAGTAACTACAACATTTTAAAGACAAAGAATTTTATGAAACTTTTATAAAGTGTGACCAATAAAATGACCAACCATAGCTTCCAAGGACTGATAATAAAACATTCTAACTGCTTTTGGACAAAGAAGAGGTGATGGAAACATTGCAGAATGGGGTTTTTGTTATTTCTACATGGAAAGTGTGGATTTTTTTTACTTGTCTATCCATATTTGTTACAAGGGTTTTGGGGATTCTTTCTTTTACTTTCTTTCTCTTTCTTTCTTTCTTTTTCTTTCTTTTTCAATGGGGGAATGAGAAATCTGGGAGGGATTAAAATATTTTTGTTAATTGAAAAAATTAAAATTTTAAAAATAAATTGTTGGACAATAAAAAAGTAATGAATGTACATTCTTAATCTTTTTTTAAAAAATCATTATACTTCTGTACATTGCTGGGTGGATCTATTCAAATGACCATTGATTTTATTTAGGAGTTCCTATAGTATTTCAGGGCTCAATACAATCATTAAAATAGCATGTAAAAATAGAAGCATCTGTAAAACCTCACTATTTGTAGTGAATTTCTTTTTATTTTGTACTTTATAAAGGACATTTTTCATGATTCTAGACAACATCCCCCGATCCCACCTTTGAATCAATGAGTTGTAAAGGGAATGCTTTTCCAAGACTAGGTTGGACTAAATAAGCACAAAAATCCCTTTCAAATATGATACCGGGATTTTGCTACACATAAATACAGAAGGATGGACAGATGACTCAGAGTCACATATATCTAAGTATTAAGGTACATATTTACTTAGTTCAAGCTCTGTAACAAACACTGGTGCACACATTTCGATTATCTTACATTGCTCTTTTATTTGTTTATGTTTATACTGAACCTTGCAAGGAAAGATGAGAGTGTCTCATGAAATCACATTTCTTGTTGTCTTTAGACAGATGATGAAATGTCTACAGACACCTTTTTTATCTGAGATTCTAAACCTATAAGCTATCCTTCCATATTTTGGTTTTAATTTGTAGCAACATCACAGAATTTCAGAGGAAGGAACTTTCATGGCCATTTAATTCAATACATGCTAGGAAAAAAATATACCCCCACAATGCTTTGATTAAGTGGTCACATGTCTTAAGTCAATATTAATGTTCTTCTAATGTATTAACTCTTGATCATTAGACAATAATTACACACTAACATTACCAACAATGTTGATAGGACGTTTCCTCTTTTCCCTTTGATTCCTCCCATAGGTCCATACATTTAGAACTTCAAGGAACCTTGGAGACCATCAAATCCAGCCCCATCATTTTACAGGTATAGAAAGATGAAGTGATTTGCCTAGAATCATACTGCTAGTAAATATCTGAGGCAGGATTTGTATCTGTCTTCCTGATTTTATTCCTAGAGCTTTCTCTTCTGTGTCACTGCTTGTTTGTCAAAATTCTTTGACATCATCCATTTTTCTTTTATGCCAGTCTCTAATAATAAGGTAGCTCTTCTTGCCAAGGAAAAGGAAAAGAACTGATCCCACGACCTATCATCATCTCCAGCAGATTACCACTACAATCATACCCTTTCTCACTTTAATGTTTGATCATTTCCTTTCTACTGACTTCTTCCTTATTTCCTTCAAACAAAACAAAGTCTCTTCCAAACATCAGTAGATCCTACCATCCACCCCCCAAAATAACAAACAACATAACAAATAATAACAAAATAACAAAAATAACATCATCTTTTTTTTTCTCTTCCTTTTATAAGTCAGACTTCTAGAAAAATTTTCACATACTACTTTCATTTTTCTCTCACTCACTTTCTCAACCATTTTTATTTGACTTCCTAACAGCATCTTTTAACTGAATCTGATATCTCCAAAGCTGCCAATGGCCACTTAGTCACCTCTCCTTATAGTCTTTTCTCGGTCCTCATTTTTCTTGACCTCCCTGCTGAATTGAGACTGCTAACTACTCTTTCCTCCCAAATACACTCTCTTGTCTGGGTTTTTATAACACTATTCTCTCCAAGGTCAACTTCTTCTCTTACATTTTCTTATAGCCTCCTTTACTGACTCATCCATGTCATAATCCCTAAGTGTAGAGGAACATCAAGACTATGACCTAGAACATTTCCCCTTCTATTTCCACTTCATGAACTCATCAGTTCTTTTGAATTTAATTATCATCTCTGTGCAGATGACTCCCAAATCCATATTTTCAGTCTTAGTATCTATCCTGAGCTCCTCCTCATCTTACCCCTTCTCTCTCACTCACATAGCCACTGCCTTAATTTAGGCCCCTGTGTGATTCTGGGCCTTGCTTAGAATACTACAATTTCTACTTGGTTTCCATGTTTTGAGTTAGTCTTCAATCCAATTCATCTTCTACAGTCTTGCTAAAATGATTTTCCTTATTTGCAGATGTGACTGTGTTACTCCCCTACTCAATAAACTCCAATCACTATCTTTTGTTTCTAGAATAAAATAAAAACTGTTTATCATTCAAATCCCTTCACAGACTGGCTCGAATCTGTTTTTCCAAGCTCACATACAATACTCCCTTTCCTGGACTCTGCAGTCTAGGAAAATTAGCCATTATTTTGTTCCTTAGACATGGCATTTCAGCTTCCATATCCTTGAAAAAAAATAAGAAATCTATTACATGCTCACTATGTGCAAAATACTGTGCTCAGCACTGGAGATACAAATAGAAAAATGAGACAATCCTCACTCTCAAGGAGCTCACAATCTGATGGGGGAGACAACACATATGAAAAGTTTCAATTGTAAATGAGATGGAAAGAGCTCATGGTCCTTAGGGTGCAGTGGCAAGACAGATAGTAATACCTCTTCTTTAATGTCTTTCCACTAATAAAATCATATCAGTTTCTGGTGATGCTAATTTTGACAGTGCCAAGGACTTTTGGGAAAATAAATTTCTTTGCTAGGTCTTCAGTAGATTTGATTGTAACTCCTGTAGGAATTGTCAGACTGTATGTCCACTGGGGTTGCTTCCCAGGATGATGTTTCTGGGCACTGGACTGGAAGCACTGGCATCCTCAGGGTCTTGGCCTAAAGATCCTAACCTGAGTCCTTCAGGGTCTAGGGGATATGGTGGTCAAGGTGGTAGTATTATTTGACTTGCCTGATATATGCTGCCTCTTGTCTCTCCCTCATCTTGCTGCATCAGTTAAGCTGAAGCCCTGTGAGTGGCAGTTGAGTTCTCAGTTGATGGGAATGTCTGGCCTTTTCTCCACAAGAGCTACTTCCCTTGATGATGATATTTATGAGAGTAGGCTGGAAGTAGGTTCTACACTCTGGAAAGTATAGCCACTCCCAGAGTTATTGTGCTCATCTGCCTTTGGGTGATAGTTGATCAGTAGTTTTGTTCTGATGATAATGAGGAAAGTGGGCCAATGATTTCTCACCTTACTAATGACCTTTGTATTGGCTAATCCCTATGCATGAAATGTATTTCTTCCTCCTCTCTTCCTCTTAGAATTCTCCCCTTTTCTCAAAATTTAGCTACCACATGAGGTCTTTCCTGATCCTCTAACTGCTAGCGACTTCCCTTACTGCCTTGTATTTAAGTACCTTATTTTTATACTATATATGTGTATATATATATATACACATAGATATTACATATATACATATATGCATAAACATACTCATATAGATGATGATGATGATGATGACTGCTAACATTTATAATCTGCTTAACTGTGGATGTTCTCCATTGCTCTGTCCTAGGCCTCTTCTTTTCTCTCTCCATATGCATTCTCTCTTAGCAAGCTCATCAGATCTCAAATGGTTAACTAATATCTCTATGCAGATGACTCCCAGATGCACATATTCAACCCCAGTATTGCCCCTCCCTTTTAGTCTCTCATCAGCATTTGTCTATTGCATGTTCTAATCAAATGTCCTGGAGATGCTGTAAACTTAACATGTCTGAAAGTGAATTTATTATCTTTCTCCTCAATTTCTTCCCTCTTCTAAACATCTCTATTTCTGTTGAAAGCACCATCATCCTAATCCACTGGTTTTATAATCTCAGCATTATGCTGGCCTCCTCACTCTCCCTTACCTCACATACCTAGTTAGTACTCAAATCATATTGTACCTTCACAACATTTCTCATGTACAACATCTTCTCTCAATTCACCCAGCTTCCATCTTAGCTCAGGTCCTCATTACTAGATTATTAAAACAGCCTCTTAATTGGACTCCTACCCATTCCAGTCGGTCCTATACACTGCTGCCAAAGCAATTTCCCTTATTACAGATTTGTCCATATGATTCCCTAGTCAAAAAACTCCAGAGCTTATAGTTATTATATTTACCTCATCCTAACTATTGACTGTTGTCTCATAACTCATTCATTTGGAGTAGAGCTCTCTCTACCTTCCAATGTGACAATTAGCTAACTGCTAATTAGTTGTCTGGATTTTCATTATATTCCCTCCTCCATTGTTTCTTTTCTCTGCATCATTTATCCTTACAGAAAACTTTGAATAATTGATTATATAATGATTATGGAAAGTTTTGTAGAAATGGTTTGTAGTTGGGTTGAAAGAAGAAAGATGGATCCCAAAGGAAGTGACTGATTTAGATGGTGAGCATTTTGGGAAATGAAATGGTGACAACCCTAAAATGAAAACCCAAATTATGATACAAAAATGTTTGCAGCAGAGAGACTGTATTATGGTACAGAGAGGGAGAGAACACAGAAAATAAGAGGAGGAAGTCTGAATTTGTACTGTGAAAGCACTAATTAAGGCTTGAGTGGGAAAGTAATGTGGTCAGGAAAGTGACAGGAAAATGCTTTGGGCAGGACTATTTTCAGTGCCGCTAAGATGAAAAAAAAAGTGAACATCAGTTCATTTAGAGAGGAGATGCTTGTTGTCTCCAGAGGCCCTTGGACAACAAGCTATGTTAAAAGAAAAACCTCCAATAAATAAATTTGAGCCTCAGGGACAGAAAAAAAGAGATGTTATATGCAGATTTTATGAGTACTGCTATCAAGATAAATCCTTTCAGATGGAATAGCAGTATTCTGAACAAAATTTTGAGGTCAGGATGGTATGTACAGTCACATTTTTTGCTTTGTTTCTTTCGCTTGATTTGGATGGCATAGTATGCATTAGCAATTGGATAAAAAAGATGGTCTGGCAAAAAAAAAAAGAAAAGCATTATCAAATGGATTCCTGTATTGATTTTTAAAACTATTTAACTCTTCATAGAACCATCATATACCACTCAAACTCCTATCAACCATCTAATTTTACTTCATCATCCTAAATTGGAGTTGCCACAGCAGTAGATTATTTATGAATCACTGGGGACGTACAGAAGATCGACCTCTTTTAATATTAAAACTTAAAGCAGTTACTACATTTCTGTAATAGTGCCATTTTAATTATTAGTTATACTGCCAACATTTTAAGCAACAAGAGAGTTTTTCTCTTGCCTTTTGAGGGCAGAAGCATTATGACTAGGTGTCTGTCTATCTATCCATCTTATAATACATACATGTCATGAAGGGATTGAGTAGTTCATATACAGATTTTCTATCCATTCCCTTATTGATACAGTAGCTAAAGCCTTAAAGATGACATATTTTGGGGCAGGTAGGTAGCACAGAGGATAAAGCTCCAGCCTTGGAGTCAGAAGGACTTGAGTTCAAATCCTGCCCCATACACTTGACACTTACTAGCTGCGTGACCCTGGGCAAGTCACTTAACCCCATTGCCTAGCAAAAAACAAAGACTACATATTTTGAAAAATATGTCATTCCACAATGTAGTCCATTATAAAAGGAGAGAGTAAGAGATGCCACACACAGTATACATTTAAAGGGAATTCCTTATTGCTAGTGAGCCCTTCCAAATGAGATTGTTTACAGGTAGCTAAGAAAACTTTCTATTTCTTCATGTACAACAAAAAAATTGCTAAGAATTTTGTATATTTGGATCCTTTCCCTCTTTCTTTCATATGTGTGTGTATCTTTATATATGCATGTGTGTGTTGATAGAGGGATAGATAGATACATATCTAATAGTAATATTTCTATGTTGAAATGTCATTGTTTAGTGATTCAGAACATGATTTTCATATGGTTGACAACTTCCCTTTTTTGTTTGGTGAACTTCCTTCTGAGAGCTTGTTTTTCTTAAAATTTTATTTGTATTCCTTGTTTCATTTCTTAGTGTCCTTGTGACCCAGTCATTAAAAAAAAGAGATAAATCTGAAGTTGGCTGGTTCTTATTATGGGGCTATGGTTTTATCTGTTGGGCTTCTCTTAAATCATAAGTTTTTCTTCAGTGCATTCAGAACCATCTTCTATTTACTTATAGTATCAGCTTTCATTCTAGTTTGGAAATTTGTGTGATGTGTCTTCTTCTTCAATACCCTTTGGATGAGATGGCCAGGACCTACATTCTCACTCTCTTATTTTTAATATGCAATGTTCAAAAACAGTCCTACTTAGTCTTGTCCTACAATTTCTAAAGCTCTTGCCCCTGGTTTATACCTCCTGCAACAAATTTTACTCTCAAAGATCTGTGTGCTTCAGACTTCTTTACAGAATCCCTGATCAGAGCTACAGGCTTCAGGGGCCTCTGGAATTTCCCTTGTCAGAGGGATGTAGGTTTCTATACCTGGTAACTCAAGGAATATCTTTAGTAAGAGTGCTGTGAGCTTCTGATATCTTCACCAGAAAATCACCAGTCTGAGATGCAATCTATTGACTCCTTCCCAAACATTCCTGTTCAGAGGACTATAGGCTGAAGTATTCATGATCAGAGTGCTGCAAGTTTCAACCCTTTCATGCTACCCTGGAATGCCCCTAGTCAGAAGGCTATGAACTTCCTACTCTAGGAGTATCACCAGTGAGACTGCTTCAGGCTTCAGTTCTCCCCATGAGCATACCCTTTCAGAGTGCTAGTTCATGCCTGTTTACCTAAACTTACATTGGCTTCTTTGATGGGGTCCTTCTCCCATTGCTTATAGGCTCTGGCTGTCTTTTTGTGTAATCCTGGGCTATATGGAGAAACTTATTGATGTTTTTCTTTAGATTTCTGGATCATTATTTAATCAAGTACTCTTTTTGGATCTTTGCTGGAATATATGTGGGAAAATTTGGCTCTTCTATGATCTATCATATTTCCATTTTAGCTAGAAGGCCGCATCAGATTTTAAGACAGTGTATCAAAGACAGGGATTCAACATTACATGTTAAAGATAAGAAAGTGAGAAATATAAAAGGGGGAAACAATTTTGATTCAAATAACATACCAGGATTAGAAATGCTTAGATGCTGTAAAAAGTGTATTGTACTCTTTTTTCTTGGCATGCTGGATGCATCACTTTTGAACAAATATTAGAGGATATTTGGAAGAGTTTTCTTCAAGTAGATATGCATTTTGTCCTGTATTTGTCATACCTTGAGCACAATTTAGGATTGTGAGGCTGATAAGGGACATCAAATAGGATCAAAAATCTCAGCAATTTTATACAGTAGGTAGTCAAGATCAATTGCTAGTTTATTTTGCATAAAGATTTTAGCATCACAGAAATTTTCATCCTGTGTTTGGAAGAATGTTGTATGGACCAATTAAGCAATGTCATTCATCTTATCTGAGATAGAGTTGATATACATATGTTGTATATCTATAACTAGTATTTATACTTGATAACTCTTACCACAAGTTTGAAAGGGCTAACAGGGAATCTCTCTATTGATAGATGTATAATCTCTTACCTTCCATATGTCTTTCCCCTTGCCTGCTTTTTGCAATGACTGTAGATTTTTGCAGCAATGAGTACTTTCGATAAATTATCAATTATCTTCCATTGGAATTTTACAGAATGATAAATCAGGGCATAAATAGGGCTACCAAAGCAGGATAACTTGTCAGTATCAGAGTTTGATTTAAGATTTAGAGTCCCTTTCACTAAATTCTCAGTTTGCTTGAGGGGGGAAATCATTACAGAGAGAGATATTTTAATTTTTTATTGCACAAAATGAATTAATACAAGAAATTTAAAGAGTAAAATATTTTGTTTATTACTTTTCTTCATCAGTACCCAAACTGTTAAAGAACGACTAAAATGGTAAAAGAAAAGGATATTGTTAATGATCAGTGGAATGAACTCACTTTACCTCATCTCTTTTTGAGAATCCCTTGATTTGATAACTGTCATGTTTTGATAACTCATATAAGAGAATCCAATAAATGAATTCCCTAGGTTTGCTACCACAGAAACTATAGTGTGTTCCACGACAGCACTGTATTGTCTAGTCCATTGTGCTGAAGAATAAATGAGTAAGATTCTTGATTACCTTACAAATAAATCTGGTTAGTTGTTATATTAATTAAAATGCAGGGTTCTGAGGCTATTCTGAACTATTTATATGTGATTTAATTCATATCAGCAGCTAATTTGTATTTAATGCAAACTAATGGGTTTTATGTAAATGGAGCATGTGGCAGTCTATTTAAAAAACAAATTATCTGTAGTTTCATTTCAGTTATTTTAATTAAATTTAGAATGTGTATGTGTTGGGGGGTGAAGGGGAAAGGGATGCACTATATATGAAGTGATGATTAAATCCAATTTAAATCTACAGAATAAGAAACAAGCAATTCCCTCAGCAGATACAATGGTCCTTTTCATAAAGTTTGAAGAAGTAAGAAATAGTGGTATAAAGGAAAGGTTGCAAGATTTCAGAGGAGGCAATTATTTTCATTAATAAAAGTTCTAGTGGATCTTCTTAACTGGAACAATAAGAAATCTAAGTTGCTATTATTTGATGTATAGCTTTAAATATATGCCAGCTGATCACAATGTGATGTCCAATTACTTTGGACTTCTCTTGATAACTTTAATAGTTTCATTACATTTTATCTGTGGAAATCAGTCAATTCTCTACTGCAGTTCAATATCTTACATATTCAACTTTGGCCCACTCTTTGTCATTTGTTATAAGTGTTTCCTCTCCTTGTTACTGTTGATGTCATCTACCAGCCTCCATCCTTCTCTAAGATTATAGAATTTAGCTCAGTCTTTCTCTTCCATAAATCTCTTGTCATCATCTTCAGGGATTCAACATTCATGTCAAACATACTTCTAAGAACTTGATCACATGATTCTGCAACTTCTCAAGTTCCAACAACATTCCTCTTCACTTTAATTCAGGCAGACAATCCCCTTAGTTACACTTATTATATTAAAAATACAGAACTATGAAATTTACTTTTCAATCATACCCTCCTTTTCTATGGTCTCTGAACTCTCTCATTCACAAAATATGTACTCTTTTCTATGACTGTGACCACTGTTCCCTTGCCTATTCTAAATCATCTCCCTCATTCTAGCATCACTGCTTTCTAATACCCAGTTATTATATTTAAAACCAATTGTTTGGCACTTCAGACCATAGAATTGCTTCTACCTTTGTCCTTAACTCAATTAATCAGTCAGTGAATCAAGCAACAAGCATTACCTAAGTGCATATTATGTTAGGCAGTATGCTAGGCACTGGGAATATAAATTCCAATGTGAAACAGTCACTTTCCTCCAGGTGTTTACATTCTACATTAACCCTCCCTCATCCCAAGATAAAGGTCATCTAAATTTTCCACTTCTATTCTGGAGTTTCTAAAAATCTTGAGAAAGTCTGGAAATTGAGATGATTTGTCTCATATAAACAGTGCATGATTTTATCTGGGCCTTATTTACTCTTTGTCTCTCTATCTTTGTCTCTGTGTCTATCTCCATATCTGATTCTGTCTCTCTTCATCTCATTTCTCACAGTGACTGTATCCTCTAGCCTACTACTATACCCAATCCCTCTCCCCACTCCCCTAACCCCAGCAGATAATTCTATTTCCCCAGATCACCTGCCTCATTATATCAAACTACCCCAAATCATTACCTGCTCTATTCTGCTTCCTTCTGGTCACAGGAAAAGAGGCGTTTAAATTTTCTATTAGGGTTAATAACCCCGATTTTTTTTTCCTTAATCCCATTTCTTCCCCTCTCCTCCAGGATTTTGTTTTTAGCACATACATCTTCAGACTCTTCACTCCTTCAGACTCTTCTCTCATATGCATCTTCAAATTGTCTTCCACTGGTTTCTTGACATCTGCCTACAAATATTTTAGGCTTCCCTATTATTAAAAAAATGATTATTTCTTTGACACTTCTACTGAATCCATCTATCCTCTTATCTCTCTTCTCCTTTATTGCTAGAATTCTTTAATTTGTCAGATATCTCCACTTTTCTACTACCTACTTTCTCCTCAAAATCTTGTAAAAATCTATTTTCTCTTCCACTTCTTTATTAAAAATATTTCTTAATGGCATCCAATTATCTCTTAGTCATGGAATTCAATACATTTTTAAAAATTCTTTATTTTCCTTGACATCTATGAAGGATTTGACACTTTTGAACAACCAGTTGGCTTCAAAGATCTCTTCTTTCTTCCTGTTACCTCATGGACACTCAGCTTAAATAGAGAGAGAAAGGGGGAGAGA
>NW_020954570.1:6187619-6199810 GCF_900497805.2 Vombatus ursinus | reverse complement strand
GAGAGAGAGAGAGAGAGAGAGAGAGAGAGAGAGAGAGAGAGAGAGAGAGACTTTCTGCCAGCTGTACAAAGACCCAGAGAAGGGCATACAGTAAAGAAAACTGTGTGCTTTATTACAAACCAGGAGAACTAAACCCAGATGCAGCTCCTTCAATGACCAAAACTACTACAGACTCAGGGGGTTGATTCCACCCCCACAGTTCAAAAATAATGATAGCCAACCTGGCATAGTTGCCACACCAGGTGTAGACACACAAGTCTATAATGATCCTGATGATCAGACCATACCAAGAGATGAGTCAATGACAGGAGAAATAGGTGACTATACTAGTCACCAGGTTAAGTTATAATGTTATAGGTAAAGCTGAAGATAGAGTTATACATTTCTCTAGGTCATAACATTAGAGGTTGTTCATGTAAAAGTGTCTTGCATGTAATTGGCATGTTTACATGTGAATAACTCATATTTGAGTATGCTATTTTTATCTTGGTATTATGTTCATGTGACTATAGTTTGTGTTATGTTATAGCAATGTCTGTTAACTGTTTCACTTATAGTTAATTTCTTTGCTAGGGACTGCATAGAGGAGGAATGTAACTAACCCCTGCCCCAAGGTCCATGGTTATGGTACTCACTTATTGGTGGAGATAAGGGCCTTGTCTATATAAAGGGTGAGACAGAGTTGATGAGAGACAGAGCTTCAGTTCTCTGCTAGTTCACCTTCAGAACTCTTCCAGCAAGAGTCCCTACTTTGGGACTCATTGAGCTTCAGTCTTAAAGCCTCAAGTTGCTTTAGACACTTCTGGATTCTGACTTTGATAAGGATGATGGAAAAGGGCAATCCCACTTCAGTTGCTGACGAAAAATACTCTGGGAAGATATGAGAGGATCAGGCAGTCCCCATCAGGTCCCTTATCCCCAGCATGCTACACTAAGACTTTGGGGAGTTACCCCTTGGGTGATATCTAGGCCCCTCTCTCTTGATTGAGCTGAGTTATCTCACTCTCAGTAGTTGAGCTCTTTTATCCTGTATTGTCTGGTGTATATTCTCCTATGCATACCTTCTCTGATTGCTGTTTTCCTATGATGTGGATAAATGAGTTTCTTTGCTATCCATTATGTGTATTCATTGTGAAACTGATATTAAGAGGGAAAAGGGTCAAGCCTTGGATAAAGAGCTTGGGGTGTCCCTTTCCTTACAAAATGACAAAGTGATTAGAAGTTAGTTAAAACTTGATCATATCAATAGACAAACAATAGTTAAAGGGGCAGATAAATATCCTTCTAGCTTGGCATCCCATTTCTCTGAGGAGAGCCCCTGACCCCAACCTCCTACTTTCCCTCCTAGCAGGATTGAAAGTCTCTTTTGGAGAAAGGTGGAGGGAGAAGAAGCTAGAGAATTCTATTCTGCCTTCCTATGAGTCACACACTCAGTCGGGGCCCACCACACTGTCATTCCTTACATTAATATTGGTGTTTAATGTTGATTTGCTAATGACCCATAAAATTTTAACATTTTGTACCTCAAGATCATATTAGCTATTTTGGGTGCCAGTGCCTTTAGGTTGATTGTGCAGACTCCTGAAATTTGCAGATCATTTTCAGATAAATTAGACATCCTTTGCTATTATATGCTTGAGAAATTGTTGATCATTTTTAAGTGTGAGATTTTATACTTATGACATTTTAATTTCATCTTGTTAAATTCAGCCAAACTTTCAGCCTATTGATATCTTTTTGGGTCCTGACCCTCATCTGGAGTTTTAGGTATTTCTCCAAGCTTTTTGCCATAGAAGAATTGTTAAACATGTCATCCATACCTTTATACAAATTATTAATTAAAATGTTATTCAGCACAGGACAATGCACAGATCTCTGAGGCATATGACTGAAGATTTCCTTTTCAAGTGGACATCAAAGCATTACTGTTTGGATCTAACCATTTAACCCATTTTATATCTATTTAATTATGCTATCATCTAATTTATATTACTCCATCTTTCCCATAACATTATGAGAGACTTTATCCAGTGTTGTGCTAAAATTTGGGTAAATAATAAGCCTAGAAACCCCTTGATGTACTAGTTTTTTTTTTTAACACTGTTTATGGATAGGATAAATTAGTCTGTTATGAACTGTTCTTGGTGAAGTCATACTGTCTTTTGTTTATCACTACTTTCTTTTCCAGACTTTTATACAATTAATTATTCAATGATGAATTCTAGAATCTTGTCAACATTCAAAATAAAACTCATTAGTTCATAGTTTATGAATTCTATTAATGCGTACTTTGCCCTCCTTTTCCAATGCTTCTGGCCAATTCTCTTTTATGATTTCTGTTATCTATTAGTATTTATTTATACCTTTATTTAATTTCATTCAGAATTTTGTTTAATGATTTTTTTTCTAGAAGACATGTTTAGATTATCTTCATAGTCTAAGTTCTGTTTCCCTTGTGTTTAAAGATCTCATGTTCCTTGAATACTGTCATTTTAAAGTTTTTAATAAGTTCAATTTGCTTTTACCTTTCAATTTTTGAGTTCTTACTTTTTCAGTAGCTATTGCTCTGGGGAAGTTTTACTTGTTTGCTCTAAAGTCTATATAACTTGTTTATCTCAATGATTTATTTTTCCATTCCAATTATTACTTTAATTGTTTTATTAGAAGCAATTCTGGAATTTCTTGCAGTTATTCCAATGTCATTTCTAGAAGTTCAGTCAAAATTTATTGTAATCCTTGCCTTTTCCTCAGGGATTAACTCTCAAACATTTATTCATTGCATTGGCTCTTTTTTCTTATATTTGCTCTCCCCCACCACAGAATTTATCATTCTCTTTGCTGATTTGTTTGTGATGTCCTTCCTATCATGTTTCCTTTCCTTTTTTATCTCTATTATTATTTTTTATATTGTTTTTATTTATTGAAATATTTTCTTCCTTATGATGGTAGTTATATTCTGGGCTTAGTTACAACTCCCCTACTCAACCATTTTTCTAGAATTTCTTTTCCTTTCCTCTTATTTGTTGCTTTTAAGTTTTCTTTAAATAATTTTTTTCTCTTTTTGAAGGTACTTTGGGGTGCAGAGTGGGAGGTGCTGCATCCAAATTCTTCCCCCTACACAGGCTATCAGGGCATCATGAATTAAATGAGAGTGCTCTAGACAAAACACTGAGGTGAGATTCCATTAGTCCAAAGCTCTGATAGAAAGATGTCCTTGAGCCATAAAATAACACAATTGACAAGAGATACATTCCCCATAGTTATACAAACTTTGTAGCATGAGTAATGACTGAGAAATACCAGTGGAAGCACAGCAAGCCTACAAGGAAAAGTTTTTATTATTATTATTAATATTATTATTACTATTATTATTATTTGTGAAAACTTAGTACCAAAGATGAACTGATTTGCCCTTAATCACATAGCATACATCTTCACTCCTATTTCAGTATCCCTTCTTTCTTTTTATAAGATTTTGTCAACATATTTTGTTTTTTCATCATAATTTCCCCAATATCCTTCTCCCATCTCTCCTCACTCCCAGAAAGCCATCCCATATAAAAATGTAATTTTAAGACAAAAAAAGATCTTCTAACTTGTTTTTTTAATGATTTTACCAGTTCTGCTAAATATCCTTTGATAATTTGATTGGTTGCTTTAAGATGAGAAAAGGAGTGGGACAAGGCTGTATATTGTCACTTTATTTATTGAGCTTACATGCAGAATTGATCATGCAAAATTCCAGGCTGGATGAATTAAAAGGTAGAATTATGGTTGCCAGGAGAAATATCAACAATCTCAGATACACAGATGATACCATACTGATAGCAGAAAATGAAGAGGAATTAAGAAACCTTTTGATGAGGTTGAAAGAGGAGAATATGAAAGCTTGCTTGAAACTTAAACAAAACAAAACAAAACAACAACAACAACAACAAGAACAAAAACAACTTAAGATCTTGGCAACTGAGTCTATAACATCCTGGCAAATAGTGTGAGGAGAAATGAAAGCAGTGTTGGATTTTATATTACTGGGCTCAAAATCACTGCATATGGCAAGTGTAGCCATGAAATGAAAAGATACTTGCTCCTCAGAAGGATAGCTATGACAAATCTGAACAGCATGCTAAAAAGTAGAGACATCACCTTGCTGACAAAAGTCCATATAATCAAAACTATGGTTTTTCCAATAGCTATGTATTGCTGTGGGAGCTGGAAATAAGGAAAACTGAGTGCCACAGAATTGACACTTTTAAAATGTGGTTTTAGAGAAGACTTTGAAGAGTTCTTTGGACAGAAGGGAGATCAACTCAGTCAGTACTTAAAGAAGTTAATTGAGGCTATTCACTAAAAAGTCAAATATTGAATCTGAAACTTAAATAATTTGTCCACATAATGAGTAGGTGGGACTCATTGGAAAAGACCCTGATGTTGAAAAAGATTGAAAGCAAAAGGAAAAAGGGATGGCAGGCTAATGAGATAGATAGCTGGTATCATGGAAATGTGATGTATGAAAATTTTGAGAGACATAATTTCTAGGCAATTATCAATCATTTTATTAATTATGGCTAGCAAATTATTAATATAAAGGATAGTTACTTGGTTTTCTTTCATAAACCAAAGATGAATTATGGAAGCTGCTCACACTTATATACTCTTGGAAAAGTGAGTGTTCCCAATAGGAGAAAATCAACTCTGATTAGCTAACAATTAATGAAAAAATGAATATTATAATGAGAGGTAAGGTGGATCTATTCTAATGAGGCCCTAGGGGATGTGACTTTGATTATGTCACTTTTACTACTCCCTGCCCAGACTACCCCCAACCATGGCAATCTAGACAAAGGATCTACTCCTCACCCCACCCAAGCCTATCTGAATAAAATACAATGGTCCAGAATTCATCCAGATTATATTCTCTTTGTAAGGTTTTCTGGTCGAGTGGGGTAAGAATTCCATCTAGATAAGATGGTCAAGGTGGAGTAAATTTTTGGGCAAGGTCAGAAATCTTCTTGAGAAACTGGAATTTCAATAAGGAAATAGAAAAGAAAAAAACCTGGATCTCCTTGATATTAACTGGTTATTGATATGAGAGTAATAATAATTTTTCTCAGAAAAAATGAATATGAACTTGGACAGACTTTGAGTGATAGAAGAGAATAGAAGGACCTGACATTCTGTGATCCATGGGATCTTGAAGAGTCAGACATAATTGTATGTTGAACAACAACAACAACAAAATAATATAAAAAGTGTGAATTAACTTTTGTAGTATTCTCACTTTTGTTATAATGTCATGTTCCAGATATGAGCAAGGAACATAATTCCACATATTTTAATTTTTCTTTATTTCTTTAAGGAACACTTTTTAATTGAAACTATTAAAGACTCTTATAAGCCTTGGTCAATTCATTCCCAGATACTTTATGAATTTTGGAGTTCTTTGGAATGGAATTTCCTTTTCTGTTACTGCTTCTTGGATTTTGTTATTTTTATGTAAAAAAAAACCACTTGGTTTTGAGGATTTATGTTGCAGACTACAACTTTACTAAAGCTATTAATTCTTTTAGCATCTTTGCTGATTCCTTAAGAGTTTTAATTATTACCATCATGTTATCAGCAAATAGAAATGATTTTATTCCTCTTTTCCTATCTTTAAGCCTTTAATTTCTTCTGTCTTATTTTTGTTTCTAGCACTTTCAGAAAAAAAATAATAATGAAGAGACTGGGCATTCTTGCTTTATTTCTGTATTCATTGGAAAAGGTATAGTTTATTTTAGATGGTACTTGCTTTTCATTTTTGATAGTTTTCACGATATTTTAAAATGATCCCTTTATACCTATACTTTATAAGGTTTTTTTTTTATGTAGCATAAATAGATGTTATACTTTGTCAAAGGTTTTTATCTTCATCTCTTGAGATAACTATGTGGTTTAGATATTCTTGTTTTTAATATAATTAAATATGCTGATAGCTTTCCTAATGCTGAACCATCCTTGTATCACTGGTATAAAGCCCACTTTGTCATAGAATGATTTCACAGATAACTCACTTTCGATTTATGACATTGTCCAACCCCCTAATTTTACATATTAGATTTATGGACTGCTTCCTGTAGACTGTTTGACAGGATTTTATTTAAATTTTTGAAATTTATATTTATTTAATGATCTTGGACTATAATTTTCCTTCTACATTTTATTCAACTCTGATCCTTCTCATAAAATGATACTGGAAGAGTCCTTTCTCAAAATTTGAGAGTAATTTGTGCAGTATGTGTACTAATTGTTCCTTAAAAGTTTGATAGAATTCTTTTTTGAATCCATCCAGGTCAGGAGTTTCTCCCTCTCATTTGGTAATTCCTTCATTGTAAGTTCTATTTACTTTTTTTTTGAAATTGGTTTACTTAAGATGTCTATTTGATACATCAGTTTGGGTAATTTATATTTTTGAAGATATTCCTCTTTAAGTTCTGTTCACATATAACTGTGCACACATATTTTGGTTATTCTTTTTGTTTATTCTGGTTTTGTTGTAATTTTACCTTGCTCCTTTGCTATCTTATTACTTTGGTTTTCTGCCCTCTTTTTTACTCAGATTAGCTGTAAGTATCATCCTCAGTCCCTCACTAACACTCACTCCACCCACCCACTGCCATTCAAGCTATTGCTGAAGCATGCTGATTTTACCTTCATAATATTTCTCAAATATTCACCCTTCTCTCCTCTGAAACTGCCACCCCTCTGATGCAAGCCCGCATTAACTCATGCCTGAACTATTTCAATAACATGCTAATAGGTCTGTCTGCCTCAAGTCTCTCCCTTCTCCAATGTATCTTTTCATTTAGTCACTGAAGTGATTTTCCTAAAGCACAGGTCCAACCATGTCATCCCTCAGCTCAAGAGACTCCAGAGGCTCCCTATAACCTCCCTGATTAAATGTTTGATGTTCAAAGTTTTTCGTAACCTAGTCCTCTTCTACCTTCCCAGTCTTCTTACAGCTGACTCCCTATTATGTTTTCTTTGATTTCATGACACTAGCCTTCTTGCTGTTTGATGAACAAGACACTCCATCTCTCAGCTCTGGGCTTTTTCTCTGGTCATCATGTCTTAACTTATCTCCTTCCTCATCTCTGTCTACAGATTTCCATGACTTATTTAAGTCTCAACTAAATATTCTAATATCCCATATTCTAAAGGAATCTTTTTCCAAACCCTTTTAATTTTGCTGCCTTTCCAGATTAGGAGAACATGGTATAGTTTACCTGTCAGTTTTGTGGACAGGGGAAGAATTTATGACCAAGTGTGAGAGAACATTACAGGATGTAAAATAGATAATTTTGATTACATTAAATTAAAAAGATTTTTCACACACACACACACACACACACACACACACACACACACACACAAACAAAACAAAACAATGTAGCCAAGATCAGGAGGAAAGCAGGATACTGGGGGGAAATTTTATAGCAAGTTTCTCTGATAAAGACCTCACTTCTCAAATATATAGAAAACTGAGTCAAATATATATGAATAGAAGTCATTCTCCAATTGATAAATGGTCAAAGGATATGAAGCAATCAAAGCTATTTATAATAATATGAAAAAAATTCTCTAAATCATTATTGACTAGAGAAATAAAAATTAAAATAACAGAGGTAACACCTTACACCTATCAGATTGACTAATATGATAGAAGAGGAAAACAAGAAATGTTGGAAAGGATGCAGAAAAATTGGGATATTAAATCACTCTTGGTAGAGTATGAACTGATCCAACCATTTTGGAGAACAATTTGGAACTATGCTCAAAGGGCTATAAAACTGTGCATACTCTTTGACCCAGCAATACTACCATCCCAAAGAGATCAAAGAAAAAGGAAAAGGTCCTGTATATATTAATGTATGTATGTATGTATGTGTATTTATAGCAGTTCTTTTTGTAGTGGTAACGAATTGGAACTTGGAGGATGCCCATCAATTGAGGAATGGCTCAACAAGTTTTGGTAATTGATTGTGATGTAATGCTATTGTACTATAAGAAATGATGAGCAAGATAGCTTCTGAAGAAAAAAAAAACTTGGGAAGACTTATATGAACTGATGCAAACTGAAATGTGCAGGGCTGGGATATCATTGTACACAGCAATAGCAATATTGTACAATGATCAACTGTGAATGACTTAGCTATTCTCAACAATACAATAATATGACACAATTCTGAAGGACTCATAAAAAATTCTATCAGAGAAATAACTGATGGAGTCTGAAGGATATTGAAGAATACTTTTAAAACTTTATTTTTTTGTTTTTGTTTTTGTTTGCTTTTTTTTTTTGGTCTGTTCTCTTTTGCAATATGGCTAATATGGAAGTATCTTTTGCATGACTCAACAAATATAATCCATATCAAGATGTTTGGCTTCCCAAGGAGGGGGAAGGACATAGATGGAATGAGTTTGTAACTCAAAAATTATAAAAACAAATGTCAAATTGTTTTTAACATGTAATGGAAAAAATAAAATAAAAACATTGTTTGAAAAAATTGTACCGTCTTTGCCTTTCTTATTTCTTATCTATCTATATACATATAGCTTGTTTGTATGTATTTGTTTGCTTATTATCTCCCCTACTAGATTATGAGTTCCTTGAAAGTAGGGCTTTTATCTTTTTCTTTTTTTATCCACAGTGTTAAGCACAGAGCCCGACACATAATATATGCTTACCAAATATTTATTTATTGATTTTTTTTCTCTCAGCCACTAACTTCCCTTTTTATTTTTTCTAGATTTTTACTCTTTTTATATTTATTTAGTTCATATTCATTCTCTATATTAATTACAGAATTAAAACTTTGGAGGAGCTTATTTGGGTTATCTTTTCAAAATAATTTCTGTTATTGCCTTGTATAGCTCATATTTTCCGCCTATTGTGCTTCATTTTGGAATAGTACTCATTCCTGCAAATGCTGGAGAGGATATTGCCCTACAGTGGCATTCATCCTATATCTTTGATTATGCAGTTTATTACTTCCTTTGCCCTCCTTGTGGTCATTTTTGCCTCAAAATCTCTTCTCTACATCTACACCTCCATTCTTCTCATCTTTAGTTAGTTGTCTTTAGGAGCTCTAAATCCTCATCTTCTAAGCCAAGATAAGTGGCCTTTTTAAGCCCTAAATTCCTGCAGACTATATCTATGGTAAGGTCCCTATATACTTTTATGAAATATTTCTCTTCATTCATTCTCTTCATCCACCACTTAAACAATGTTACCCATTTTCAATTCATCTTTTTGCCTCCTACTCACTGTCTTGTGGGTTGTGTTCTTCCTGAAAGACTACAAGATTTATTTTGCCTAACTTCTTAGCCTGTTATTTGATTATGCTATGTAACTGATTCCTCTCTATCTTATTCCTTCCTTCCCCCTTTTTATACTATCTCCCAATGTTTACTTTAGTCTTACCGAAAAAAAAAATTGATATACTTGTAGTTGTATTCTGATCTTCAGAGCATTATATTTTAGGGCTGTTTCTCCATCATACTTTCCATTCAGTTTCTGCGTTCATCCCTATCTCCTTTTCTATATTTAGAAAGAAGTTATTTGATGGTCTCTCTGTTTTTTTTATTGTCACTGTTGTTCTTGGTTGCTATATTTGTTTATCTTTTCTGTAAGTCTACTGTCTGGGTTTGTGAGAAACAAATAATTTCTATTTATGGTTTTCTTTCTAAGAATGTTTCAAATGCCTCTTTGTCACTAAACATGCCTGTTCTTTCATCCATCATTTGGCTCAGATTTTCAAGGAACTTCATCTTGGGATGCATCTAGAGGTCTGCTGCCCTTCAGAACATGTTATTACATTGCCTCTTACAATTTCTGGTGGGTGGAAAATAGGCTTCTGTTATTCAATTTTTCTTTCTTTTATTTTCAAAGCATTTCTTTCAAATGTTTATAGAGTTTATTGTTAGTGGAATTAAGAAACTCAACCATTATGTGTCCTGGAGTTTGCAGCTATGGGTTTCTGTAGATGATTTCTATATTCTTTAATTTGGCACTGGGTGGGGGAGACAGAGCCAAGATAATGGAGTAAAAGCAGTGACTTGCTTGAGCTCTTCCCAAACCCCTCCAAATACCAAAAAAAAAAAATGGCTCTAAAAAATTTTAGAGCAGCAGAACCCACAAAAATAAAGAGTAATACAAATTTCTAGCCCAAGACAACCTGGATGATTGATTAGAAAGGTCTATTGAGTGTGGCTAGGAGAGGAACACAGTTCAGAGTGGGTGGGCACAAACAAAGGTGGGGCCTCAGGGAACCTGGAGCAGGCCTCAGGGGACTGAATCAAGGGGAGCTGTGGCAGTTTCCAGACTTTTCAACTCACAAACACCAAAGACAACTTAGAAGGTCAGTGACCATGGTGAGAGAGAAGCTCAGTTCCAGCCCTAGTCCCAGCACAGCCCAGGAGTGGTGGCTGCTTCCAAAGCTCTTGGCCCATAGACAGAGGGGAAATCTAGTGACTCATCAGAGGGGCATTGCAGAGATCTTTTTGCTGGTGCTGAGGTAGGAATTTCTTGCTTTGCCTGTGCTTGAATTTGGGTAGCAGTTCTGGGTGGTAGTCTTGGGGCGAGGATAAGTGTTTGTGGTGGACCTTGTGGTGGTGGTGCAGAGGGAATCCTCCTCACAGTTCCAAAGCAGAAAAGAATGCTTGTGGTCACTCATAGATCAGAGCACAGGTCTTTAATTATACCAACTTGGAATCCAAACAGAAACTTTACAGTTCCCTAGATCTATCTCTGAAAACAGCTGCACAAAACCCCCAAAGCTTGGGATGGTACATTCTCCACACTGGAAGCAGATCTCTACCTTAAAACAAAGACTTTAAAAGTCAAATAATTGGCTGTGACCATGAGCAAACAGTACAAAAAAAAAGTCAGACCATAGAATCTTACTTTGGTGACAAAGAAGATCAAAACATACAATCAGAAGAAGACACCAAAGTCAAAGCTTCTACATCCAAAGCTTCCAAGAAAAATATGAATAGGTTCCAGGCCATGGAAGAGCTCAAAAATGATTTCAAGAAGAAAGTAAGAGAAGAAAAAAAACTGAGAAGAGAAATAAGAGTGATGCAAGAAAATTATGAAAAACTAGTCAATGGCTTGCTAAGGGAGACTCCCAAAAAATACTGAAGAAAATAACACCTTAAAAAATACACTAACCCAAATAGCCAAAGAGGTCCAAAAAGCCAATGAGGAGAAGAATGCCTTCAAAAGCAGAATTGGCCAAAAGGAAAAGGAAGTCCAAAAGCTCACTGAAGAAAATACTTCTTTAAAAATTAGAATGGAGCAAATGGAAGCTAATGACTTTATGAGAAATCAAGACATTGTAAAACAAAATGAAAAGAATGAAAAAATAGAAGACAACATGAAATATCTCATTGGAAAAACAACTGACCTGGAAAATAGATCCAGGAGAGATGATTTAAAAATTATTGGACTAACTGAAAGCCATGATCAAAAATAAAGAGCATAGCCACCATCTTTCAAGAAATTATCAAGGATAACTGCCCTGATATTCTAGAGCTAGAGGGTAAAATAGAAATGGAAAGAATCCACTGATCACCTCCTGAAAGAGATCCCCAAAGGAAAACTCCTAGGAATATTACAGCCAAATTTCAGAGTTCCCAGGTCAAGGAGAAAATATTGCAAGCAGCCAGAAAGAAACAAATTAAGTATTGTGGAAACACAATCAGGATAACACAAGATTTAGCAGCTTCTACATTAAGAGACCAGAGGGTGTGGAATATGATATTCCAGAGGGCAAAGTAGATAAGATTACAACCAAGAATCACCTACTCAGCAAAACTAAGTGTAATCTGTCAGGGGGAAAAATGGACAATCAGTGAAATAGAGGACTTTCAAGCCCTCTTGATGAAAAGACTAAATAGACTAAATAGAAAAGTTGACTTTCAAATACAAGAGTCAAAAGAAGTATGAAAAGGTAAACAGGAAAAAGAAATCTTAAGGGACTTATTAAAGTTGAACTTTTTACATTTCTAGGTGGAAAGATGATGTTTGTAACTCATGAGACCTTTGTCAGTATTAGGGTAGTTGGAGTGAAAAAATATATGTATGTATAGATAGATAGATAGATAGATAGATAGATAGATAGATAGATAGATAGATAGATAGATAGATA
>NW_020954570.1:6064474-6187609 GCF_900497805.2 Vombatus ursinus | reverse complement strand
ATAGATAGATAGATAGATAGATAGATAGATAGATAGATAGATAGATAAAGGGCACAGAGTGGGTTGAAAATAAAGGGGTGATATCTAAAAAAATAAAATTAAGGGGTGATAGAGGATTATATTGGGAGGAGAGAGGGAGAGGTAGAATGGGGTAAATTATCTCCCATAAAACAGACAAGAAAAAGCTTTTACAGTGGAGGGGAAGTGGGGGAAGATAAGAGGGAATGAGTGAATCTTATTCTCATTGGTTTTGGCTTAAGGAGGGAATAACATACACACTCAATTGGTTATGGAAATCTATCTTACCTTGCAAGAAAATGGATTAGAGAATAAGATAGGAGAGGATGATAGAGGGGAGGACAGACTGGAGGAGGGGGTGATCAGAAGCAAACACTTCTGAGGAGGTACACAGTCAAAAGAGAGAATAGAATAAACAGGGGGTGGGATAAGATGAAGGGAAATAGAGTTAGTTTTTCCAGAACATGACTACTATGGAAGTGTTTTGCATGACCACATATGTATAACTTGTATCAAGTTGCTTACCATCTCAATGAGGGTGGGTGGGGAGGGAGGAAGGGAGAGAATTTGGAACCCAATGCTTTAAAAACAAATGTTAAAAAATTGTTTTTACATGCAACTGGGAAATAAGATATACAGGCAATGGGGTATAGAAATCTATCCTTCCCTGCAGGAAAATAGAAGGGGAAGGGGATAAGAGAAGGGGGGTGGGTGATAGAAGTTAGGGCAGATTAGGGGAAGGAATATTCAGAATGCCCACTGTCTTGGGGTGGGCTAACGGTGAGATGGGGAAAAACTTTGGAACTCAAAACTTTGTGGAAATGAATGTTGAAAACTAAAATAAATAAATAATAAAGAAAAAAATTGGCACATTGATTTTTGCATTCAAAATTTTGACCACCTTCTACTATTTCTTGCATTATGGTGTTTAGATGTTTTGTTTTTTTTAAACTTATGTTCATCTGAGAGACCTATAAGCCTCGAGTTTTCTCTAAGCACATTGTCTTTGGGATCACTATGTTTTGCTTATAGGGAGAACATGCTTTCTTTTACTGTTATTGCTTTTTGCTTCTCTTCTAGATTGTCATTCACTTCTGTGAATTTGCAATCAATCATTATCTCTTTTGTCTCTTTGGTGAGGCTTGTCAACTGAGGATTCAAGTTTTTGATTCTGCCAATTATTTCTACTGTGCAAGTCATACATCTTGCTACCAACATTCTTATTTCTCTTTTAAACCACTCAGAAACAGTGTTCTGTGGTTTCACACCCTCCTCAAAATCTACAAGGTCTTCTGCACGATCAAGTACTGTAACACTTCCCTTTGTATTACAATATTTTGTCACTGATGACAAAATTCATTTACTAGATCTGGAGGCTATATTTCCTTTAGCTGTTAATATTCTCCCTGTTGATTACCTATGCTCAAGGGCTTTCCTTCTGAGATCTTTGGTAATTTTTCCCCCCCTCCCCTTTATTTTCACCTATGGCTCACTTTATGACTCTCTTATATTTATTTCCTTAGAGACTGGTTCTCAAAGCATCTCATCCTCCTCCCATTCCAAGCAATTCATAGTTCCATGTCTCTGCTCACGTAAGTTGCTGGGGGTAAGGATAGAATTGGTGCCAGCTAAAGGCTGAACTTTTTTCCTTAGACTTACTAGAATGCAAACACTCTCAATGTGAACTGCCCTGTTCTCCATCTTCAGTTCTTTCACACAGCACCATGCTTCTATCACAGTGTATGAAAATTTCTGGTTTTTAGAATTTGGATCTCAGAGGCATTGGGTAGCAGGAAGGGAAGTGAGTAAGGGTACAGTTGAGTTCTGTTACCAGGCTGGACACCTGTGTTTCCCTGTTTCTTCTGTGCTTGTTGCAGTACTGAATACTAGAACATGGTTACTCCTGTCTAAGCAAATTTCTGCCATTTGGAATGTGGATCTCCTAGACACTGGGAAGAAGAGGTTGTGGTCAGGTTAGAGAATTGAGTTCTATTGCACAGAGGCCCATATGGTATTCTTTCACCAACCCCTGGTACCTCTTCTCAAGGAATTATGCAGCCCTGCTGCTGGGATCCTGTTTGGAAGTTGGGGAGGGAATGCTGAGTGGAAAGGTGCCAAGAATTGTTGGTTCATGGATGTTTTTGTTTTTGTTTTTGTTTTTACCTTATTTGTGTTCTTGGTGTCCTAGATCTTGGAGATAGCTGACTTTCTTTTATCTCTGGCAAATAATGTTTATTTTGGAGATCTTTGAGAGGTTGTAAGGATCAGAGAAAATGTTTGGTCTTCCATCTTGTTGGTCATGTTGATAAGGATGGGATCTGGACCCCAAAAAAGGAAAAAACCCTGGACTTTCTCACCTGGCCAAATCTTTGGCTTTCACCTGAGGCTATAATCCCATCAACTGGCCTTTCATTAGAGCTTATGCCCAATTTCCCAGTTCTGTCACCTTGCCCTCCATTGTCTATTATCTTCAGATAGTCCCTGGCCACTTCCCACCCTTAATTCTATCTAGACTCCATTCTCCCTTGGCCACATAGTCCAGGTCCCAGGCATTCTGTTCACCCCAGCTTACTGGTCACTCCCATCCAGATCTTCCTGTGACTCCTTCAGTCACCCTAATCTACTTGGCTACTCCTAGATCCCTCCCACAGTCTTGTCTCCATTAAAGTGCTCAGATTCTTAAAATCTAGCCACTGCTCAGATTCTTAAGATCTGGCCCGCTTGCATTAGCCATCCAAATGCTTAGATTCCTGAAGAGCCTGCCCAACATGAAGGATGTTCTAATAAATATTGAATTTGACTGAAAGAAGGCTTGAGTCAAATTCATTTAAGCAGGACCCATGTGTTGTGATTTTGGGGTCCCAGCACCCCTAAACCCCTAAACCTCAACAATGTGTCACAGAAGCCCATATGGTATTCTTTCACCAATCCCTGGGACCTCCTCTCAAGGCAATATAAGATTAGCTAGGTGGTACAACAGAAAGAACACCAGGCCTAGAGACAGGAAGTTCTCAGTTTAAATCTGGCTTCAGATAGGACTAGCTGTATCATTTTGGCAAGTCACTTAACCTCTGTTTGCCTCAATTTCCTTATCTGTAAAATGGAGATAGTAGTAGTACCTACTTGGTTATTGTAAAGATCAAATGTGGAAATATTTGTAAAGCATTTATCATGGTGCTGAGCACATAACAGGCACTATATAGACATTAGGTGTTACTATAATTCTTATACGAGTGGTAGAAAAAAATCTCTGCTGAAAAGAATCCTGTTTATTGAAACTACTTCCTTCCTTAAATGACTACATTTCAAACAAAATGTTATAAAATTTCAAAGAAAGTAGAGACAACTTCTAGTTTGGGTGAACAGTAAAGTCTGTGGAAGTGCTGTCATTTGAGCTGAGTTTAAAGGATCATGAGATTCTAAAACATGATCACTGAGTAGGGAGACAAATTCTTTATGTTTACTGTTGTTAGGGCCACAATACCTAGCACAATTCTGGGCACAGAGAAAATAATCTTTACACATTCTTGAAGTGGATTGAATTCTATAGTTAAGATTACTGACCACTAATCTTTCCCAAATGTCTCCTAAGGTGCCTGTGACTTCTGACCTGAATGTTGCTGTGTGTACTAAAGCTAAAAGTCAATTGCTAAAATAAGGTTTTAAAAGCTATGGCATTGCTCTTTATCTATAATTACAGCAAACCACACAAGCTTGTACAGGAAATGTCAATCACTTGTTAAACTGAATGTTTCTATGTCATTAGAGACAGAAATGGCAGGTCCAAACAGTTGTTTGCTAATGTTAATCCCACTCCCATTGATTGATTAACAATTTCTACAATTTCACTGAATGCTGAGGGAGTTTTGGCTTTCCTTCATGACAGATACAATGACTTACGGTTTTTTCTTCTGCCTTACACAGCAATCCATTGCCTCCAGAGAAACTTTAACAGCTCTAATTAGCATAAATTGAGAGTAAAAGAACATTCACTCAGTCATTATGATTGAAAACCCATTTTTACAATGACATTGGGTTATAACAAATTTTTTAATTAATTTTTTCATATAATAATATTTCATTGACACCACACCTATTCAGAAAGCCAGTTATGTGGCCATGGTTTCCAGCTTTTTGGGGACAGATGATGATATAGGGTCTATTTCTGAGAAACACATTGTTGTTTAAAGTTATCATTGTGAATGCATTTTGTATTGTGTATCAGGTATGGTTTGCTTAAAATATAGTTCTTAAATTGCATGTATACACATGTATTCTGACATAAATGTACAAATATCTATAAATTTGGAGAAGATTTAAAAATAAGGCTTTTTGTAGTATAAAATAGTATTTCATTCTTTTGCTTTTCAAAATAGATTCATCAAAGGATTCATTTAATTAAACTCTAAAAAATGTTTTCTTTTACCAAAAAATACCTATTTATGTAATTTATATACAGTTTTTTAAGAGCTCATTTATTTTATCAATTATGGAGTTAAATTTACATAAATATTATTCCAAAGAGTTTGACTGCTTTAATAGTTATAAAACTTCCTCTAAGAAAGCAAATCAAATAGCTTAATCTACATTAATAGGAAATGGGGTTACATAGTTTTCTCCCTCATAAATAACCACTGAAAGTAATATAGTAACATCATTAAAACTAACTAATAGTTGAATATACTACTGTACCATCTCCTTTTGCATATTCTCCAGATTCACAGATGATCATAGTTTGGGTCTCAACATAATAGTGCTTACCAGAAGTACTTGTGGTAATTTTGTGGATCTGCATTCTTTTTTTAAAAAAAATGTTATTTTTATATTTTTATTCTTTACTTCCCTGTTTTTGTTTTGCTTTAAATAGTATTTCATTTTCCCACAATTGCAAATTAAAAACATTTTTATCATTTATTTTTACAAGATTTTGCATTCCAAATTTTTCTCTCTCCCTTCCTCCCTCCCCTCCCCTCTTCTGAAAATGATAGGCGGTTTGATGTAGTTTATACATATATCATCATGTAAAACATATTTCCATATTCATCATGGTTGTGGAAGAAAAAACAGATCAAAAGTCAAAAAAATGGAAAGAATAAAGTAAGTGAAAAAATATACTTTGATCTGCATTCAGAATCATCAGTTCTTTATCTGGATGTGGATACCATTTTACTTTGTGAGTCCTTTGTACTTGTCTTGGATCATTGTGCTCCTGAGAAAAGCTGAGTCATTCATAGTTGGTCATCACAAGATGTTGCTGGTACTGTGTATGGTCTTTTCCTGATTCTGCTCATTTCACTTTGCATCATTTCATGCAAGTCTTTCTAGGTTTTCCTTTACTCTGCATTTCTTTCTGCCTGAAGTGTGTTTCTTATAAACAATATATTGTAGGATACTCATTTTTGATCCACTCTGCTATTCACTTCAATTTTATGTGAGTTCATCCCATTTGCTTTCACAGTTATGATTATTAACTGTGTATTTTCCTCTATACTTTTCTTCCTCCTGTTTGTCCTCTTTCTCCTTTCACTATTTCCCATATCACCAATGTTTTGCTTCTATCACCTCCCCGATCTACCATCCCTTCTGTTAGTCCCTCCCCCTTTACTTAATCTCCTTGACTCCTACTTCACTGTCAGGCAAGATAGATCTCTATATTCATCTGATTGTGTATATTATTCTCTCTTTGAGCCAATATTGATTAGAGTAAGGTTCAAGCAATGCCCATAGCCCACCCTCCTATCTTCCCCTCTACTGTAATAGATTTTTCTTGCCTCTTCATGTGAGATAATTTACCCCATTATACCTTTCCCTTCCTTCTGCACCCATTTTGCTCCTCTTTCTCATTGCTTATCTGCCCATCTGGAGCCATGCCAAAGACCACATGGAGGTCTGGCTGCTAGAAGATGCCTGCCTAGGCCATGCTAAAGCATGTGGTGGTTATCAGATCTGTAATGTGCTGGTTCCCCTGGCTATGCTAGGGCATGTGGGAGTCCTGGTGTTGGGGTTTCCTTGTTCCACCACACTAGGGTTCAGGCTCTCCCACTGGTTTGTTGAGGTGGGGCTTGCTGTTGTCTTCCTAGGATGCTTCCTTGATTGTACTCCTCTTTTACCCTAGTGAGATAGACCTTTCTTGCCAATCCTCCAAGTCTCCTGGGCTAAAAGACCACTCCACCCTGTCTTTCTGCTGGCTCTACTGTTCTAGGATTTGTTCTGAGGCACTATTTTATGTTTGGTTGTTTGCAGGTGCATATAGTAGAACAACAGTGATTTACTGCTTACTCCATCATCTTGGCTCTTGGAAGTCCTCTTTGGATCTGCATTCTTAAAACCATAGCTCAAAAGCCACTACTGTGTTTCCTGTAAACATTTAACCAGTAGATACAATTAGCTCTGAACAAAAGCATTTACTACAATGAAAAAGCAAGAAATATGGTTAAAAGTCAGTACCCTATTCAGTTATTTGGGGTCTGATCTTCCATAAATAGCCACAGAGATAATGAAAAGAGTTGGTACAAATGTGGGATTTAGTGGAGATAATGGACACATATAGAAAACACTTGTATCAATACAAGTTGATAACTCCTGACTTTTTGAATCTAAAAGCACTTTCTCTATTTTCTTCATCCCTATGGAGCTCTCCGAGGAGTAGTATCTTTGCTGAGTGAGTTGCTTAGCTCTATCCTCAATTTCAGTTCATCTCTATGGTTCAACTTCCAATCACCAGAACTAGTTCTCTCTTGAGAATGTAAAGAGTCCTGTTTCTTGAAGGTTTTTCTTCCCCTGAATGGCTACCTTTCTAAATCTATGTTTGTCTGAGTTTCATGTGTCTTTACTCTCTAGTCATTTGTCTAAATCTCTGGAACCAATGGTCTATCCAATAACTGAATGCCATCTTTCCCACTCTGATGGTAGATGTAATGGCTAATAATATGGAGAGGAGAGAACAATCTTCTCTTTATATCCTACAGGGGTCCCTTCCCTGAAGTGCTTTGGACTTTGGAACTCAGAACCCACTCCAGAGTTTAGCTATTTAAAGCCCTGCATAGATGAGTCCAATTTTTTCTTCAAGTATGAAGTTGAATCCTTTAATTCCATCAGAGAAAGGAATTCATACTTCATAAAATGACTACAAGATATGGTTGCAATTTTACATTTGTACTTCTTGTTAAGCACATTAAAATGTCATCTATGACTAAATCCTGTGACTAGGCAGTATTGCAAGTGGGGTATGGGAAAGGAATTGCACCAAATTGAATTGGCTTGACCAGGGAGTCAATTCCAATCCATGACTGACAGTTGCAAATGACACACTTAAATGTACCATAGGTAAATTCCTTTGCTTATTAAGAAATGCTTTAGTTAAGTGCATTTCAGAAAGCTGAGAAAAGGTTTTAGTTCTAACAACCTGAAACATGTTCAAAACTTTAATAGAAAATGGAACCACTTAAAGAACCATTCTTGTCCAGAGATTAGTAGGAATTTTAAAATGGAGATTTAATTATAACATAGGCGAATAATAGGTTTTATACTTCCCCTTTGGTTGCAGTAGAAAGGAAGATTGCAGAACAATAATCAGAAGAAATTAGAAGATAATAGAAGAAATTAGAGCTAATAATGATAGTTGATCTAACCAATTACTGTGAAAGTAAACTGATCCCTTAATTTGTTTCATCCTACCTGTATGACTATAGTGCTAAAAGACTTAGTTTTTTAAGATATAATCATTAAAATTGTTGGTACTTTGATAAAAATTTCAATAAGACGCATCATTAAAATTACTTTGAAAAAGTCTAGACAGGTAAAATGAAATACAGCACTAAAGATATCTAAATAATCTGAATGAAGATGTAAACATATTATTTAATCTCCTTTTCTTTTGTTATTTTGTTTTATTTCTTCTTTCTCATGGTTCCTCCCACTAGTTTTAATTTTTCTATACATCATGGATAATGTGAAAATATACTTAATATGAATGTATAAGTACAACCTATATCATTGGGGAGTGGGGAGGAGAAGGAAGGGGAGAAAATTTAAAACTCAAAATCTTATGGGAGTGAATGTTGAAAACTAAAAATAAATAAATAATTAAAAAATTTTTTTAAAAGTGATCAAATGTTGATGGGAAGCACACAAGTAGATACTCATGAGGGGCAAGATTGGAAAGTGAATCCTTGTGGTCATCTCTACCACTAAAAAAAATAGTTATCTAAATAATTGATCAAAGCACCCTGCTATGGGGGGAAAGAATTTTAATGTCTCTTGGTCCCATCTATTCAGAAGTAGCTAGATAAGTTGTTTAAATTGATTAAATTATCTAGGTAATTAAACAAATATGCATTTCTTTTTGCACTTGTCAACAAAATTAGTTTATAAGAGCACCTAAACTATGACTTCCTAGATCTCAGAAGTAGTGAAACTTGGTCTCAGATTTGATATTTCCTTTGTTGCTTTGAGATGAAAAGGCCATGTGAATTTGCTTCTGTCTTGAGTGGATTGAGAAGGGGAATTTCTTACATTTTTATTTTTAAAACTCATTTTATAACCTTATATAAATAATGTCCCTTTTTGTTAATCACATTTGAGACAAATAGATGTCACCATAATTTTTCCAATTGTTTTCTCTATATAACAAAATATCACCAATCATTGAGGGAAAATCTCTGCCTTACCTGCTAACAAGAATCTCAAATTGATTGGAGAATTGGACCACTGTGACAGTGAACTAAGGCAATTTTCTGAATCATTTTTCATAATTTTATGCAATATTGGAAAAGGCCTAGAGGGCCAAAGAAGTGTGGCCAGAAGCATATGTATCTGTTCTTCAGAGTCCCCAGGGTCCAAAGAGAGTACTTCAGTGCTTTGATAAATCTATCCTTTCATCATGACCAGCAACTGTCACTACAGAAGGCAGGATATAACTGAGGAATATTGTTGCAAACACATTTCCCCCTCCTCCCTTCCTTGAGGGGTGAGGATTACCTATTGTCAAATTCCTATATCAAAGATAATCAACCCTATGGAGATTAACCATGGTGTCAGGTCAGGGCAATGATCCTCAGGTTTATGGATTTATCTTCCCCCCACCCTGCTATTTTCAAGAGCTTATTAATGCAAATTATTAATAAACTAATGACAAAAACTCCAAGTCCCTAGGTAACCTCTGTTTGACAGGATGAGTATCCCTAATTAGTTAAGTTCTGCATATTCAAATAATTACTGTAACCCTCCCTCCCTATGTTTAGGAAGGAGTAGCACTTCTGGTTTGACAGCTTGCCAAGCCCTTTTCAGGGCTGCTCATCCACTTTTGGTGTTCACCTGACCCCCCAACTCTCACCTGTGGCTCCAAGAAATTGTAACATGCCCAGTGGTCACACCCCAGTAAAACCTTCTCAGCAGACCAGCTAAACAAGGTTGGGGATATCCAGCAGGCCTCAAACCTGTTGGTGAGGAAAGGGATGTCTACCACAAGAAAGTGAAGACATCCCATGGTGGAATGGGGGTGGGATGAGAATAATTTGTTCCAAAGATCATGGAAGTGCTTAATCAAACCCTGTGGACCATATAGAGCTTGGTCAAAAATTAAAGACTCCAAGGTCATCCATTGCATCCTGAGCCATTTTGACTTTTGTCTTGCCATTGGACTTTGATGACTCTGGAAGAAATAGTGAAGCTAATGACTTTGTGCAATTCTGCTCCACTTAAATCCATTTCACTCACAAGTCAGTGATCTCATTTATCCTCTTCAAAAACAAGGAGGAATAACAATCTTTCCATTTACACTTTCTCTGTTTTAAAGTTTGTTAACATCAAGTAACTTTCTGTGACTCTAGAGGAAGAAAACTTCAATATAGGCTCATTGTTACATCTAGAACAATTTTCCCAGAGGGTACCTCTTGTCTTTCCCCTCCTTCCCATATTATGGCCCACTCTTTAGCAAATACTGATTCAAAATGCCATGAAAATAAGTTTATCTTTAACTGGAGGTGAAACACATTATGAAAGTACAAACAAAAAATAAAACAAAAAGATTTTAGAATAAGTGATTCTGATTCACTAGGAAGCACTGAAGCAGGAGAGCTGAGGAATTAAAAAAGGTGATAAATTCACCCAGGACCAACTTGACAACAAATTTTGTCCAGGCAGGTCACTACTTAAGAGGTTGAGTGTGATGCATAGGGGATGGAGCACAAGGTGCTCCTGAAATCCTTTCAGCAATTCTAAGACTCCCTGCTTGATCTCAGTAGCACCTAAGCCCAGGCCAGTCTAGCATAGCTTGAACATTCTTCAAGACCATGGCCTGAGGAAACTGATTCTGGGGCTATCTGAAAGACATTGCCTGAGCAAAAAACTAGGAGCCTTCTCTAAGCCAGTGACTGTCTACCTGAGCCAAGCTCAAGTAACTAAATAGCCTTGGTGCATTCTGGATGGTACAATGCAATATTCTGATCTGAAGCAAACATTCTTTGTCCCTGTAGCACCTTGAACCAGTTCTAGCTTTATTGAAAGAAAGCCTCATGTTATTCCAGGCAGGGTTCAGCATGGCACTAGTGGGTAAAACAGAAGACGTGATCACAGTATATAGTATTGTTGGTATGGATTCAGACTGGCTGATGAGTGAAAGGGGAAATCAAAAGAGCAAAGTACCAATTACTTAGAACTGCTCAACTAAGTGGGGAGCCTCAATACAGACTGCCAGTAATGACACAATATTTATATGCGATTAATTATGTAAAGCAGGTTTAAGTATCCTCCATGTCAATATTTTTAGAGACTCAGAAACTACCAGCCATCAGAACCAGATTTTTCAGCCAATGATGTTGCATGGTGAATTTTTCATTGCTTCTGATTTGGTGTTAAGAGCTTTTTACTTTGTGCCAAAGATGTTTTCTTACAGGAGTCTCTGTTTCTACTGAAGTTCTTTAATGAGTGGATTCTACTTTTGAGTAAGCTAGATTGAAAGAAAGAAAACTTTTTTCTACTGAATTTTTCACTAATGGCAAGCTTCTTCCTTTATGTAAAATAAATTTATTGTAAATTTTTAAAAAATGATGAGATAATGCAGTAGAAAAGCCTTAAACAACCTCCCATGAAACAGTCTCTGAAGCTTGTAGTTGTAGCCAAGATTGTAAATAGCTCTGAGCCCAACAGCAAAGGGGAAGGATCTGAGGCAGACTACAGTACAGAGAAGTCCCACAGTTCTATGAAAAAAGGGAATGCCTAACAAGAGACCAGCACTGGAACAGTTCCAGAGTCCTATGAAGCAGAGATCTAGTATCTCCAACCACACTAACAGCCAAACAGGCACTGCCCATACCATTTAGTTGTGGAGCTTAACCCAAGGGTAAGAGCTCCCTCCCCCACCTTCCCACCCATGAACAAAGGAAGTTTCTTGCCACTAAGAGAAAATATTTTGGTCTGAGAGATACCTGAGGAAAAACTCCAGAGAGGATAGCCACAATGAGTCTAGAAGTCTAGCCTCAGAGAAAAATAATGTTTTGGCAATAGGGACTGCAAGAGTACCTAGAAAGTAAAAATGAAATGAGACACAGAATACTAAATCTAGGGAGGAAAATATAGCAAGGGAAATTGACCTTAGAAGAGAAGGTGAAAAACAGCATTTTAGAACATCATGTTCTATTGTTGGTGGAGTTATGAACTTATCCAACCATTTTGGAGAGCAATTTGGAACTATGCCCAAAGGGCTATAAAAATGTGCCTACCCTTTGATCCAGCAATAACACTTTTAGGGCTGTATCCCAAAGAAATCAAAAATGGGAAAGGGACCCACATGTACAAAAATATTTATAGCAGCTCTTTCTGTGGTGGAAAAGAATTGGAAATTGAGGCGATGCCCCATCAATTGAGGAATGGTTGAACAAGTTGTGGCATATGAATGTAATGGAATACTATTGTACTTTGAGAAATGATGAGCAAGTGGACTTCAGAAAAACCTGGGAAGACTTGTATGGACTGATGCTGAGTGAAGTGAGCAGAATGAGGAGAATGTTGTACATATTAACAGCCACAGCGTGGCATGACTAACTTTGATAGACTTATCTCTTCTCAGCAATGCAAGGATCTAAGACATCTTCAAAAGTCTCATGATGGAAAATGCTATCCACATCCAGAGAAAGAACTATGGAGTCTGAATGCAGATTGAAGCATACTATTTGGTCTTTTTTTCTTCTTCTGTTTTGTTTTGTTTCTTCTTTCTTGTATTTCATCCTATTGGTTCCAATTCCTCTTTACAACATGACTAATGTGAAAATATGTTTAATAGGAATGTATATGCAGAGCCTATATCAGGTTGTATGCTCTCTTGGGGAGGGGGTAGGAGGGAAAGTGGAAGAAAATTTTAAACTCAAAAGCTTATGAAAGTGATTGTTGAAATCTAAAAAATAAATTAATTAATTTTAAAAAAGATCTTCATGCTTTGAAAAATATAATGGTACAGGGACAGCTAAGTGACACAGTGGATAGAGCACCAGCCCTGAAGTCAGGCGCACCCGTGTTCAAATACAGCCTCAGACCAAACACTTGACACTTACTAGCTGTGTGACCCTGGGCAAGTCACTTAACCCCAATTGCCTAAAAAACAAACAAGCAAACAAAAAATATAATGGTCCAGATGGAAAACACTCAATAGGACAAGAAATATCAATATAAAACAAATTTTAAAAATATTCCAAGAAATGTAATATTCAAAAAAACTCACCTATAAAACAAGTCAAGGAGAAATAATATAAGGATTACCAGACTACTTGAAAAAAGTGATCAGAAAAAAAAATATGGATACTGATAGAATTATAATTGAAAATTGCTCAGAACTCAAAAGTTTTGAAATAGAATGTAGAAATAGAAGGAAAAAAAAAACTACCATTGACCTACAGAAAGAAATGTCAAAAAGGAAACCCCCAGAAGCATTATAGCTAAATTCCAAAACATCTAGATGAAAGAAAAAAATACTAAAAGAAACCAAAAAAGAAGGAATTTAAATATGAATGAGTCACAGTAAGTATTACATAAGGCTTAGCAGCTGTTACCTTAAAGCAAAGGAGAGTTTGGAATATAATATACAAAGGTCCAGACATAAAGGTTTATAACCAAGGTTAACTTCTCTGGGAAAACTAAGTATCATCCTACAGGAAGAAAAAAGTGCCTTTTAATAAAAGAGGATTTTCAACTAATAGAAATGAAAAGGTGCCAAATGAGTAGACACGTGTTAAATTAGTCAACAAGCATTTCCTAAACACTTATTATATTCCAGTAACTTGGGATGAAACAAAAGCAAAAGATAGTTTGAGCTCTGAAGGAGCACATAGTCTAATAGAGGAGATAACATTTGAAAACAGAAATGCATGTTACAAGAGATATATACAAAGACATAAATACTTGTTTAATTGAAAGGGTATATGCAAGTTAATTGGGAGATACAAAGCAAATATCTTCTAAGAACTCTAATATCTTTAAGGGTCATATAGAAAGGTTAAAATGCAGAGGATATGTGGGTAGTTATGTTCTGTTTTAATGTTTTGTAATAAACATTTGTTAAGTGCCTAGTATAGGTCAGATACTGTGCTAGACACCTGGGTAAAAACAAAAAAAATACTGTCTCAGTTCTCAATCAATCAATAAGTATTGATGAAGTGGTATTATGTCCCAGGAATTGGGAATAAAAGAAAAGAAAATTCCTCTCTTCAAGGAGCTCATATCACAGGTAATGGGTAGTGGGGAGAGAAAGAATATATCACATTGGGGGCAGGGGGGCGGAGCCAAGATGGTGGAGGGAAAGCAGTGACTGTCTTGAGCTCTCTCCCAAAGCCCTCCAAATACCTAAAAAAATGTCTCTAAACAAATTCTAAAGCAGAAGAACCCACAAAAAGACAGAGCAAGAAAAATTTACAGCCAAAGACAGCCTGGATGGTTGATCAGAAAGGTATATCGCACTGGGCGGGGAGAAGAGCGCAGTTCAGCGTGGGCACACAGGCCACAGTGACCCTGGAGCAGGCCTCAGAGGACTGAATCGCAGGCAGCTGTGGCAGTTTCCAGACTTCCCAACCCAAGAATGCCAAAGACAACGTGGAAGGTCAGTGGGAAAAGTCTGTGACTGTGGTGAGAGAGGAGCTAGGTCTCAGCCACAAGTCTCGAGCACAGCCTGGGGCAGTGACTGTTTCTTGAGCTTCCCACCCACAGACTGAAGGGGAATTGAGTGGTTGATCAGAGGGGGATTGCAAGGATCTCTTTGCCAGTGCTGAGGCAGGAATCTCTTGCTTTACCAGTGCTTGGATCTGGGTCACAGTTCTGAGCGGCGGTTCTGGGGCTAGGAAGAACGCTGGTGTGATGAAGCTTGTTGTGGCTGTGGAGAGGAAACACCTTGCTGCTTATCATACCACCTTGGAAGAACTGAAAATTTACAGTTCCCTAGAAGTACCTCTGAAAACAGCTGTACAAGCCCCCGAAGCTTGGGACAGTACCTTCTTCACATTGGAAGCAGACTTTTACCTTAACAAAGAGTTTAAAACTCAAGGAATTGGTCGGGATCATGAGTAAGCAGAGCAAAAAGAGACAGACTATATTATCTTACTTTGGTGACAAAGAAGATCAAAACATACAACCAGAAGAAGACAACAAAGCTAAATCTCCTACATCCAAAGCCTCCAAGAAAAATATGAATCAGTCCCAGGCTTTGGAAGAGCTCAAAAGGGATTTTGAGAAGCAAGTAAGAGAAGTAGAGGAAAAACTGAGCATAATGCAAGAAAATCATGAAAAACAAGTCAACAGCTTGCTAAAGGAGACCCCCAAAAAATTGAAGAAAACAACACCTTAAAAAATAGCCTAACCCAAATAGCAAAAGAGGTCCAAAAAGCCAATGAGGAGAAGAATGCCCTAAAAAGCAAAATTGGCCAAATGGAAAAGGAAGTCCAAAAGATTACTGAAGAAAATACTTCCTTAAAAATTACAATAGAGCAATTGGAAGCTAGTGACTTTATGAGAAATCAAGACACTGTAAAACAAATCCAAAAGAATGAAAAATTAGAAAATAATGTGAAATATCTCATTGGAAAAACAACTGACCTGGAAAATAGATCCAGGAGAGAGAATTTAAAAATTATTGGCTTATCTGAAAGCCTTGATCAAAAAAGAGCGTAGACATCATCTTTCAAGAAATTATCAAGGAAAATTGCCCTGATATTTTAGAACCAGAGGGCAAAATAGAAATTGAAAGGATCCACCAATCTCCTCCTGAAAGAGATCCCCAAAGGAAAACTCCTAGGAATCTTGTAGCCAAATTCCAGAGTTCCCAGGTCAAGGAGAAAATATTACAAGCAGCCAGAAAGAAACAATTCAAGTATTATAGAAACACAATCAGGATAACACAAGATTTAGCTGTTTGTACATTAAGGGACTGCAGGGCATGGAATATAATATTCCGGAGAGCAAAGGAGATAGGATTACAACCAAGAATCACCTACCCAGCAAAACTGAGTATACTCCTTCAGGGGGGAAAATGGTCATTCAGTGAAATAGAGGACTTTCAAGCATTCTTGATGAAAAGACCAGAGTTGAATAGAAAATTTGATTTTCAAATATAAGACTCCAGTGGAACATGAAGAGGTAAACAGGAAAGAGAAAAGCATAAGAGACTTATTAATGTTGAACTGTTTACATTCCTGCATGGAAAGATGGTATTTGTAACTCATGAGACCTTTGGCAGTATTAGGGTAGTTGGAGGGGAAAAAATTATATGTATGTATATATAGATATATATAGATAGATAGATAGAGGGCACAGGGTGAGTTGAAAATGAAGTGGTCATATCTGGAGAATAAAATTAAGGGGTGAGAGAGGATTATACTAGGAGAAGGAGAAAGGGAGAGGTAGAACAGGGCAAATTATCCCACAAAAAAAAAAACCAGAAAAGAAAAGTCTCTTATAGTGGAGGGGAAATGGGGGAAGGTGAGAGGGAATGAGTGAATCTTATTCTCATAGGATTTGACTTAAGGAGGGAATGACATACACACTTGATTGGGTGTGGAAATCTGTCTTACCCTACAGGAAAATAGGGAGGGAAGGGGACAAGAGAGTAGGGGAATGATAGAGAGGAGGGCAGATTGGGAAAGGGAGTAATCAGAAGCAAATACTTCTGAGGAGGGACAGGGTCAAAAGAAAGTATAGAATAAATGGGTGGGCAGGATAGGATTAAGGGAAATAGAGTTAGTTTTTCACAGCATGACTACTATGGAAGCATTTTGCATAACTGCACATATATAACCTATATTTAGTTGCTTGCCTTATCAGGGAGGGTGGGTGGGGAGGGAGGAAGGGAGAAAATTTGGAACCCAAAGTTTTAAAAACACATGTTTAAAAAAAATGTTTTCACATACAACTGGGAAATAAGAAATACAGGAAATGGGGTAAAGAAATCCATGCTGCCCTACAGGAAAATAGAAGGGAAGGGGATAAGAGAAGGGGGAGGAGAGATAGAAGGGAAGACAGACTAGGGGAAGGGGTATTTAGAATATATTCCATCTTGGGGTGGGGGGAGGGGCAAGATGGGGTGAAAATTTGGAACTCAAAATCTTGTGGAAGTATATGTTGAAAACAAAAAAATAAATAAAAATTACCATAAAAAAGAAAAAAAAGAAAAAAAGAAAAACAAAAAATATAAAAAAAGAAAGAATATATCACATTCATAGATAAGTAAAGACAGAATATATAGACATCAACTGTGATCTGGGGGAGAAAGCATCTCATAAAAGACAAAGATTCGGGGCTCAAGTGGATCCTGGATTTTTCCTGGAGATGGCCTGACCTTCAAAGAGAGGAATCAGACATTTTATCACCTTCTCTAAGTTTTTTATGCTCTTATATCTGCAGTTAGTCAATAAATTTGTTAAGCATCTACTAGGTGTTAGGCACTACACTGAGCACTGGTGAGACAAATAAGAAAAAAGGAAACAGAGTTCCTGTCCTCAAAGAGCTTACAATAAAAGGAGAGAAGACAATAAAGAGGGGGTATTTGGGGACATGATGTCTGTGGAATTGAAACCATGCAGAGTAGCTGATGGGACATGGTAGCTGAGAAGTTCCGAGCATTCTATAAAATATTTTGGGCAGAGTTTATTGCTCCCCCCTCTCACCCCTCTTATCAAAGAGAAGAGGCAGCTGAAATGGCTGAGGTGTTAAGTATCAAAAATGAAAAAGAAATCCATATTATTATGAGATTTCAGGTGATGAATTTATGGGAGTTGACGAGGCATGATGCTCTTGGAGTTAAAACCAAGCAAAACAGCAGGTGGAAAGTGAAAAGTTCTAAGAAAAATCATTGAAAGAAAACATAAATTGGACTAATGTCTAGCATCTCTCCTAAATGTGACAAAGAAGACATCTTCTCGAAAGAGTACTCAATGTACAAAATAGATATCAGGTACAATTCAGCATTATTTCCTTTAGCACAAACAAAATGCTTAAAATATAAGAGACCCACAGGTATATATGGATAAATACTTAAAATATAAAAGAAGATTATATTTGAACTCAGGTTTTTCTGAGTATAGGCCTAGTTGGCTGGAGCAAAAGTACATATGGTAGATATTGTGTTGTCACTCTGGAAAGACAGGTTCCAGTCAGATGGTGAAGGTATTTAAATGTCAAACAAAGGAGTTTGTGTTTTATGTGAGAGTCAATAAGCAAGCACTGAAGCTTCAACAGATCATGGTTGAATGGATAGATAGATTGACAAATAGATGACAGAGATAGATTGGTGGATAGAGATAGATGATAGAGGATAGAAATGCTAGATAATAGAGATAGATAATAGAGTTTAATGATGGAAATAGAGATAGATTATAGATGACAGATGGGGATGGTGCATAGACAGATGTTAAAGATAGATGATAGAGTTAGACAGAAATAGAAATATAGATATATAGATAGAGATAGATAATCAATTAATAAACATTTTTAAGCACCCATTCTGCCAAGCACTGTGCTAAGTACTGGAGAATCAAAAAGAGGCAAAAGACAGTTCCTATCCTTAAAGAGTTTACAATTTAATGGGGGAGACAACCTGCAAACAAATAAATACAAAGCAAACTATATACAGAATATATAGAGAGTAATTTTAAGGGAGAAAGCAGTGGAATTAAGAGGACTTGGGGAAGACTTCCTGTAGAATGTGGAATTTTAGTTAGGACTTAAAGGAAGTCAGGGAGGTCAGTAGGCACAGCATAGGAGGGAAAGAGTTCCAGTGATGGAGAACAGCCAGAGGAAATGTTCACAGCCAATAGATCAAGTGTCTTATTTGTGGAACAACCAGGAGCCAAGCTTCACTGGATCAAAGAGTATACACTGGAGAGTAGGGTATAAGAAGACTGGAAAGACGGGACGGGGCTATGTTATGAAGGGCTTTGAAGGTCAAACAGGGCATTTGTATTGCTGGAGGCAATAGTAAGTAAATTGCTGAGTAGGTGTGACATGATTGGACCTACATTTTAGGAAAATCATTTTAGAGACTGAATGAAGAATGGATTGGAGAGGGAATAGGTACCATGAGATTGGAAAATGGCAAATGTCTCATTTTTTTTCTTTTTTTAAGAAAGAGAGCAGAGTAACAAATTAGAGATGATTGAGCGTGTCTTTTATTCTTAGGAAAAATCTAGGTTGGTGAATATTTTGAAAAAGAATTAACAATTACAAAGAAACAGCACATCTCTTTGTCAAATATATAGGGAACTGAGCCAAATTTATAAAATTAAGACACATTCCCCAGTTAAGAAATGGTCAAATGATATGAACAGAAAGTTTTCAGAAGAAAACAAAACTATCAATAGTCACATAAAAATGTTCTAAATCACTACTGATTTTTGTTTTGTTGTTCAGTTGTTTCAGTCATGTCTAACTCTTCACGATCCCATTTAGGGTTTTTTTGGCAAAGACATTGGATGAACTTGCCATTTCTTTCTCCAGCTCATTTTATAAATTAAGAAACTGAGGCAAATTGGGTTGTTATTTGCCCAGGGTCATACAGATTTGATACAAGTATCAAATCTGAGTGCCAGACTTGAAATTCTGACTCTAGGTCCAATGCTCTAACCGCTTTGTCACCTAGCTGCCCTACTATTGATTGGAGAAATAAAAATTAAAACAACTCTGAGGTACCACCTATCAGACTGGCTAACATAACAGAAAAGGAAAATGATAAATGCTGAAGGGGACATGGAAAAATAAAGACACTTTTGTATTGTTAATGAAGTTGTGAACTGGTTCAACCATTCTGGAGAACAATTTGGAACTATATCTAATGGGCTACAAAACTTTGCATATTCTTTGCAAATCCAGCAATACCATTACTAAGTCTCTATCCCAAAGAGATTAAAGAATAGGGGGAAAGATCTATTTGTACAAAAAATATCTATAGAAGTTCATTTTGTGGTAGCAAAACATTGGGGAATGGCTGAACAAGTTGTGGTATATGATTGTGACGGAATATTATTGTATTATGAGAATGATGAGAAGGATGATTTCAGATAAACTTGGGAAGACATATGAACTGATGCAAAGTGAAGAGAGCAGAACCAGGAGAATACTGCACACAGTAACTGCAATATTGTAATGATGATAAACTGTGAAAGACTTAACTACTCTGATCAAGACAATGATCCAAGACTATTTTAAAGGACCCTTGATGAAAAATGCTGTCCATCTGCAAAGAGTGAACTGATTAACTTGGAGGGCAGATATAAGCATGCTTTTTTCCCCCCACTTTTTCTTTCTTTCTGCAGTATAGCTAATATGGAAATATATTTTGCATGACTTCAAGTGTATAATTGATATCATATCGTTTGTCTTCACAATGGGTTGAGGAGGGATGGGATAGAGGGAGAGAATTTGGAACTCAAAATTAAAAATATATATATATGCTAGTAAGTAAAAAAATGGGGAAAATACAAAGAACCAGCACAAATTCATTCAGAACATTTCATGGCACACTAATTTCATTTAAAAAAATACTAAATTAGTAAATGAAAAGAATGTTATCAATCCAGTTTGTTTATGTTTTTTCAAAAATTTTGTAAAATGACAAGTGCTATTTTTATGAAAAAATATAAATATTGATTAGAATCATCTGAACTAATTGGGTATAGCAGGGTTCAAAAAGAAATCATTAGTGGTTCAGTGGTGGGAGGGTTTCAGTGTGCTTGGCCTTGTGCTATTTACAATTTTTATTAATTACTTGAATATTGTAATAGATTGAATGATCAATTCTGTATATGACACAAAGCTGAGGAATAGATAATATTCTACATCACAGATTAAAGATTCAAAGGGAACTTGATTGGTAGAGCACTGAGATGACTCATAATATGAAATTCAGTAGAGATATGTGTGAATTCTTACACTTTGTCAATTGTATGATGAGGAAGGCATAGTTAGATGGGAATTGTTCCAACAAAACGTCCTGAATTTCAGTGCCCTATAAACTCAATGAGTTAACAGGGTAATACAGAAGACAAAAACAAAAACAAATCAGAAAAACAAAAAAAAATCTGATTTTGGACTACAATGTTAAAAGATTCACAATGTAGTCAATACCCCTCACATTGTTTTGTTTGTTTGTTTTTGTTTTTCCCAGGGACAGGGATACTGTACTCAACATTTTTCAAACTTCATATGAAGTACTGTGTTCAACAGTGAATGGTATGAGTAAGAAGAACATTGATTAATTGGAAATTTTTTAAATCTCCAGAAAAAAGGAAGCCAAGATAGGAAAGAGTCTTGTGATAGGAAGGTTAGTTTGAAGAATCTGGAATTTTTTAGTCTGCAGAACTGAAGACTCAAGAATGACATAATAACTGTATTCAAGTATTTGTAGAACTATCACAAGAGGAAGACTAAGTCTTATTTTGACTGCCCCTAAAAAACAGAATCAGAGACAATGGATGGAAGTTCAAAATATAAACTTGACATTAGAAAACATCCTAGCAATTAAAGCTTCACCTCAATTATCTTGTTCATAATACAAATATGAAAGGTATTACTTATAAATGGCAAGGTCTTCCAGATGCTCCTATCTGAAAATAATATTATACTGAGTGCACCAAGCACAGGAGTACTGCTAAGCCTTCTGGATGAGATTGCCATCTAGTCAAAAGATGTTGGCTTAACCCACATAAGAAAAAAAAAGTGGGTGAAGAATATCTATTATCTGTTTGGAATAGTGATCTCCAAAGTATTCTGTGAATTCTTGTTAGAAAAAAAATATATGCACTCTCAATATATGTATATTTAATTATTTCTAAATTATACATATATTCATGTGTATACATATGTGTATATTATATATGTATAATGGTGTAATAATAGTGATGTATAAGCCATTTTTTTAAAAAAGGATTAAAGATAGAATGAGGTTTAATCATGGAATTAGTAGGGATTTCCTGGAATGAGGCTTGGTTGCCAGACTCAGATATTTACTTTGCGAAAAATCATTTTGGCAACCATGTAGAGAACAGATTGGAGTAAATGGATCGTAATAGAACAAGTGAGAGACAAGAAGGACCTAAACTAGGTGAGGAGAGATGGGATAGATCTGAGAGATGAAGAAGTAGAAATTAAAAGATTCAGCAAGTGATTTTATATGTGGCGTGAGTGATAAGGAGGAATTGAGGATAACACCAAAGTCTTGAATCCAGGTAACTGGAAGAAGGGTGGTGGCTTTAACAGAATTAGAAAAGTTCAGAAAATGAGTAGTTTCAGGAGAAATAGAATCTAATGAAATGATTGATTCAAAATGCAAAACTTTCATGCCTGTTTATCCTGTGCAATTAACTCTGTCCCACTGAAAACAATAAAAAAGATGGGGGTGAAGCGAGAGAGATTTTTACTGATCACTGAGAGTGCAGAATCTAAATGCCATGAGGGGTACTTGCTGTGGTCATGTGGTGATCTAGGAAGAGGGGATTTAGGTAAGATGGAGATGAAGTGGCAGAACTTTGACTTCATAGCAGCACATACCAGGTTACTGTTAGGGTATAATCATACGAAGCAACCTGTACAAAATTAAGAAGTAGAGATATTAGGAGCTTGCACAACTATGGGAAGACAGAAGTATAAGGGCATCAGGTAGGAAAATGTTGATGATAATGCTTGATGTGTAGTTGTTTTGGATACAAGCCCAATGATTGTCTATCATGGAGGGTGGGAAAGGAATCATCTCCTCACCCTATTAATTAGTTGGTTAAATACCCTTTCAGGATATATCATAGCTCCCCAATGGCCTAACCCCAGCCCCCTGACTTTGGAAACTTCTGGTTTAGATCACGATATGAAGATAAAATAATGACCTACAGAGCTTGTTTATTAGTAGATAGAGAACCTGTGAATCTTGAATTGATGCTGTTTAAGAACAGACAATAAATGGGATCTATAATTAAGTGGGAAGAAGAAACTAGAATAAATTTCTTTTGGGAGATGAAAAAGTTATTTTAAGAAGCCCAGATATCTTCCTATAACAAAGACCTATCTTAAAAATCAATATTTTTGAGGCATTGATATTTGATGTTATTATAAATATTATAATCTCCAAAGAATTGCATCTGAAATCACCCAAAGGGTAACAGAGAGTTTCATGGTAGTTGTGGGCACAGTACAACACTTAATAAACAAATTGCTGCAAAGGAGAAGTACAGTAAAGGGTATTATCAAAGAAATGTCTGAACAAAAAGATGACCTCATTATATGATAAGAAAAAACTATGGACAGACAGTGTGTTCCATTGGAATTCTAGCAATGTCAAGTGAAATAAGTGGAGATTCCCACCATGTAGGGTAAATATCCTGTGTTGAACATGCAGGAAGACATGGACAAGAAATGTACAGGGTGAACAAGCATGAATGGGGTATAATTTGCAATGCTAGGGAATATTTACATTGCTAAGAACATAGATTCATTTGAATATAGATTCCTAGAATTATATGATGATAAGATATTTTGACTGAAGAAACAGATGTTTTCTTAAAAATCTAAAATTGAGGATATTGAAACTCAAAAATGTTAAAATATTTGTTTAAGATCACACAAGTAGTAACCAGTAGTGTCAACAATCAAACTGGAGCCCTCTGGACCCACCATAGTATTACCACATCCATGCATTATAATTTAACATTATTGAAATTTATCATTAACATAACTTTTTGCCTCCATTATTCTAGCCTGCCCTCCCATTTCTATTATGGTTACATATATATGCATAGAATGGTTTGATTGGTTTGAATCAATGGGACTCAATTCAAGGCAAACTGCTGATTTGTTTTTTTTTTCATTTGCATATTAATTTACATCTTTAACTTGCCAATAGATCAAACTCTGTGTATCCTGTCAGCCTATCAATATTTGGAGAACACTACTTGTGTATCAAAAATATGGGAGAATGGAGCCTTAGAAATCCCTTCTCCCCGCTCCCCAGAAAATAAGAAAATATTCCTGGTGTAGAAAGCCCCACTGCAAAGGAGACCCTTGTATTCTACTAAGAGAAGTGAGTTATTGTGGTTGGGGGAAGATGAAGAACCCAATGGTTCTTTAAGGGATGATGGATACAGAGTCATGCAATTTTCAGTCAGTATGGTTCTTAAGGTAAGTGTCTAAAGTTCGAGAACACAAGCTTTTTTTTTTAAACTTACAGAGGGTCAACCAGGACAGCTAACCAAACATACTGTTTTACTCTAGTCAAATATACTTGTCCTATATGTTTGTACCTTGACCAGGATTAAATGTCTCTATTTTCTCTTTTTCTTCCTTTTGTCTGAAAGATATCTGAAGAAAATAAACCCCAAAATCAGGTGTTTGTATTTACATATCTAAATATATTGAGTAGGAATGATAAGTGAACATAATTCTCCTAGGAGCATTAAAATTCCTGTAAATTTCATTGACAGGCTTTATTTCTCAAAAGGTTATAGGAATATATAAATACACTATATTCATCTTACTCAGTTTTCTAGGATCCCCACTCAAATCTCTGGTAGAGGTTATGACAAGCAAATGGCCTCCATCTCATGTTGCTAGAGAAATACATTTCCTCCTCTTGGATTCCCTGGCTTCCTTTAATCTAAGGTCAAATCCCATCTTCTGTAGTTTGCCTTTTCTAGTTCCCATCCATTTGCCCTAACTCTTCAGCAACTGATAAGCATTCCCTCTTGGAATATCTTCCAGTTGATGTGTGTGTGTATGTATACACACACACACACACATGTATATATTTATGTGTGTACATATGCAATTGTATATACACATGCATACACATACATGTACGTATATATGTATGTGTGCATATATACACATGTATGTATATATAATATGTATGTGTGTGTATATATAGATATATATATACACATATATATACTCGTTCTCTTCTCCATTAGAATGTAAGCTTCTTGAGGATAAGGACTGCATTTTTACCTTTTTTGTATGCCCTGTACTCAAGACAATTTTTGACTTTTAATAAAAATGATTAATAAATTCTTTTTGACTTCTAGTCTCCTAGAAACTGGTGGTAAATCACTGGGAACTGAAGCTTATTTAAAGTGATAATGCTTGGAGTGAATGAAAACAGATGCTTACACTTTCAAATAGGTCTGAAAGAAATGAGAGCTATCAAAGACAAATTGAGGAATGTGGGACCTGAATATGCAAAGGACCAAGGATGGAGCAGAGATAAGGATCTTCATATACTGTACACTCCCTTTGGCCATCATACATTAAAAGAGGCAAACTCCTCTTTTCCATGAGTTGCCACTTCCCCAAAGTGCTTAATGTGTCAGTGGGTCACATTCTCCCTGTCAAGCACTAGCTCCCAAAGTGATGGATAAGGAAGAAAAAGCCTTCTTTAGGCCCTCTCTCCAAGTTTTATGTTGTTTAGGTTGTTCTAGGTTCGAAAAGGCTATGTCAGTAGAGCACAAATTTAGCTAGTAGAGATCAGTGGTGAACTCTTTATCTGTTGCTCTTAGATAAGCCTGAGTACATATGGAAAAGTTCATCTTCAGGTTGGATGCAGATGTTGACTTTATTTGTGGGGCGGGGTAGGGAACATACTAATTTAAAAAAAAAAACAAAACTACGTACTGAGAGATTGATATTCTCACATGTAGAGGGAAAATTAAAATAACTGCTTCATTAAACTGGGAATTTATTCTTGACCTCGTCCTAAGGCTTTGTTATTTCTCCACTTTCCAAGAGCAGGGAACCTAAAATCTCTGAGTTGATTTAAGTCTCTGTTGTACTCTCCTGGGTCTACAAAAGACGGACTACCCAGCCTGGGACAAAAATATGTCAAAACCCTACCCTACAGGGAAAGGGGTCAAATGAGGAATGATTAGGGGCAAAAAACAGGATCCAAAGGGAATAACTGTCCTGGGGAAGGAAAGTGTGGTCCAAGATATGAGCCAAGAGAGTGTCAACAGGAAGCCTATGTTGGCTCAAGGCAGGGTCAAGCCATAAGTTACAGGTAACCAAATATGGCAGGCTAGACAGGAGATCAGAAATGAGTTTGTAGCAGTAACCCAGTGCTTGGGACTAAGTAGCTGGTCAAGAAGAATACAGCATGGGATGGGGAACAGTTGACCCAAAAAAGGGAACACATTGGTTTCATACAGACCTTCTTTGGTTCTTCTGCATTTCAGATGTTATAGACCTAGACAGAAGAAAGTTAAGGATTAATGAAGTATTTGTACCTGACTAATAATGATAATTCAAACGTTCAGAACATTTGATACTTTCTTCATAATAATTCTATGCAAAGATTATTTATCCTTATTATTCATTCTCATATCCTCATTTATCCTCATAGTATTCTTAGGCACTAAGGATCATAGAGGTTAAGTAACCTGCCAAAGGTCACCGTCTTAGTTATTGTCAGAACTATGATTCAGACACAGGTCTCTGGAATTTCAAGTCCAATACTCTTATAACTTCGTTTTATTGTCTTTACTTTCAGAAACTTGAATTGAAAAAAATCTGTCAAATAAATAAATGAATGAATAAAAATTGTATACTATCTAGAAAAACTAACATTTCTATGCTGCCTTAAGGTTTACAAAGTATTATATTATTTAATAATAGTGAGCACTATTTTCCACATTGTGCAGATGAGAAAACTGAAATTGAGCAGTAAAGTGACAAATGTCCAGTGTAACAAGTAAATAAAAAAGTCTGGATTCCAACTATAGTCTTTTAATGTTTAGCAAACATATTTTTAGTATGTCACATTGTAACTGAATGAATATCATTCTTTATGCTTATAAAATCCTTCCATGAACATTATTTCATTTGATCTCCACAGCACCCATGAGTTATGTAGTTCAATTCTTTATTTTTCAAATTATAAGGAAACTGAGACTTGGAGAGATGAAATGATTTGCATAAGGTTACATAGCTAGTAAGTGGCATAGTGGCCTTATATCCTGGTGCCCTCCTACCTTTTGAAGTTTCTTACACTTTAATCCTCTCCATACACTCTATAATTTAACTAAACTGGTCTACTTGCAATACCTGGAACACAACACTCCATCTTCTGTCTCTATACTTTTTCAGTCTCTGCTCCTTGTCTGGAGTGCTTTACCCTTCACCATTACCTCTTGGATTCTCTAATTTCCATCAAAACTAAGCTCAAGTTCCACTTTCTGTGGGAGGCTTCCCTGGTCCCCTAGCTACAAAGGCCTTCAGGTAGCTAGGTGGTGCAGTAGGTAGAGTTCTGCACTGGAGTTTAAATCTGACCTCAGACACTTACTAGCCCTATGACCCTAGACAAATCATTTAACTTGTATCTGTCTCAGTTTCTTTAACTGCAAAATGGGGAACATAAAAGTATCTATCTTACAGAATTGATATGAGGATCAAGTGAGGTAATATTTATAAAATAACAAGTGCCTGCCATGCAGTAGAGCACACTAAATGCTTATTTCCTTCCATTTCCTACCCTTACATGTTATTTCCCCTTTAGAATGTTTGTACCCGGAGGGTAGGAACCATTTTGCCTTTCTTTACATCCCTAGCACTTATCGGAATCCCTGGGAAATTCTAAGTCCATTACAAATGCTTGCAGTAAATACTACTCAACTGTCTGATTCTAAATCCAGTAATAGAATGTGACAGAAGTGGTGACAAAAGAAGGAATTGTGTCAAGGAAATTTGGAGCCCTTTAGTATTGTGAAGCACTCCACAGAATGAGTATGGGATGATTCAAGGAGAAACAGAATAAAGGCTGAAGGTGAAAAGGATTGTAGAAGGATTTCATAAAAGAATTCTGTGAGAAGACTTAGAATGACCTAAAAGAACAAAAGGGAGAAGGAGAAGGGAAAAGAGAAAATGTTTTCTAGGAGTAGGAATTCAAAGAGGAGAGACTCAAGGGAAAGCAGGTTGGTAAAATGGAGGGCAAAATGTGTTAGGTCTCAAAGCTGATAGAGAGTTAAGAAGGTGCTAATGAAGTAAAAACAATTTTCTAAGGGAGATGGCTAAAAGATTTACTAGCATGAATCATAAAGTTAGAAAATCTTACTTTAAAAATGTGGAGAGCAGGGAGAAATTTCCAGAAGCAAGCATAAGCCATTACATGGCTTATGAATTAAAATTCATTGCTCTTTCCACCAAATCATATTTGCCATCCTACACAATATGAAATGTGCAGAAATTTTCCAAAATGAAACACAAAGCTTTTTGAATTTCATACATACTTGAGTTCTAGTTTAGTTTCAATTAAAGTGAAGGTTAATTTTGTGGAAGATTCATGATGAATCATTAGTGCAGTTGCCAATAGAGAGAACTATAAATTGCACTTCCAGAGTAATTGAAAAATTTCATGGTCATGCTGATTGTTAAAGTACTATGAAACTTACTTTTATTTTTAAATATATCATAGGAAATATTTAATTTGCAATTGCCAATAATAGAACTTTAACTTTTATTTCTGTAAAAACAGTCAAAATATTTTAAAGCAAAAATTAATTTCAAAATCTATTTGTCCTTACTGTGTATCATCATTCTGCTAATATGTCTCTGCAGTTTATTTTCTAAGCCGTCTTTATTCAGATTCATACATAAACACATTATGTAAAAACACTATGAATGAATTGTACCAAAGATTTTCAAAATTTGGTTTGTTTCAGACTAAGATCATCTTAATAGCATGTGATCATCTAGACTGGCATTCCCAGTACTTTCCATGAAATATTTTCAGAAAGACAAATTACAGAAAGTCTAGAAAGACAAGAAATGCCAAATTAAGGAAACAGTGATTAAGTCCTTTCCATTTTCAATTGTTAATATTGACAGAAACTCAGCATAAGTGTACCTTATTTTATTGTACCTTGCTTTATTGCACTTTGCAGATATTGTGTTTTTTTTTTTTTTACAAATTGAAGGTTTCTGGCAACCTTGCATTGAGCAAGTGTATCAGAGCCATTTTACCAACAGCATGAGCTCACATCATTTCTCTGTCACCTTTTGTAATTCTCACAATATTTCCAATTTTTTCCATTAATACTATATCTATTATGGTGATCTGTTATTAGTGATCTTTGATGTTACTATTGTAATTATTTTGAGGCCCCATGAACCACACCCATAGAAGACAACAAACTTAATCCATAAATGCTGTATGTGTTTTCACTATTCCATCCACCTGCTGTTCCCTGTCTCTCTCTTCCTCAGGCCTCCCTAATCACTGAAATACAGCAATATTGAAATTAGGCCAATTAATAATCCTACAATGTCTCTGAAGTGTTCAAGTGAAAGGAAGAAAAATGCTACAAACTTCATTGTTTTATTTTAAGAAATTACCACAGAAAGTCAGCCTTCACCAGCTACCACCCTAATCAGTTAGTAGCTGTCAACATCAAGGCAAAACCTTTCCTTCACCAACAAAAAGGTTATAACTTACTGAAGTCTTAGATTGATGCTTAGCAACTTTTAATAATAAAGTGTTTTTTAATTAAGGTATATACATTATTTTTTTTGACATAATGCTATTGCATACAGTAGACTACAGTATAGTATAAAAAAAAGCTTTTACAAGCACAGGGAAACCAACAAACTCATTTGACTCATTTTATCACAATTTTGTTTTATTGCAATGGTCTGGAACTGAACCAACAATATCTCTGATATATGCTTTTATTGTATTTGCCTTCTGATAATCACCATGTCATCACAGAGCTAGAAAAGATATCTAATACAAGAATCCCTCCTGAACTATAGTGCCACATCACAACTATCTTTTGGGCATTTTGAATGGGGTGCCCCATAGTCATCTCAAACTCAACATGTTTAAAACACAACTCAACTTTCTCAAGAAACCCATCATTCTCTGAACTTCCCCATTTCTGTGAAAGGTGTCATCACTCTTCTGGTCACCTAGTCACAATGTCAGTTTCATCCTTGATGCTTCATTCGCACTCTTCCACATAACTAATTAGTTGCCAAATCTTCTGATTTCTATCTCCACATGTCTCATATATACCTCCTCTTTAATCACGTAGTTACCACTCCAATAAAAGTTCTAATCAACTATTTCCTGGACCATATTGCAGTCATTTCCTAAATCCTTCTACTGCCTCAAATCTCTCAACCACTTTGACTCATGTTCTACTTAGTCAACAAAGTGACTTTCCTAAAGCTCAAGACTCATGTCACCATTTACTCAATCAGTTTCCTATAAATTCTAATACTAAAATGTAAATTTCAGTTTGGCTTTTATAGATCTTCACAACTTGGTCCATCCTACATTTCCCATCTTCTTAGACATTACTCTTCTAGAGGTACTCTATGGTTAGTCATAGGGCCACACTGCTCTATTTGCTGTTACTCACATATGACATTTCATTTCTAATCTCTGTACATTTGCCTAGCCTGTCCCCCATCCTTCTAATACTCTCCTTCTTGACCAAAACCTCTTATAGAACCTTGTTTCCTCTAAGATTCATTTAAAAGGATGCCTGCTAAATGAAGACTTTCCTATTCTTCAAACTGTTGGTACATTTCTCCAAGATTACCTTATAGCTTTTTTATAAGTTGTTGTTCAGTCATTTTAGTAGTGTCCAACTCTTCATAGCTCTATTTGGTGTTTTCTTGGCAAAAATACTGAAGGGCTTTGCTATTTCCTTTTCCAGCTCATTTTACAGGCAAGGCTACTGAGGCAAACAGGGCTAAGTGATTTGTTGAGGATCACATAGCTAGTGTCTGAGGCCAGATTTGAACTCGAAAGATGAGTCTTCCTTACTCCAGACCCTGTGCTCTATCCGTTATGCCACCTACCTTCCCAACTTCTTTATATGAATTTTGTATATATCTATATATGTGTCTTGTGTATACTTAGCCATTTATAGGTTTTTGCCTCCATTAGATTCAAAGCTGCTTGGGAGCAAGAATTTTTGCATTTTTGACTTTTAATCCCCACCTCCCAGCACAGTGCTTGCCTAATAGCAGGGGTAATAATAGTAAACATTAAATCATAAATAATATAAATAAAATATGTAAATAATAATAAAAGCTGCTTGCTTTCTTGCTTGTGTTATACACTGTTTAGTAACTTCTTAAATATATTTCTAAATTGTTTTCTAAGATTGGACCAATTCTCAGCTCCACCCAGAGTGTTTGGATATCGCTACATGCTCTCAGTCCATTCAAGATTTTCCTCATTTGAATTTAGTCATATTTACCAGTCTCAAAGTGAGTGAGGTAAAAAGGCAGAAGTGTTTTAATTTGTATTTCTTTTATTATTAGTGATTTAAAGTATTCTTTCAAATGGTTATTAATAACTTGAATTTCTCCTTTTGAAAGCTCTTGTTCATATATCTTGATCATTAACCTATTAAGGAATGGCTCTTATTCTTATAAATTTGTAACAATTCTCTATATTTCTAAATATTAGACTCTTATCAGAGATATTTACCATGAAGTTTTCACCTCTAATTCACCATTTTCCTTATTAATCTAGCTTCACTAATTTTGTTTGTGTAAGCATTTAAAATTTTATGTAATAAAATTATCTATTTATCTTTTAATAATTTCTGTCCCTTATTAATTAAGAATTTCTCTCCCCTATTGTCATAGTAGCACAAAGTCCTTTCATTCTTTTCAATGACTTCAAATGAAGATGCATTTTACATTTAGGTTGTGTTTCTATTTAGAGTTTTTATCAGATGTGGTTAAAGCTGTGAGCCTAAACCTATTTTCTATTTTTTAAAATATATTATTTGTTTATTAGCATTCTTTTCTTTTTAAGTTTTGAGTTTTAGATTCTCTTCCTCCTAACCATCCCTCCACACCTACTGAGAAGGCAAACTATTGTTTCTATCAATTATACAATTGAAATAATGCAAAACATAGTTTCATATTGGCCATATAACAAAAAAGTAAAAAAAAAAGAAATTAAAATAAAGAAAGCGAGAAAATTATACTTCAATATTTGCTCAGAGTTTCATCAGTTCTCTTTCTGAGGTGTATAGCATTCTTTTTTATCGTGATTCCTTTGGAATAGTCTTGGATCGCTGTATTAATCAGAGTAATGAAGTCTTTCACAGATGATCCTCCTTAAGACATTGCTGTTACTGTGCACAATGATTTTGCAGTTCTTCTCCCTCACTTTGCATCAGTTCATGTAGATATTGCCATTTAGTGAATTTTTTGCCTTGTTTTTTATTTTGCCTATTCTTCTTTTAAAGAGTTTATTTTCCTTGTTGAATTTTTGTGCCTCTTTTTACCATTAGGCCAATTCTGTTTTATAAGTGGTGTTTTCTTAATTATTTTTTGTACTTCTTTAAATAAACTGTTGATTCCCTTTTGTAATTTTTTTTGCATCATGCTCATTTCTTTTCCATTTTTTTCCCCTTTACCACTCACCTCTTTAACTCTTGTAGGAATTCTTGCTGACCTTGAGTCTAGTTCACATGTTTCTTTGATTCTCTGTTTCTAGCTGTTTTCACATTGTTGTCTTCTATATTTATGTCTTGGTCTTCCCTGCCACTGTAGCAGTTTTTTATGGTCAAGTTCTTTTTGTTCTATGCTCATTTTACCAGACTATTTCTTTATTTTGAATTTTATGTTAAAGTTGGGTTCTGCTCACCTGGAGGTGGGAAGGTGCTGTGCTAAGCTCAGGGTTTTATTTGTTGCAGTTTTCAGAGCTAGTTTTGGGAGTCTAACATTTTTCAGTGCTTCCAAGGTGACTTTATCCTGAGAGAGGTGTGGTCACTGCTCTCCTAGTCTGTACTATAGTCTTTACACATGAAGGACCCCTGCCCCCCTGCAGCTACAAGTACTAGTGCTTTTCATGGCCTTCCAACTGTGACCAGGGCCCATTATTCTTTGTGGCCATCACAAGTACTCCTCTCCATCCTGGAACTGTGACCCAGAACTCTTTATGGGCAACAGAGTTGCCAATCAGCACCAGCTGCACCCAGTGCCAGAAAAGGGTTATCAAACACCCCTATACTTTCTTAAATATGACCTGTTTTAATTTGAGTGCAGAGAACTTTCAGTGAGGAATTTCCTCCACCAATGTAGATAACCAAATTCTCTTCAACTCTTGGTCTTATGGAATTGTCTAAGGACACTGAGAGGGTAAGTGACTTGTTTAGAATCATACCCAATACACATAGCCAGTGTGTGTTAGAGATTTGAAGCCAGGTCTGCTTGTCTCTGGCAGCTAAGTGGTATAGTGGAAGCAGTGCTGGACCAGGTGTCAAGAAAATTCCACTTCCTGAGTTTAAATCTGGTCACATATACCAGCTGTGTGACCCTGGGCAAGTCACTTAATCCAGTGTACCTCAGTTTCCCCATCTGTAAAATGAGTTGTAGAAGGAAAGAGGAAACCATTCCAGTGTCTTAGCCAAAAAACCCCAAATAGGGTCATAAAGAGTTGAATATAACTTAAAATGAATGAACAACAACAACTTCTTGTCTCTAAGTTAACTTTATGCTATACCTTACTACATCTCTTTTCTATGCTCATTCCCTTAATTTTTTTATCTTGTTTTATTGTTATGCCTAGAATTTCTACAACTTTATAAATTAATTATTGTGAGAGGGGGCAGGTAGGTGGCACAGTGCATACAGCACTGGCTTTGGAGTGAGGAAGACCTGAGTTCAAATCCGACCTCAGACACATAACACTTTCTAGCTGTGTGACCCTGGGCAAGTCACTTAACTCCATTGACTAGCAAAAAAACCAAATAAATTAATTATTGTGTCAATGGACATTCTTCTGCCTCTGATGTTTTTGGAAGAGTTACTTGTTTTCCTCCAGTATAAGTAATTCTAGCACTTGGTTTTATTAAAGAAAGGAAATATCCATTTATGCCTATGCTTTTTATGTCTTTAATGCAAGTTCTGTAATTGATCTTTGTTTTTTGTACTTTTCCTATATCCACTAATATGATCATGTGATTTAATTATTTTAAAATTATTATAGCTGATTACTGGTTATGTAATATTGAACTATTCCTGCATCAGTACTTTAAATCCAATTTGGCCATAGTAGAACATCTTTTAAATATACTACTGTATACTTTTTCCTAGTATTTTATTCAGTAGAAGCTGCTAGGTGGCTCAGAGGATAGAGCATGTCAGCAAGTCAGCAAGATTCATCTTCCTGAGTTCAACTCTGGCCTCAGACACATACTAGCTATGTGACCCTGTGCAAGTCACTTAACCTTGTTTGCCTCAGTTTCCTTATCTGTAAAATGAGCTGGAGACAGAAACACCAAACCACTCTAGTTTCTTTGTAAAGAAAATCCCAAATGAGGTCACAAAGAGTCACACGTGACTTGAAGGATAAGAACAAAAATATTTTATTCAATGTTTTGAAACCTTAATCAATGATGTTGGTTTCTATTTTTAATTTTCTGATTTAGTGTTCATCATTATGAGTATTAGGGTCATTCATATTTTTCTCATAGAAGGTAGTTGGTAAAGTGTAATATATACACATATATCTGCATAGTGAATATAAGTTTGGGTTCTAGTTTTCTTTAAATGATATAATTAACAAGTCCACTTGGGGTCAAAGAACTATCAAATCAAATTAAAAATAATTGAAACAATAAATACTTTTATCAAAGTAAATACCGTGAATAAGGCACATAACAATTTGGGGATGGAGACAAAGCTGTCCTTAGTGGGCAAAAATATATTTCTAGACATATTTATCAATAAGATATAAAAAAGATTATTGAATGAAACTTGCAAGAGAGATAGAATATCAGTAAAATGAAAACCCCCAAATAAACCAAAAGTAAATTTCTGAAAAATTAAAGAAAAAAATAAACTCAGATTGATAAAACCAAGATCTGATTTTAAAAGACTAATAAAATTTTTTAAAAAGTTATTAACTAATTTAATAAGAGAAAGTAACCTAATTATCAAATGAAAAAATGAAAAAAAGGAGCTCCCAAGAAGAAAATATAGGAAATAAAGAAAAATATTAGAAACTAGTTTACACCAAATTGAATGTCAATAAAAACAAACAAAAGAAGCAGACAAATAATTTCAAATGTATAAAATATCCAGATTTACATAAGAAATAGAGTTATTAAGCAATAGAATCTCATAAATAGAGTTTGAACAAACCACAAATAATTTCCCCAAATGGAACAGTATAATATTCATGAAAAGTTTTCTCTGCCATAATAATGTGGCATTTCCCAAGTGATAAGTAATGAAAATGATATACACAATCTCAAAATTACATTTTAATAATTAATGCCAAACATCCAAATTTTAAAAAAAGCTGAAACTTTTGACATTTTTATATTTTTCTCGACATTGCCCATATTAAAACAAAAATAGTTGTTTCTGGTTTAATATCTATTTGGAAAGTGTTCTTTAATGGAGGGTCCCAGCAATTTGTGATTAGTGTATTTAACATTATTTATATAAAGGAGTATTTAGCATGCTTATTGAATTTTCAGATGGCATATAAAAGGGAAGGGAGAGGCAACACAATGAATTACAGGATTCAAAAAGATCTTGAAAATTTGGGACATTAGGCTGAACTAGTCACATAAATTTCAGTAGCGACAAAAGTAAAGTTTGGTAATTGAGTTCAAAAATTAAACTCCACAAATATTAGATGGCAGAGACATATTAAAATAAAAACTTTCTAAAAAGAAATCTTATCATTTGTAGTGGACTTTGAGTAAATATGACTCAATGGTGTGACATAGCCACAAAAGCTAGTGAGATCTTTGGTTACATTGAGAGCTAAGAATTCTAAGAAAATGGAGTTTTATAACCCCACTATACTCTAGACTGATCTGGCCAAAATCTGCAGTTTTGGGCATCCCAATTTAGGTAGGATAAGCTGGATAGCATCAAGGGAATTACATTAGAGTTTTGATCCCATGTCATATGTGGATTAGTTGAAGGAACTGGACATGTTTAGCCTAGAGAAGAGGAGATTCATGATGGCTATTCCATGAACTGTTGTACAGGAAAGGGATTATTTTTTTTGGCTCCACAGGGCAAAACTAGGAACAATGGCTATAATAATGATAGCTATCACTTACATAGCACTAAGATTTGTAAAGTTTTTTTTACATGCCATGCCTTTTGATACTCACAACAAACCTGGGATGTGGGTGCTATTAACATCCTCCTTTTACAGAGAAGAAGGTGGAGAAACACTAATTGACTTAGCCAGGATCACCCAGCTAGAAAGGCAAGATTCTAACTTAGATCTTCTTGACTCCAATCCCATCCCTTGATTCACTTAACCACCTCGCTGCCTCAACAACATAAACAGGAAAGTTTTAGGTTTGATGAAAGAGAAACTGAGACATTTCTCTGAATTAAGTTTCACTCCAAGAAGAGAGATTAAAAAAAACTCTTAATCCACCCCTTCATTGAGGTGGGAGATACACAAGTGTTTCACATTGCATATTTTGAGACTTTTTAATCTGTTGTGCTGATATTTTTTCCTCTTTAAAAAAATACAATTTGTTATATGAGATGGCTCTCTGGAAATGAGAGAGGGAAGAATACTGAGGATAATTATGACAATGTAAGAAACAGAGGACATCAATAAAAACTTATTTTTAAAAAAAAAAGTTCCAGAAAGAGAGAGAAAGACAAGAAATAGAAACAAACACAAGTACAGACACAGACAGACATAGAGAGACAGAGAGAAAAGAAGGAGGGAAGGAAGGAAGGAAAGAAGGAAAGAAGGAAGGAAGAAAGGAAAGGAAAAGAGGATGGAAAGGAGGAAGAGAGGGCAGGAAGGATGAGTAGAGACATGGAGAAAGATTGAAAGAATGTTAACAGATTGAGGTGAAAGTGCCAGAGTTTACTACTTACTTCCCTCCTTTACTGCTACACCCAAATGTTCCTTCAAGTAACAAAATCTATTGATATCATGAATAACTTCTCATTTCTGCCAACTATACTCTTTGTGCTTTCTTCCCAATTAGATTATGCAAGTATGTATAGATTTTACTGTTTATATTTTCTAAATCTGAAGCTGACATTTGGTCATGGATAAACAGAATTCATTTGTAGGCTATGAGGTTATAATAAGAGAAATCAAATAACAAGTGAATTTAAGCCTTTCTTCTACTCACTATGCTTCAAAACTGGTATAAAAATGTTGACAAATTATTTAAGAAATAATAATAGAGCTATGCCTTCAATTGCCTTCAACAAACATTAAGTATCCACAATATATAAGGCATTGTGGTAGACACTGAAATATTTAAATATGGCATACTATGGCATAAAATGATGTATAGATTATAGGAAAACAGCTATAGCAAATGGAAATTTACCTTCCTTTCATAATATCATCTTATCAACACATACATCTACTTTGCCTAATCTTTCTTGGATTCTTAGTTTTTGTAAAACTTATTATATTATTTTTATTTCCCCCAAATGATTCACCCAATGGCAAAATGCACATTCGTGTTTCGTATTACTCACACAGAATTTTTATTACGGGGACAGGCTTTTATGTAAAAAAAAATCCATTTCAATTGTTCCTAAGAATAAATTAGGTACACAGTTCACTTTCTTATTTTTCTGATTTCACTCTTTAGTAATTTTATGATTTCTAAAATACATATTATGTGTGAGTACTTCATTTTAAAATGTGTTTATGTGTGTTCAGTACACTATTATCAATTAAATAACTAATTCAGTATGCAAGTGGTTGGTGGCAGTTATTTTTGACCTGATGATGTTAATCTCATCCATTTTATTTGTAAGGCCAATCTGGAAACATGATTGATTATGTGAAATGTGCTCCACCCATGGAATTTTGTTGTTATATTTTGTACTTGTCACATAGAATGCTTAACATGAAATATTTATGTCTCCTGAGGAGCCTTAAATATGCTCCTCAGCATTTGAAGTAGACAATACTGGTAGTAAATATTTATTAATTGTAAAGTATGACATGAAAATTTATGAGCTGGACTATATGCATATGGAATTTCTATGCTGAATGCCAATGTACACACTGATGTTAATGGTTAATGAGTCTGTGACATGTGTAACAATGAATGACTCTGAGCTCTTTGGAGGAAAGGAACAATTATAAAAACTGTGAAGGGTATCATTAAGCTGAATATTTCCCCCTTTCTCTCCCATCATTGGAGGCACTGAAAGGTGAAGGGTTACTCTCTATGTTCCTTGTACCTCAGATTCTCTGAAGCAACAGAGATTATACCCATGGACCTTAGGGAATGAGCCAGCTGTCACAACAGCTGCACTCTCAGCTGCATGTTGACTGAGAACAACCCCTTATGTTCTTAGGTTTTTCTCTATAAAACCCATGAGGAGTTAGACAGCACATTAACTTCAACTGCTAACTACTCTTTGGCTTGGCTCCTTTGACTGAATGACTGACTTACTGTGTAGCCTGACAATGTACTCTTTGGGGCTAAACAGCCAGATAAAATAACTGTGCTGAAATCACATTGCTTAAATATAGGAATAATCAATTGCTCTTACCTTGAACTACTAGCAATATCAGTGTGGCCCACTCAAACACTGTGATCTTTCTATAATTATTTCAGCAGAATTATTCATTTTCTGTAGTAGATTTTCTTTGTTATTTCTTTCCCAACATTATCATTTTTCCTGTTTTAATTTTATCAACTTTTAAATGTAAGTTACTAATTATTCTGAGATCTTTGTATGGAGTCAGATAAAATAAACCTCTCCTTAGGCAGAAAGGTTTGACTATATAATGGAGGCAAATCAATTAAGTTTAGGAATCTTTCAAAAAACCCAAATGATCAGCATGTATAACCTTAGCACAATAGATTTTTTCCACCAACTCTTATCTGCTGAACATAATGATCCTTTCCCCAAGTATAGAGGTGAAATAAAGAACAGCATGGAAAAGGAGAGAAGTAAATGTTGACCTTCATTTTAAGTGCCCATTAACTACTATCAAAATGCTATGGGATCATTCCTGTATATGTGCATGGATGACAAAATAAATTGTTGTAATCAAGACTGCCAAAAGGAAGGCTAAAGGAAATGATTGTGAAAAAAAAGTTTCCTCTAATAAAAGAGTTTTTAATCTGGGTTCCCTGAACACTCTATGTCTTCCTTTCTCTCTCATCACAAAAATAGAGATACCTATACATATATACATACACATACACATATATATAAATACAAATATATCTAGATTTCTATCTATACCTGTCTATGTATCTATATGTATCTCTCTATATGTTTGTGTGCATCTGTACACACACACACACACACACAAGCACACACACACAAATATGTGTGTTCTTAAAGAAGACCAAAATGACATCACTATATTAGAGTCAAGTTACAGTGTGTCTGACTGTGGCTGATCAGACCAATATGTGCTTGGAATGCTCTACCACAGATTGGGCATACATAGCCCAAGTGAACATTTCAGGTGGATTCTCTAAATCTGTGTGTCTTGTGTTTCTTTTGAACTACTCAATTCTGCTTTGTTCTTAGAGCACAGCACGTTCTTTGATGAAGGCCCACCATGCTGGGCAGTCCTCTACCAGTGTCTCCCATGTCATATAATCATTTCCAGGGATCTTCAGAGAGACCATAAGAGTGTCCTTATGTTGCTTTTTTCTGACCTCCATGTGAGCACTTGCCTTGTGTGAGTTCTCTGTACAATAGTGTTTTAGACAAGTGTACATTTGGCATTCACACAATATGGCCAGCCCATTGGAGCTGCACACTCTCTACAGTAGAGTTTGAATGCTTGGCAGTTTAGTTTGAAAAGGGAGCTCAATGCATGGCATTTTTTCCTGCCAGGTGATCTTTAGAATCTTCCTGAGACCATTCAAATGGAAGCAATTTATTTTCCTGCCATGTCTCTGGTAGACGATCCAGGTTTCATAGGCATACAACAATGAAGTCAGTACAACAGGTCTGTACACCTTCAGCACAATACCTCCTCTCCCACATTTTCCTTTGGAGTCTCCCAAGCACTGAGCTAGCTCTGGCAATGCATGTGTTAACCTAATTATCCATGTGTACATCCATGGAAAGTATACTGCCAAGGTAAGTGAACTTATTGACAGTATTCAAAACTCCCCCATTTGCTGTAACCAATGCTTCCATATATGAATGGTGTGGTGCTGTCTGGTGGAGCACCTGTGTTTTCTTGGTGTTAATTGTTAGGCCAAAATTAGCATAAGTAGCAAAGAAATGATCCATATTTTGTTGCATTTCAGCTTCAGAGGCTGTGTTGAGTGCACAATCATCTGAAAACAACAAGTCATGTACCAACACTCTCTCCATTTTAATCTTGTCTTGTAGCTTTTTAAAGTTGAATAATTTATTGCCAGTGTGGTAGCTGACCTTGATGTTATGTTTGTTCTCATTGAAGGCATCTGCCAACATTGCTGAAAACAATATATATAGAGATACAAACACACACACACACATACACACATATATACATATATATGCACACAAATATATTTGATCTCTCCATGTAGATCTATTTATCTATCTTTAGATGCAAGCAGGTAATTCCACTTTTGGTGAGCTAATTGCTGATGAATTTTTCCTTACATGAATCCTGAATCTTTTTTTTTTTTTTTGCTACATCCACTCTTGTGCTCCTGGTTCTGTCCTCTAGAGTTAAGAAGAATAACTTCACGGGGCAGCTAAGTGGTACAGTGGCTAGAGCACTGGCCCTGGATTCAGGAGGACCTGAGTTCAAATTCAGCCTCAGACCTATAACAATCACTAGCTGTGTGACCGTAGGCAAGTCACTTAACCCCATTGCCTAGCCAAAAACAAACAAATAACAAAAAAAGAATTACTTCACTTCCTCTTCTGCATGAAATTCTTTCACATACTTGAAGACAGCTATTATGTTCATCCTGTGTACTTCTCTGTAATAAATAATGTTCACTTTTTTTTCTTTTAATTCTATTATGGTGGAAATTAAGGTATACTGAAGCACAAAATTCCAAGCATGATCAACTTATTAGTTGGGATAACAGTAGTCAATAAATTATATCAATGACCTCTTTCAATGGTTAAAGACTTTGAGTGAAGGCTGACAGAGCAAAATCTTGAGCAACATAAGTATGTCTTCCTCTGATTTCTGAAACCATCTCTTGGGCATTCTGGAATGGGCCTACTTTCAGAACACCTCTAAAGAGGAGGGGATTCTTCTAGAAAGTCTGCTTCCTTGGTCAAGGTTACTTGTAGAGATTCTTGATAATTTTGCTAAAATCTACCAGTTATAAGACAATACAATTTAGTAAAGCCTCTCAAATTTTGCTTTTCAAAAACTAATCCATGTAGTGAAGACCAGTTTAAACCTTATGAATTTAATCCTATCAACAGAACCATAATAAGAACATCAAAATAGGAACCCATAGTGCACTTGAAACTTCAGAGAATTTAAGTTTTTACATACCCCTTGCTGTTTCTATCTTTATCTAAACCCTGTATCTGATATAAATACCTCCAACAATGAGCTGATGGAAGAAACTTAAAAAGAATTGAGGAAGATCTGACTTATAAGATGAGCTCTTCTGGTTAAAAATTTAATATTTATCAAAGTAGTCATGCAAGTAAATATTAAAAGTGTTTTTCTAGGGGCAGCTAGGTGGTGCAGTGGATACAGCTCCAGCCTTGAAGTCAGGAAGACCTGAGTTCAAATCCGGCCTCAAACACTTGACACTTACTAGCTGTGTGACCCTGTGCAAGTCACTTAACCCTGATTGTCTCACCAAAAAAAAAAAGAGTGCTTCTCTAAATTAACATTGACTCAATTGTCATTTAACTTTTTAAGACTGGAATTCCTTTATTTCATTCTATATTTCATATTTAAGTCTCACAAAAGAAAAAAATAGTTTTATTACTTAAAGCTGCCCTATGATGCAATATAGGAAATTATTATATTGCCATATTTGAGAAATTCAAATAACAGAGAAATTGGAAATGAAACATTTTAAAGTACCACAAAAGGCAGAATTCTGAAATAAAACAAATGGAAAATGCCTGGTTTGTAGAGATGGTAAACAATAAAATTTTATGTGTAAAGTCTTAAACCCAATTTTTAGAACTTGTTATTAGAACATGCTGAAGGTCTATATATCCCATTATAATCACTTATATTTGACAAATACAATCATTCGAGCTTGTTGCTTTCTCAAAATTTTCTGGTCTAGCTAATTCCCCCTTTTTGAGGATGAGATACTTTAGGGATCTAATCCTAAATATAAATACATGATTATTAGCACACTTTGTAAGTAGAAGACATTTATCCTTAGGTTCAATGGCTACACAGAAGGACTTGTGTAAAAGATACTTATTTAATTTCAATTATAACCAACAACAAAAGAATTAGAATGGGTTGTGTAAATATATCTCAAACAAGCTATCTACATGTAAATTGCCTGGATATGTTCTACACATAGGTGCTAGCTCCAAATTAATAATAAACCTAAGTAAAATTAAATTTCCTATTGAGGTAACTCAAGACGATTCATAAATTATTCTCCTCTAAGATAACTGATTACATGCAAATTCTTTCTCTTAATACAAAACAAAAGATGTTTCTGATTTTACCCTTACCAATTAACAGATTTATATCTTGGTTCTACAAACTTCTTCATCTTTATCTAATTATTCCCATACAATTCTGAAATATATCAAGAACCTTATCTTATTCAGGAATATTTAACTATTAGAAAGGGGATGGATCATGTCCAAATCTGCATGACCCCGGCTAGGGTTTTCTTGGTAAAGATACTGGAGTGGGTTGCCATTTCCTTTTCCAGATCATTTTATAGATGAGGAAACTGAAGCAAACAAAGTTAAGTGACTTGCCCAGGGTCACATAGCTATTAAGTGTCTGAGGCTAGATTTGAATTCAGGAAGGTATGTCTTTCTGACTCTAGGCCCAGCTCTCTATATACTGCTCTGGCTAGCTGCCCCAGATTAATTAGTTGCCTATAAATTCAGATTGTAAAGAGTAAGATCTTTCATACTTGAATCCCATTATAATAGTATAGCGGTGCTAAAGTATTGTAATATGATTCATTATATATATATACACATACATACATACATACATATATATATATATATACATATATATAAATTGCTATGAAAGGAAGAAGCAGGGATGTGGTGATAACATCAAAACTGGTCCTCTAAGGACACATAATAACTCAACATAGGTGTATAGAATAAAGCATCCTTAGTTCTATTTAATTACAGGTAAGAGTCATATTTACTATTTAGAACAGTCAATTATGCAGCAAAGTTCCACCTTATTCACAGGGTATAATAGCCAGGCTAGGGATAAACTAGGATGGGAGAGAAATCATACAAGACAGACAAAAAAGCACTTGCTCACAAAGCTACTTAAAAAAAAAGAAAAAAGTGTATATAAATAAGAGTTTCCTTTTTTAGGCCAAATTCTGGGATCATTTGGGATTCCTATATATATTAAATTAATTTGGGTAAGGATATTCCTGGGTAATGGCTAGAGAGACTTCACTTATCATTCAACTTTATCTTTTCAAGCTCTATTTTTAGTTACACCCTTTTTGCTGGAAAGAATTCATCACTGGTTTATCAATCACTTGCTAACTATCATTATTTTGACTGCTGCATGTGCCATTCATCAATGGTTACTTATGACATGGTGCTTCCCCAACCCCTTTTGAATGCAAAGTATCAGTCTTCCTACTTACCTGTTATAGAGATAGGCCCAGGACATGACTATCCTCTCCTGCTAATGGCAATAAGTGAACTGGGACTTTATGACTTCCCTAAAGAAAACACTGACACATGTCTTTTGATCACTCCTCAGCCTGAGTGACAACCTCCCTTGAAGAAAAGAAAAGTTCCTTAAGGGGCCTGTACCTTAGGGGGATTTCCCAGGTTTTATGCAACACTTATTACTAAACAATCACACTTAAACACAAACAAGATACAAAGACAAACAATAAAAGCTGCAGCTTCCCTAACAGTGTGGGGGCTTACCTTGGCTCAGAAAGGCTGGGACTAAGGGGATACTCAGGTCTGTAGTGTAATCTCTGTAGAGAAATATCCCTGGTTAAAATGCCTGAGTGTTCTGAAGACCACCCCTCCCCACTCCTGCAAGAGGTTGTCAAACTGTTATGGTAGAAATTAAGATAAAATGATGTGCAAAATTCTAAGCAGGATCAGTTTATTAGTTAGACTAGCAGTAACCAATAGATTAGATCAGTGGTCTCTCTTGATGACCAAATACTTTGAGTAAAAGCTGACAGGGTCTTTTATCAGAATTAACAATATGACAGAGCAAAATCTCAAGCAATATAGGTTGATCTTCTTTGGATTGACTATCAATGACATAGTCAGAATTGAGATTACATCATTTGGGCCTCCTCTTCTGAAACCACAGCCAAAACATGTGACAAATGTTCTCTGGTGAAGGGATTAGTCTATAGGCCTAGATTTGAGAATTGCTGAATAGTTTAAATTGATGAGAATTGCTGGAATAGTTTAAATTGATGAGATTTAACCTTTTTAGTTAATCAAGTTCCTCTGAAAAATGGACAATTAGGGGAGGGGGTTTAAAAAGGTAAAGGTAATTACAAGACAAATGCTTGATCTTTTGGCAAGTTTTTCTGGGATTGTGGATGGTGAGAGAGATTTAGAAGGGGAAGGACTGCAAAAGGGAATATATAATCTAGATTGATTAAATCTTGGCAAAATAGAATTAAAATCGATTTCTGACTTTACAATCCTTATATTGAATGATCAAAGCCCTTTAAAATCCTGGTCAGTCTACACTGTATGCTCATAGTGTATAAAGAATTAATGTCCTTCCTAAATGAGGGACTCTGAACTTAATCCAATCTTCTAGATTTAGTTTGACCAGAATTTGGTGAAGAAATCATTACTTTCTTTTTTCTGGACACTCTATCTCTTATAAAGTATCATAATGTGAGATGAAAGGCCTGTAAATAAGTAGCACAGTGATAAATAACTTATAACTTCAACTGTTAATTTGCAACAGTTAATACTATTTTATGTGAGGACACTATATACTTTGCATTTGGAATCTCATGGCAAATGATGTATTGGTCACAATGAAATCCCAATGGGGAAAAACACATGAATTCTCAGGATGAAATTAAAATGTCAAGTGAAAAAAGATAACTAAAAAATTGCAAAATCAAAATGCAAAAATTACATGAGAATGCTGAAAATCTTGAGAAACATACATCAGAACTTAACTGAAAAAAACAATTACAAGGATGTGCAAAAATAATTGGTACAATTTTCTCAATTCTACTTTTAGCATGTTTTATAATTGAAACTCCACCACATTTAAGGTAAGTGTCTTGAGAGCTCACATAATATATTATCATGGTCTGGTTATTCAAAGGGTTTATTCTAGAGCTCAAGACATCAACTTTTTTTGAGACAACAGTCCTTTTCACTGACTACTGCTGAGAGTAGGATAGGGCAGACATGGCCTGAATAAATTCTTCTAGGTTGGACCTTATTTAGGCAAAGTAGACTATGTGTGTGTGAAAGAAAAGCTGCTCATACAGCAGCCATCCTGCTGTAATCTGTGAGTTTCAGGTGCTATTTTTAGCTAAGTGGCAAAAAATGAAAGGCAAAGAAAAAGATGAATAAAATGACAAAACTGAGAATGGAGGTGGATTTTTTTCCTCTATCTACCTAACTTCATTCTATTCACCTGGCTTGCATCTTAATTCCTTGTGAAGACTTCCTTGAATATTCTGAACCTTAAAAAATGTATCATTTTTCTGAATGGATACTGCAATTTTAGTTCATATTTCACCAATTAACTCTTGAATATGCATCATTATTTAATGTTTTCTAATTATTTTCTATGAGATGGTCTTGTTTTCCACCTAGATTGTTTGCTCTAGAGACTGTGAGAGTAATAGAAAGATCATTAGGTTGGAAATCTAGGGATAGTTGCTTAACTTTAAAAAACTTTTCCTTTTCTCTAAATGATTGTGTTGTATTTCATCAGTTTTAAGGACTTTTCATGATCTAATAATTTAATACTATGATTCCATTTTAAGTTTTAAATTGTTCTGGTTTCTAGGTATGATTACATTTTATTATACTACTCATTGCAGTAAAATTAAGTCAAAATATTATTACTCTTTCCCCCCAAAATAGGTCCCTTTTCTCCAGAAGAAATAACCACATAAAAATTTAAAGACAGGGTTGTAGTATTTTTCTATGTAATAAAAATTTGAGAAATTGACAAAGACTTCAATCTTTGGTTAGCCATGTGTATGAATGAAAAGCACTGAATAAGGACAAAGTAGGAGATACAAGGGACAATATAGTTTAATCTCTTTCCCTTTTCCCTGCTCCCTTATCTATGCGGAAAAGTAGAAAGTATTTGTAACTGACAATCTAGGAGAAACAAAACCCCTATAACTTTTTGAGGTTGTTAGATGAATCTTTATGTCAGTAATGACTATATGTAGTTAAGCTTTCAAATATTAATATGTAGAGGCACAGTTAATGCTTACTACATTGACGAGTGAAGTGCCTGACAGAGAGACTCAAGTTGTGAGCCTGGAAGCATCAGTTCAAAAGGCAGATTTGATCCTCAGGACATGAACAATTTAGCTATGAGTACTTCTTCTCTTTATTATAAAAAAGTAATGCCAGAGGCAAAAGGCAAAAAAAATCTCCTTTTATAGATGAGAGACTTTGTAACCAAGAATCTGAAGGCATAAAAGGTTACAACTCCTTAAGGCCAAAAAAAAAAAAAAAACTAGGAAAGTATTTTTCCTCACTAAGTAAGACTTCTGACAGTCCTATGGTTGAATCAAGAACTGCTGCTTTTCTAAAAGAGTTTTTTTTTTAAAGGGCTCTGGGACTTGCAAGCTTGAAAAAGTCCACTCTTCTCCTAAGGAAGCCAAGGGATTGCTACTGAAGCTGTGTGGTAACAGAGAGAAGTTTCATGTCCCATTGAGCCATGTCTGACAGTGTTCAGTGGTGACCACAGTGGACCAGTATGGCTGGTAAATGATGAAATGACAGGTGAAACAGGTTCAATCTTCTGACCATAATGATTTATTAAGCAACGCATGACAATTGCCCAATAAACTGGGACCAGACTGCGTCATCCTAGGCCTGAACCCTGAGTGTGAGGGGAGACAGATTTTGTACATTAAAAACAGTCAAATGAGGTCAATTGATTAAAAGGAACATTACATTAGGTAGTCTGATTTCGAATTAGAAGAAAGATTAGGGACTTTCCAAGTTGGGAGCAGATCAAATATATACAGTTCCCTGAAAATGGAAAAAGAGATATTCTACTCCCCCCCAAGTATCTGTAAACAATCAAAGGAACATGGAAACAATAACTGATTGATCAGTACAAGACCAGTTTACAGGTAAGACATATGAGTTGCTTAAGATGTACAATTGTAATAAAACTCTTTGCTTTGGCCTTTGGATTTGATTTGGTTTCTAGTTAGCATAACCTATGTATAGGGTCTCTAAGGAACAGGTAGAGGTGGTCTGGCTTCTCAGCCATGCAGGGCTAGGTTCAAACAATACAATAAGGTTTTCTCCAATTCCAGTAATTGAATAAAGTTTTCTCACAAGCAGAAGTTGGACTGGATCCATAATTGAAGAGAAAGGGAACTGAGCTAGTTCTAGAATTGAGTAGCAAGATAGAGTTAGTGTAGTTCATTTAATTCCCATAATTAACCACTTACTGTCCTAATTTCCTCAATTCCTTCAATTTCTTTACCAGCTTCTGACAGAGAGTACACCTTATGCACAGACTGTAAGTTGAGTGAAACACTGTCTGGTAGAAAATATGCATCCAATGTAATATATGGTGGAGATAATGTACCCAAGGAAGAACCATGGGACCTGGCCCAAGAACATTGTAGTGACATCACTAGAACACATAGGTGTCTTTTCAGGGTCAGAGAGGTGAGTTGCTCCTCCTTCAGTCATATATGTTTCCTTTGCTTCTTCTCTTCAACATATTCCTATACACAGCTTTATTTTTTTAAGGATGTAAAGATTCAAGTAACCCATTTCCTATACATGTATATACACATATGTATATAATGTATACAGCATAATGTGTGTTTATCCTTCTTGATTAAAGAGAAATTCTCATCTTCATGTTGCATCACTCCATTAGATTATGTACTCCAGGCAGACACTGTTTTTATTTTCCTTCTTCATATCCTCAGTAATTTGCAGAGTGTCTAGCACATAAGTAGCTGTTTATTAAATGCTTATCGAATGACTGACCATCAGGATGTAAAATAAAATTTCTTCATAGTATAAATACATTATTTCTACCAAATAGATACAACAAATAGTATTTATTGTCAAAGTAAAATGGAATTTTAAAAATATAATATTCCATTTGGTCCTTTACTGAAACCTACTCCAGTGCCTCATTGTGATGAGTGTGCTTCTTGAAAGCTATTCCAGTACAGCTCTGGCAGATTGTACATTCCCTTGAGATTGATAAGGCATTTTTTTCCTAGATTTTTTTAATGCCAGCCAAACCTAACATTTCCTTCAGTATTGTGCTTTCAAATTTCAACATTGGTGCAAGTTGATCCTGAAAGGAAGTCCACCTACTGAGAAATACATTATCAATATTAGAAAGATTTTGATTCATGACTGGATATGTTCATGCATATCTTGTGAATTGGTCACTTACTATCAATATATGACAGGTTCTTACTAATTTCCTCCAGAAAAAAGAAAGTCAATGCAGATAAATTCCAAAGGTTTGACAGTACTTGTATTTTCCAAATATGGAGTACAATTTGTCAATACTTCTCTTTGTACACAATAGGCATACTCCCCTATTTTGGGAGACATCTGAAACCATTGGCTGAAATAAAATAGTTTATCAATAGGTTTTTTTAACTAATGGAGGAAGAGAAAGAAAGAAAATAGGTTTCTATTAATTAAAAAAAATAATAGCTCTAGGGTCCTTTTTCATTTTTGTTTTTAAATAGCATTTTATTTTCCCCAAATACATATCAATAATATTTTATCATTCATTTTTACAGGATTTTGAGTTCCAAATTTTTCTTCTTCCCTCCCCTACCTTCTTCTGAAAAATGGCAGGCAGTTTGATGTAGTTTATACATGTGCTATCGTGTGAAACATATTTTGGTATTCATCATAGTTGTGGAAGAAGGAACAGATCAAAAGGAAAAAGAAAACATGAGAAAGAATAAAGTAAGTGAAAAAAATATGCTTCAATCTGCCTTCAGAGTCCATCAGTTCTTTATCTGAATATGGATCGCATTTTCCCCCTTGAGTCCTTTGTATTTGTCTTAGATCATTGTGTTGCTGAAAAGAGCTGAGTCATTCGTAGTTGATCATCACATGATGTTGCTTATACTGTGTAAAATGTTTTCCTTGTTCTGCTCATTCACTTTGCATCTGTTTGTACAAGTCTTTCCAGGTTTCTCTGAGATCTGCCTGTTCATCATTTTTTTATTGCACAATAGTATTCCATTACATTCATATACCACAGCTTGTTCAGCCATTCCCTGATTGATGGGCATCTCCTCAGTTTCCAATATTTTGCCACCAAGAATAAGGTTGCCATAAATATTCTTGCACATGTGAGTCCTTTACCCTTTTTTATGATCTCTTTGATCTAGCAGTTGTGTTGCTAGATCAAAGGATATACATAGTTTGGTTGCCCTTTGGGCATAGTTCCAAATTGCTCTCCAGAATGGTTAGGTCAATTCACAACTCCACCAACAATGCATTAATGTCCCAATTTTCCCATATCCTCTCCAAAATTTATTATTTTCCTTTTTTGTCATATTATCCAATCTGATTGGCATAAGGTGTATTTTAGAGTTGCTTTAATTTGCATTTATTTGATCAAAACTTTTCCATGTGCCTATAGATAGCTTTGATTTCTTCATCTGAAAACTGCCTGTTCATATCCTTCGATCATTTATCAATTGGGGAATATGAATGGCTTGTATTCTCATAAATTTGACTCAGTTCTCTATTTATTTGAGAAATGAGGCCTTTGTCAGAGACACTTGCCGTAAAGATTGTTGTTTCCCAGTTTTCTGTTTTCCTTATAATCTTGGTTGTTTTGGTTTTGTTTGTACAAAAGCTTTTCAATTTAATATGATCAAAATTATCTATTATATCTATCATACATTTTGTAGCAATCTCTATCTCTTGTTTGGTGATGAATTCTTCCCCTCTCCATAGATTTGACAGGTAGACAATTACTTGTTCTTCTAATTTGATTGCTTCATTGTCTATGGTACCGTATAGCAAGATTCAGTTTCCTTCCTTATCTTTTTTTATTAGGTCTATTTTTGCTTTTATTTTGTTAAGTACCAGTGGGGAGGAACTTGTGGCCTTGAGGCCATGCATGGCCCTCCAGGTCCTCAAATGTGGGTCCTTTGACTGAATCCAAACTTCACAGATTTGCCTCAAGGTTGTAGGTTCCCCACCCCTGGAAAATCAGAATTGCTACCCCTGCTTTTTCTTTTTTATTTTCCTACTTCAGCTGAAGCATAATAGATTCTGGTCTAGCCCCTTACCTTTACTCTGTGTGTGTGTCTCTACTTCAAGTGTGTTTCTTGTAAGCAACATATTGTAGGATTCTGGGTTTTGATCCACTCTGCTATCCACTTCCATTTTCTGGGAGAGTTCATCCCATTCACATTCACAGTTATGATTACTAACTGTATATTTTCCTTCACCCTATTCTTCCCCCTGTTTGTCCTCTTTCTCCTTTCACTCTTTCTCATATCACCAGTATTTTGCTTCTGTCTCTTACCTCCCCTGATTTGCCCTCCCTTCTGTTAGTCCCTTCTTTACTTAATCTCCTTGAATCCTACTTCTCTGTTGGGTAAGATAGATTTCTATACTCAACTGATTATATATATTACTCCCTCTTTCAGCCAATATTGATGATAGTAAGGTTCAAGAAATTTCCATAGCCCACCGTCTCATCTTCCCCTCCACTCTAATAGGTCATTCTCACCTCTTTGTGTGAGATAATTTATCTCCTTTCTCTCCATTCCTTCTGCACCCATTGTACTCCTCTATTTCATCCTCTTTTCCATAAAATACTTTTATGTCATTCCCTCAAATTCACCTTACACCCATACCCTCTGTCTATTTATATTCTTCTATTTCTGCTGTTAGTGATACAATTTTTAAGAGTTATAAGTATCATCTTCCTGTGTACAGATGTAAATAGGTTAGCTCTATTTAATCCCTTATGTTTCTTTTTCCCTTTTTCCCTGTTAATGCTTCTCTTGGGCCTTGATATTGAAGGTCAAATTTTTTATTTTGTTCTGGTCTTCTCCTTAGGAAGGTTGAAATTCTTCTATTTTGTTGAATGGGCATTTTTTCCCTTGATGTATTATACTTAATTTTGCTGGATAAATGATTCTTGGTTGTAGTCCTAGCTCCTTTGCCCTCCAGAATAACATGTTCCATGACCTCTGATCCTTTAATGTTGCATCTGTGAAGTTCTGTATAATCCTAATTGTGACTCCCTGATATTTGAATTGTTTATTTCTGGTCGCTTATAGTATTTATTCTTTGACCTGATAGTTCTGAAATTTTACTATAATGTTCCTTGCAGTTTTCAGTTTTGGATCCCTTTCCTGAGGCGATTGGTGGATTCTTTCAATGCCTATTTTACTCTCTGGTTCCAGGATATTAGGGCAGTTTTCCTTGAAAATTTCTTGAAAGATGCTGTCCAGGTTATGGCTTTCAGGTAGTTCAATGATTTTGGTATTGTTTCTCCTGGATCTATTTTCCAGGTCAGTTATTTTCCAATAAGGTATTTTACATTTTCTTCTTTTTTTTATTCTTTTGAATTTGTTTGATTGATTCTTGATGTCTCATAGAGTCATTAGCTTCCATTTAACTAATTCTAATTTTTAAGGTGTTGTTTTTCTCAATTAGCTTTTGTATTTTCTTTTCCATTTGACCAACTGTACTCTTTAAATACTTATTTTCTTCAGTGGAATTTTATATTTACTTTTGTATTTGGTCAATTCTACTTTTTAAGCAGTTTTTCAAGCTGTTGACCTTTTTTTCATAATTCTCTTGCATCACTCTCATTTCTTTTCCTCATTTTTCTTCTACCTCCCTTATATGATTTGGAAGATTGAATCAGGACACAGTGTTTAATCTGGAGTGGACAAATAGATGCCTGTTTACTAACATGAGAGACAAAATATTGTACCTTGTTTGCTGAGAAGTAATAGCCGTTCTGAAGGAATACAATCTTCCTTTCCATTTCAAATCAAAACATCCTGATTTAAGCAAATTAAACACCAATGAAGAATAAATTAAAGCATTCAAATTGTTGAAAAATCTCAGTGGGGAATGATGGTTTTTCAAGAAAGTAAATTCAAAAAATGAGGCAGCTACTAAGGTTACTTTTCAGATTTCTAAAGAAATTGCTGCTGCTGAAAAGTCTTTCATTGAAGATGATTTCATAAAGAAGTGCTTGCTCTTTGCAGTTTCTGGATTATGTCCCTCTTAGCGAAGTATTTTTTTACATTAATGTGAATTCATGAAAAATAAAAATCTTAAACAGTAAGTGTAATTAATTGATATTAATTGAAGTGTCCCTTTTAAAAATATGGTTTATTTGCAAAATTGTTTAATCATTAATTATATCTTTACTTGGAAAGTGAGCCGCTAAAAACCTATTTGCAACTCAAAAAAGTTTAACCTATTTTAATTTTGGCCCCTACCTACTGCCAAGTTTTGCAGGTCTGCTTTACAGGAATCCCAAAACTAAAAATTCAGGAATCTTTTTTTTTTTTTAGTTGGAAAAAAAGGGTAATTTCCTGAGCAGCATCACTCTTGGTGTGGAAAGAAGATGAGACAAGTGGCTTGGTCTTGGGAGGAGCAGGGACCTGGATTTTAGATTCTGTTTTGACCAGGAATGATCAACACACAACTTGTACTCTGTATGATGTGAAGTAGGGATGAAGAGGGTGTTGAATGCAGCTGACTTTGCCTGATTCCAAAACTATAAATTGCTTGAAGGTGATCAAAACCAGTTAAAAAGAAGACTATCAAAACCAGTTTAAAAAAATATTGAATGCAGATATCAGAAGTTGCTACCTGATTTTGATTCCAACTGACCTCATGATTGGAGCAGGTCCAAACTGGTTTCCCCATTTCTGTACCTGAAGCTGACCCTGCTATTCTGACCAGATGCCATACCTTCTCCCCAGCTTCCCCCAGCCTTCTGTATAGACTTTCAGTTGTTATGAACAGCTTCTTGAGGTTGTGCCTTTCATGAAACTCCCTCCCTGTTGAAATATATTTAACACTGTCCCACCCCCACCACCCCCCATTGCTTCTTTTGGTTTCTCCAGTAGTCTGGTACTGTGTGGTGACTCTGAATTGCAATTCCCTTGCCTCTCTTAAAGATTCTAGTTTTTTGTTTTTGTTTTGTTGTTGTTGTTGCTACTTTGGTAGTCTTCTTTATTTCGGGTTGACATATCTGATTTCAGAAAGTGAGAGTTGAAAACTCCTGTCTTGCTGACCACTGTTTTCAACCTCAGGTGTCTGGTATCAGCAGGGGCCTATTGTTTTCCAGTCTGGATTTGACTCAGTAGTTCAGCCTGGGTAAATGAGTCTCTCAAATTTCATGAACTCCCATCTCTTTTTTATTGAGTTCTTGGATCTTTGAGTGAGGGTTTGATAAAGACTCATAGATAATTTTGGGTGCATTCTGATAGGTCTCCCTAAAAACGAATAGCAACTGCATTTGTAATTATGGACCATATGTGTCAACTCCTACAGATCACTCTAAAAGGATGGCTGTTAGGTATATGTTTTGTACATTTCTCTGTCTTTGTGGAGTGCTAAGTTTTGTGTGTGTGTGTCTGTGTGTGTGTATATGTATGTGTGTTTGTGAAAAGTAAGCCACTTTTTTTTTCTTCTTCCCCTCATAGTCCAACCAGCAGTTTGGAAGGGGAGGATGTGGTACAATTTGTATGCTTGCCTTTGGTTCTAGCTGTAGTGGAAACTAAAAGGTTTAAGCCTAGATCACCTTTAAGAATTTCTACAGATACTGGGAGCCAAAAGTAGCAAAAACAGCAGAGAGAAATAAAAAATTTCAGACAAGCACTTGATGACTTTTTCTTCAGCTTCTCCTTTTCCATTCCCTAGCTAATTAATTTGAATAAGCCCCTTTCCTTTGATAATGTTGTTCACTGAGCTATGCAAATATCTCTGCCATAAATGCAAAATTGTCAGAAATGTGATTTATGCAGAAAGGCAGTTAGAGGGTGACTGCTGCTTGATAATTTTTTATACCTGCTTTTAAAAAATTTGTTTTTAACCAAGTAAAACTTTGGTTGGGAATTGATCTTGAATATTACAAATTATAAATTCAGGTTTAATGGAAACCCAAAATTAAGGTTTATAGATTATGTTCAATTTGAATGTGGGGAACTGTCTGGCTTCTTGACCACCAAATAGAGTTTTAAGTGTTAACTCATGGAAAAGAGAAAAGTTTGTGAAAATCAGGGACCAACCAAAAGGTAAATAAGATTTGATTAGAAGATCTAATTGAATACTTAAGAGTTTTACAAATTAAAATGAAGTAGAAATCAATTAAGAAATAACTTCTGATGTGTGTTTTGAACTTAGAAAATTTGCTGTAAATTACGACTCCTACTCACTTTTATAATCCAGTATGAATTAGAATTTTTGAGGGCCAGTTTGCTTCTTGCCCACAAAAATAAAAACTGATTTAAGAAACCACTTGAATTTTACATGGACTTTATTTGGTTAACTGCTTTATGATATTTCTTCGAGTCATATACCAGAAATTAATTGTTATTTGAATAGAACAAGTTTTTGTAACTTGTTAATTTTTTTTAAATAATTGATAGAAATATTTTAAAGAATTTTTGATGCTTCCATCTCCTAGGGAATAATAGAAGTGTAACTGATTGGATTCTAAGTAAGTAAAAGTCTTATTAATCATTGATTTTGCTTAACAACAGTATAAGAATTCAATAAAGATCAGAGAATAATAGTATGAAATACTATCAGAATAAATAAGAAAGGTATGGTGCTTCAGACCATGGAAGAGATGTCAAATGTCGAATACACAATGAAAGATGTCAAAAGAAATATTCAAGGGAAGTTTTGGTTTTGTTAAATGGGAGTTTGTGTGACAATTTGGGAAATAAATCCAAATGTAACTGAATTTATTCCATTCTCATTTTAAGTGAAATATGTTTCTCCTAATAAGATGCTTTTGATAAGTTGGAATTTATTGTACTATTTGGCATTAAGACAAAGTGTTGGGAAAAAAGCATATATCTGGAAATTTGTTAATTTGTGACTTTAAAACAAGTAACCCCTGTTTACCAATCTATAATATGAATTAAGATAATACTTCTGACTAATTTGATAATTCATTGTATTAAAAGTGATAAATACTTTATTTCAATATGCTTTTGGTTATAGATTAAACTGCTCTATTATTTTGGTACATACATATTTAATTGTCAAAAGAATGCTTTTACATATTAAAAACTGTTAATTTGTAAGTGCAATACACATTTACAATATTTTTATTTAATTTTAATTGAGAACTAGAATGACAAAAAGAAAAGATTGTGAAACTTTGACTTCCTAATCTGCAACAAGTAAGGATAGATAATCATCTAATAGTCCTGCCCAACCACCTTTCAGGATGGTTTGTAAGAAGCTCTTGTTGACAGAATACTTGACATTAGACCTTGCCCATAATTTACATAAAGTATTATGAAAATGTTGTGTATTGTGATTCTCAGTGCTCCATTAATCATATTAACTTTCTTTGTGAAAACTCTCAAGGACTTGATTTGGGGGTAAACTCTGCCCTGGATTGAATTGAATAGAGTTTTTGGCTGGGTAGAAAAATCAGCCCTCTGCCTAGAATAATTCTATCAATAACACTTAGACTAACATAGCTTGAGCTAACCTGAAACTAAATTGGTAAAGCTTTATATGTATTTCTTAGTATTTTTAGTATACAATTAAGTATAAGCTAATAGTGTGCAATTTGGTAACACGAACATAGAAGAATAGTTTCCTTTGTAATTTAAATATAAACTCATTTGTTGAGGAGCTGTCTCAAAGCTGCTACTTATTTATAATTGAATGCATTAAAAATCTCTCTCTTTTTTGTAAGATGTGTAAGACGTGTTATTTGACATGGTTATAAGTTTGTTTCAGCTCTGTGGGTGCTATGGTATAAATTCTACAATACTTAAAATAGGAAGTTATGAAATATTTTTCAATGTTAGTTCTTATCATTGTGAAGCAGAATTCATCAAATGTTGGAATGTTCTGCTACTAATCATTGGAGCTTTAAGTAGGAGGTGTCAGAAAAATTTCTACAGGGATAACTGGCTGGTGGTGTCCAATCATTTATAGAGACCTTGCTTTTTGAAAGAAGTGAGTTCTACTTAAATTTGTTCTGCTGTATCAAAGCCACATGTGATTTTCTATGCAAGATAATTTGGAAATGCATTCAACTGTGTTGAGGTCACTTGACTGGTAATGAATTTTGTTTCAAGTTTCAGATTCATAATATTATAAAATTTGGTAAACTACTATGTCAAATATGCTATTAGGAAAGCAACTTCTCTTTTGGTCTGGACATTGTTAGATTATGAACTGAATGTTAAAAATATTTGAAAGCTGTTATTTCATGACCCTTAATGATCATATGTTATAATATTCTGAAGTATTGTAATTTAAGAAATTTGGAAACTTCCAGGTTTGCCTATAGTAAAGAGAAAGTTTTATCTGAAATTATTGGGTATCCACTTAAAAAAAAACTTACTCCTCTCCCCCATTGCAAACACTCCTTGATGAGATGGGGAGTAATTAGGAATTTGTTTATAGTATAGGACTGTTCATTGTGAATTATGAAGTTATATCTGACATAGTCAGTACTGAAGTTACGTTTTTAACAAGCTTAGTCTTACCAGGCCCCAGTCATAGATATTTTGTTTTCCTGTAGGGGTTAATATACCTTAAGAGATGATCATGCATTAGTCTGCAAATAACTATCAGTTTTCCCTAAGACATTTGGTTTGAATAAACTTCCTATGTTCCTTGTCTATGTAAAATTATATATTATAATTATTTTATTGATTCTTTTTATTCTAGGAAGAGTTTAAACTAGAAAAGTAGAATAATCTGCAGAAAAGGATGTTGTGTGACTTTTGGACTTTTTACTTGAAAGCTCACTTGCAACATGAGAGTAATTTATATCTAGCCCTAAGCATGCTTAGCGAAACTTACTATTTAAGGTGGATTCTTATGGGATTATAATTGATATTCTGTGTCTGATTCCAGGTATAAACATCAAGAAATGTTATTAAAACAGTGACCCATAAGGCCAGTAGTCCTATAGGGGTGAAATCTGGGAATTGCAGATAGAGTTCTGTCTCATGGGAAAGCAGGGAGAGTGACTTTTGGCATGGTCTGAAGTAGGACTATCCTAATTCCATTTGTCCATTATGACATTTCCTCTTGAATGGAAAATTTTCCCACCTGGATGATTCCAACATTCTGTCAATACCATTAGCTGCCTATATGACTCTTGCCTGGAATCAACATCAAGGTAGGGGAACATGTTTTCCCTTACTAGCTATGTCCCTTTTTTCATTTTTTGGAAAATGTCTATAATCATTGTATGTGATAGATAGAAGATATGAACACAATACTGATTTTTTATTTCTTGGACAAAGTCTGGGACACATCTAAGTTATTATAACAAGATGTAAGTATGTAAGATCCTAGCTATTCAATCTGAAATTAGAGTCCTTTCCATGTCCCAAACAACTGAGTAGATGAGAACTTGGGCTTGCCGTCTTCCTGCTGGTGGTTTTGTATTCCTGTACAAGATCAGGCCCTTCAAATTTCTCACAATGGTATGAGAATAATTAGACAATGATGTAAGAATTTGTGAAACCAAGATGTAATTTTATTATTTAGTGAGTTTAATATCCTAAACATTTTCTGTTCTGTATTAGAGAAAAGAATTTCAGTACAATTATCTTAGAGGAGAGTGACTTATGATTTATCTTCTATTGCTTCAGAGAGACATCCAATTCTACTTAGATTTGTTATTTAATGTGGGATTAACACTTGCATATAGAGCATACTCTGAAATGAAAGCAAATAACACCAGAGTCTGAAAAGTCTTTGAAAGCTTTGGTCTATGTGGCCATATTATCTATTTCACTTGAACATGGTTACTAATTGAACATGTTTTGTTTTGTTTTGTTTTTTTTTAACCATCTTTTAGGTAAATTCATTTTTGTGGCCATACAATTTAGGCATAGAAGTCACCTACTTGCAAAAGGCATTGTTACCTATCTGCTAATGTATAGGAGTAGATCCTAAGCAGCCTCTCATTCTCCTAAAGGGGAAATGAGAAGCTAAAAGTGAATAACTAAAACATATAAATGTTTCTAATAGGATGCAAAGGACTTGTCCATGTTCTAACAAGTTTTAAAAATTAGGTTCAGAATCTTTTGATTTCTCAGTTGTTATTTGAATTTCCTGAATATATCAACATAAAAATTTGCTAACTTACATCGCAAGGCAACTATATGTAATAAACTGAAGGTTGTTCCATTTCTGGGACTTAAATCTGTGGTGAACAATGAAATAGATGAATGACACAAATTAAGTGATAGTAGAATTAATATTAATTAAAAAAATCCTTAAAACCTTAGTTTAAATAATTACATTAGTAAATATCAAATTCATAAACATAGTCATTCATTCTACTAGTCAAATTCTCATTGATTCTTTTAGATTCTCCTTTCAGTCTGTTGTTGGCAGTGTCTAAATTAAATGTCTAGTTTAGAAAAGGATAGGAACAGTGAGGAGTATGGAAATATATAAATTCTGGTTGAGAGGTTTGATGTTCTTATTAGAACTATATGGTTTGAGCTAGTTCTCATCACATGACCTAGTGATTGGCAAAGCTAACTTAAAATGATTGTATTGAATTATAATTTTAACAGAAAGGGCATCTTGACAAATGACTTGAACTGGTGAAGTGGGTCTCCTAGAAGAGGCTGCTCTGAGTCAACACCTATTTCAGAATTCCTAGAAGGGAAAATTTCCAGAAGACCAGACTACTGCAGTAGGAAATGTTCTTAGAAACCAGACAGTTACATGAGACATCTGATCTCCAAAGTATGATGGATTGATGAAATAGACCATGGAAATAGATTACCTTTCCATTTCACTTTATTTCCATGCACCATTGTTCTTTGTACAGCATGCTTGCTGAAGGAGACTAACAGTTCAATGCGTGGATCAAAATGATTTCCCTGCTGCTGAACCTGGAGCTTGAGCCTGTTGTTCTGACCAGATATCATCCTTCCTAGTCTTCCTCAATCTTCTCCACAAACTTTTGGCTGTTGAAGTATAACAACTCATCTAACACCTTCCTGAGGCTGTGCCTTCCGTGAGACTCCCTCTTTGTTGAAATGTAGTTAACCCTGCCCCTCTGTACCCCAATTGGGCATTCTAGTACCCTGGTGCTATGTGGTGACTTTAAATTGTAATTTCTTTGCCTGCATTAAACATCCTGGTTTTTGCTACATTGCTAGTGATTTGTATTTCAGGTAGACAAGACTTCATCTCTAGTAGCCCCAAATTCTCTTCCAAAGGGACTACAAACCATAGATTTGGAAACATTATCCTGAATCTGGTACAACTGATCATTCAAAGCCAGAAGGCCTAAACAGACAATCCTTTTACTAAAATCATACTCAAGAGCCCCTAAGTAGAAATAATTTTCAGAGAAGTTTGAAAGCTGGCCAGAGGATAAAAAACAAATAAAATCAACTTGCAATAAGTTTAAAAAGCTGATATTAAGGAAGTTGTCTGGGGTATCCTAGTCTCCCTGACAAACTCTCAAAAATGACTTTTATATTCCTCTTGCCCAAAGGGTCCAGTTCAATCCACTAGGGGGCAAAGTTAACTCCATCTGCCTCAGGTCTGTACCACAAATTCATGTTTACAATAGTCCTGGCTGATGTAGTGGTAGTGCAGGGATTAACTCACACTTCCCCAGTTTCACCAAGATTTTGGCCCATGACATATAGAGTTATGCTGAATGTGGAGGATTTTAGGACCTTATGGGAAAAAAAAGGCCTACTGAAGAGAAACTACTATAAATCCTTTTTTGTGTTTTCAGCACTATTCAGGGGCTCATCTGAGTCCTTTGAGTTTTCTGTATTATCTTTAGGTTGAAATAAAAGTTGTCTTAAATCTGATAAATGCATTTGTTATTTTTAGTTCTTGTACAGGAATTGAAGACCTGATTGACTTTATGTGTGGAACCTAGACATGGGAGGCATAATCAACCAAATTAAAATTGATATTTGGGGCCACTATGCAGATATAATTTTATTTTCAAGAACACAGAGTGTGGGCTACAGGGTCATTGTTTACACTAGGGTGTGGAAGGAGGGAATACAACATTTTACACAATTTAGTAAATACAGAGTATATACAAATTGATTCAACGTGATTTGAAGAGAAACATTTTGAATGTCCTCTCACAAAACCTAAGGTGCACATCATACTCTTCCTTGCTTTCCTTTTTTGCCTATCACACATTCTGAGAAATGGCTGCTTCCTTCCAAAATTCCCATCCTCTTTCACACCTGCAGCCAACTCTCTTTTATTAGTAAGAATCAGGTCCAGAATAGATTTCTCCTTGTTGGTTTCTCCACCTTTTGAATGAAGAAATTATCATTAAGGCAAATTAAGAAATTATTAGCTGCTCTTATTTTGGCAGAAAGAGAGCTTCTGCAGATGTTCATATAATTGAAGTTCCACAACATTATCATATCATTCTCTGTGCCAGGTTTGTGATCTGTTCCTCAAGTTCCTCATCTATTTCATTTTTCTTTCTGTCCATGTGGAATGATAATAATACAGTCCTTGTGTTTGGCTCAACTACTCTTCACCAAAATATTTTCCATCATGGTTCTCCTTTCTGGTTACTGGATTTCTCAGGAATATATAGTTAATATAAAATATTATGACAGAATAACTATCATGATTGCTATCTATCAACTCTCCTATAGCTCAACTTGCTGTGACTTTATAGACCAAAACATGCTCTTTTGGCAATATGTGTTCATTCTTTCCACTGCTGATGTGTTTATTTGTGGATTTATTTGTGCATCAGGTGCTGCACCTACAAAAATATATGGCACCAAGATTTCCACAAATAAAATACAACTTCATATTGGCTTTAATTTTTCTAAGAATGTAAAGATGCTAGAGCCCATTTCCATTTAAAAAAATAATCTTGGCTAAAGAAAGATTCTTATTTCAAATTCCATCAGTCCATTAGAATGTGAACTCCTTGAGGGGAAGTGAGAGGCATAGATAACTTTTTCTAAATGTTTGGCTGAAAAAAGGAATGATAAATCTTTCTTTGAAAGAACGGTAAATATCTTGAAGTTCATTCATTATTATTATTGTTGTTATTATTGTTGTTATTATTGTTGTTATTATTATTATTTTGGTTGGAGAAGATTTGGGCATGTTTAAAGCATCATGAAAGGAACCAGCAAATAGTGAGAAACTGAAGATTAGTGATGTAATGGGATGTTTGGGGGGGAGCTATCTGCAGAAAAGATGGCAAGAGATAGGATCAAGTATATAGTGAGGTTGACCTTGGTAAGAAAACCCATGGCATTATCAGATATTGGAGTAAAAGAGGAGAAGGTAGAGGATGATATCTGAAATGAAGTAGAAGAGAAAAAAAGATCTCATGTGGATGACCTCAATTTTCTCATTACAATGTTTTCTTAAGCCATGAAAGGGCAGAAGAGCAAAAGAAAGAAGAGATGCAGGTGCGTGCTGGAGCCAGTTCTAACTGGATTATCAAATTTTCAGTGTGAGCATTTACATCTAAGAAATTGACAATTGTTACAAATCAGGACTAGATTTGTTGTTTTGTTGATTGCCTAAATTTAAGAAAGTACTAATAATGCAGACTAAATTTTAAAGTGTGTATACATACATTGCCTCCCCCATCCTCACTAAAGAACCTGATTGTTAAACATTTACCCGCACAACTTTATATTGACCTATGAACTTTGAGCTTAGCAGGAGTGTAGTAGAAGGTTTGGAGAATGAAGTTATGCCCAGACTGGTGAACTGGCAGCATTAACAGTTATATAAAGCTGCTAAATATAGAGTAATTATAATTGTCATTAATATTAATAATAATAATTAGCATTTATGTAGTACCTTATGGTTCACAAAGTGATTAACAACCCTTTTGTCTCATTTGAGAGTCACAACACCCATGAAGATAAAGCACTACAGATGGTTATTTAACTAAACCAACTTGCATTGGGAGGGAAGGTAAAGGAATAATCTTTTATTAAGTACTTATTATTTTTTAGGCACTAAGATAATTTTTTTGCAAATAGTAAGCATATCATGTGATCCCTGTAACAACCTTGTAAGGTTATTATTCCCATCTTGCAGTTTGGTAAACTGAGGCAGATAGAAGTTAAGTGAATTGTTCAAGATCATAGTTAGTAGGTGTCTGAAGTTGGATTTCAATTGAGGTTTTTCTGACTGTCTGCCCAGTGTTTTATCCACTGGACCACAAAGTTTGGTCACATTTAGGAAAGGCTCACTGTCATAGAAGCCCAATTGAGCTAAAGTGCTACCTTCTTGAAAATTTTTGTCTAATCCCTTTACTACTAGTGCCTTCCCTTTGTTTATTGTCTCCAATTTACCCAACATATAGTTTGTTTGTACACAATTGTTTATATATTGTTTCTCTGATTAGTCTAGAAGTTATTTGAGAGTACTTGTGTTTTGCTTTTCTTTATATCTTCAGTGCTTAACCCTGTGCTTGGAACATGGCAGGAGCTTAATAAATGCTAGTTGATCTACTATTAATATTTTCCTGTGATATTACATAGCTACAGTCAGAGAATACTAGGACTGCATAAGAATCAGAATTATAAGTAATCTAAAAAAGGCATCAGAAAGATGAATTATATTTTATTTATCTTTTATATATATTTATTTCCATGTTATCTCCCCCATTAGACTATAAGCCCCTTTTTGTATCCTCAGTACTTAGCACAGTGCCTGGCACTTAGTAAGCACTTAACAAGTGTTTATTGATTTATTAATATGTATTTAGTGTAAGTGACCTTCAGTATATTACTATGTCATAATATGTAGCATAAAAAGGTACATCTGACTGAAAGAGGAGGTAAGCTAGTCATATTGTTCATATTTGTGAGAAAAAATAAACTGACAGGGCAACTGGTACTTTGGTGCACTTGAGATATTTAAAAAAAAAAAAGAGAGATACAGAATTTGGCAGGACACTCCATGGAGACGGAGGGTTTATGGAAGGAGGAGAGTAAGAATGACCCAGATAAGAAACTGTGACAATATTTCAGCCTACATGAGTAGAAGGAGCAGCCATCAGTGAAATCAGAGATCCACCAAACTACCCAAGCATCCCTTATGACTTGTGCTCCTTCCATTCTTGTCCTACTAATTGTGGTATACCAGGGAACTACTATCTTCTAATATCTGAACCAGGTTAGAACCCAATGCATCTCTTAAGTTGTTGTTATCTTCTTTAACATGCACTGATACTTTTAGACATATGGAGTATTTCAGAATAATTCTAAATATTACTTTCCTAATATTTAATGATGTTGCTAGCTTTTTTGAAAGGACATTTATCAGCATTATACGTCTTACAGTTATAACCAAAACAAGTAGAAGAAAAAAGAACAAGAATATGAAGACGATGATGAAGAAGATAAAGAACAATAAGAAGAATAAGAACAACAAGAAGATATTTGGGTTATTAAGGCTTAAAAATATACTAAGACATTTTTGGGACACTTTGTATTTAAAAATGCTTTACTGTTATAACAAACATTTATTAGATCCCTACTACAGCATTATATTAGGCATTGGAAATACAGAGATGGAAAATGACATAATCCCTGCTTTCAAGGAGCTTACTTTCTACTAGCCTGATATAATAGATGTGTAGACAAGTATAGTAGAAGGTATGATATAATAGGGAGTGTTGGTGACATGGGAATAATGAGGCCCCCATGAGTATCAAACTTGTCTTCAGGTTTATTGAGTTTTTCAGCAAGGTAGCCCTACCTGCATGGGCAGAGTACCCAAAGTGAGTGTATATGGGGCTTATGTGTGCTTAAACCATGATGAAGAGGAAAGGCTTCAAGCAAAAGGGGATTTGTGGGGATATTTCTAGGGCTGGCTGATTAGGTAAGATACTCTTGACCTGAGTGATCAGCCTGGTTCCTGGAATCTGGTAACCTTTTCAGATCGCTAGGACAGATAGTATCACAATAAGATGTTCTTGCAGTTACAGCTGGAGGGAGTTATAAGACTGGGAAGTATGGCTAGGAAAGGCCTCTAATTGCAGAGCTAAAGCTTAACACAAGATAGTGAGAATTTTGATCAGTTCACCAAGATGGAAGGAGTTGTGCTCAGTGTGAGATCCACAGGAGAAGAAGAGAAATTCTCTAGGAATAGAAAAGAAGTAATATAGGAAAATTGGAGAGCTTTCACTGAAGAGGTGGAATCTGAGTTGAAAAAGATAAAGATTCCCTAAGTAAAATCTACAGGAGTAGATTCTAACAGCAGAAAAAAAGGAATAGGGAATTCATTTCAGGCATAAAAGATGATACATGAAAGGGCAAGATGGCACATCAAATTTAAGAAGTGATGAGGACCTGAATTAAGTGAGGGAAGCAGCATGAGTGGAGAGATGTTGCAGTAGTAGAATCATTAGGAACTGGCAGCTGATTAAATTTGGAGGATAAAAGAAGAAGGAAGAATCAAGGATGACTGAAAGTTTTAAGATTTGTCAAGTGCTTTAATAGAAACAATACGGTGAGGTAGTTAGTATAGATATTATTGTCCATAATCCTATACATCCCATAGTAGCACACATGCAATACTTACTTATTTGAATCAAATATACTCATTCTCTAATCCAGTAACTATATGCAATAGTCCTGCAATAAAAGTTTAAAAAGACTGCAGTCATCATATCAGCAAGACTTCTCTGTACTTGCCACTATGAATACTTTTACAAGGTCAGGATATATAAGAACTAGCTTAAAATACAACATGCAATCATGTAGTGTTGAGGGCATAGACCACAGGAAAAGATACAGCAATCCTATTTTAGTTTATTGTTTTCTAAATCAAAAATACCATGTTTCTCCTGTTTATTCTGTCTCAATATTTTATTTGACATTATGGATATATTTAAATTCTTCTGAATTTCAAAGGGTTTCATATAATGTCCTTGATTAATAAACTCAAAAGTGTGGAGAAAATGTTTCTTGAAAAAACTTCCATTTTATTTTAAATTGAAAAAGCTTTTTGCACAATTGATTTTAAAAAAGTTAGTTTTTTTCAAAATATACTTGATATTTTGCACTCTTGGGGAAAAAAAAACTGCCTTCTCTAACCAAGTTCTTCACCAGTGTTCATAGACATTTATTGATTAATTACACATTCATTGTGGTTGAACTCTCAGTGTGTAGTCAAGTTCACCAATTGCCTATAAGTGAATAGAGGAATATTTAGTTCATAGAATGATACCCATTTCCCAAAAGTTTAACTAGTTAGTTACTGGCAATACTAAGGATTCACAATGAGCAAATTTCATGGATAAACAAAAACCTCAGTGATGATAATTTTTTGGTTATTCTAATGCCTTTTCATTTTTCAGTTTATATATTCAATATTTCTGAGATTGAGGGTTTGGCAATCCTTTGGGACCCCTACCTAGACTACTTTAATAATTTATGCTTATGATTTTGGCCTAGGCCTGTCTGAAATAGGCCTATTTAACGTGAGTTTTCCACCTAAGTCCAGTGAATGTACTAAAATTGTATGGTACCATGAGCTAGGCTTATTGGTGAGAGGAGGTCTGTTTAATTACCTGACCCAGCTGTACTTACTAAGTGAAATTATATTAAATCTGTCTCTCTACTTTATATTTTAGTATATACTTCAAATCATGGCCATAGGGAAAAGGGTTATACATTTAGTGTGAGTATACATGCACAGAAATTTCCATGGTGACAGGTGTCCTAGGAAAGACTCAGCCAGCACTCTGGGTTACAGAATATGAGAGTCTAAGACTCTTGGATTTCACATTAACTTAGTAACTGTGTATAACCTATCATCTGACAAATATAGGAACATCTTTTATCCCCATTTTCTTTCAGTTAATGTTCAAATAGGGGTAATAGTTGGCTTTACCTGTTTCATTAGATTTTTCTGAAGGATAATTTTTATGCTTTGCTTTAAAATCCAAATGTTAGGCCTAAGTACAAATTACTATTCCTCCCATGGGCAAAACTTTTTGTCTAAGCGTCATTCTCTTTTATCCAAGACCTTCTTTCATTCATAAAATTTTTTTTGTGTTTTTTTTAATCTGTACAACAAATTTTCTTTCCCTGATGTTGCACATCTGTATTGCTTATTTATTACAACTAAAGACCATAAGCTTATTAATATCCACAGGAGAGAAGCATAATTTAACTAATTCATTAATTCCATTTTTGTTTATGTTTCTATCCCCAATGCTAATTGTTAGTTTAAAGAAGCAGCTCTTTCTCAATTATAAGCTTTCAATAATTGAACATCATCAAGGCACCTATAACATAGTGTAATGTGCACTAGATATGCACAGAAGATCAACTTGGGTCACGACTCTGACACTTATGTGTCAGTTATGTGACCTTGGACAAATCTGTTTCCTTATCAGGAAAATAGGTTTAAAATTACTAGTAATACCTAATTTACACTTTTTTGGTGACACTTCTTCTCTCTAGAACACTAAAGACACTTCTTCTCTCTAGAACACTGTCAATCTATGGGTAAGAAACGTTACATATTGTCAGTTTGGGTCACTTTATTAAGTGACCTTTCTTTCTTCTTGATCAATTTGTTTTGAAAGGAGTAGAACTTACTGAGAAATGATCAAGGTACAAAATAGGGATAGAGACTGCACCTGTGATTTTATTGGTATAAGCAACTCCTGGATGAGAAAATGCTTATCTACTGATGTTGGTTCACATTTTCTGTGAAATTTTTCATCTTAAAGAGCTACCTAGAGCACTGAGGGTCTAAGTGATTTGCCCAGGATCATTCTATCAGTATATTGGAGGTAGGCCTTGAACCTAGTTTTTCCTGTCTCAAACTCTCTATGTTTATTCTCTACAGTATAAATGCATCATGCATATCATAAAATACAGTATAAATGCATCAATAAAATACTTTAAAAATTATTGATAAGATAGCACATTGGGTTGAATATTTTGAGATTAAAAGTAATAGGGATAATTGTAAAAATTTATACTTGGGAAGCCAAGTGGAGCAGAGGTTAGAGTGCCAGGCATAGAGTCAGGTGGACTCATTTTCCTGAGTTTAAATCTGGCATCAGACACTAGCTATGTGACACCAGACAAATCAATTAACTCTGTTTCCCTCAGTTTTCCTTGTCTGTAAAATGAGCTGGAGAAGGAAATGCCAAATAACTCCAGAATCTTTGCAAAGGAAACCTTAAATAGGGCCATGAAGAGTTGGACGCAACTGAAAAATGACTGAACAATAACAAATGAATGAGTCCAAAAAATCAATTTTTATCAGTGTTAGGTGAAAGAGGGGAGTCAACTATATGACCCAATAGTGTGATATTGAAGTCTCAATAGCTAATACTATTACATGCCAGAATTACAGACTCCTGTACTGGGAGCTGGTACTTTGAACTGGTCAGACCATGTTTGGAATATTATGTTTAGTTCTGAGTGCCAAGTTTTAGTAAGAGAATTGGTAAGATGTAAAGAGTCCAAAAGACTGGCATTCTAAAAGGAAAGGTTAAAGGAAAGGGGTTGGGTGATGGAGAGTGTGAAGGGAATTGTGTGAAGGAAGGATGTTGAGTTTGATTTAAAAGAGAGTGATAGCCGTCTTCTAGTACTTGAAAGGTTATCATTTGCAAAAGAGATTAGCCTTGTTCTTCTTGGCCCCAAAGGACAAAATTGGAAGTAATGGGCAGAATTTACAAAGAATTCAGTTTAGGGCTGAATCAAGAAACAACTTCTTAGCAATTGAAGTGAAACAAATTAGAGAGGAGTCTCTCACCAGCCAACTGGTTCTGGGCTCACCAGAAGACTTCAGGGAAACAGTGAATGAATTCTTGTATAATAGCCTGTGGTGTCTTTCAACTCTGAGGTTCTGTGATTATATAACATGGATAATATCAATTGACAGAATAAATTTACAAAGAATGTTATGAGAGGTCAGAAAAAATAAATAATAAAACATTTAGAACATCAGGGTTTACAGTGTTCTCTTCTCAACAACCTTGTGAGATAGATTATATATAACAGTTTTAAAGATCAAGAAACTGAGGTTTAGAGAGTTTTAATGATTTGCTCATTTTTAGCCACATAACTGGTAAGTGTCAGAATCAGGATTTGAACACAGTGCATGAGTCTGATTTGGTTCTTGGGTTGTATCAGAATAAATCCCTTTGTTCAGTAACTTTTGACACTTTACTAAACCTCTGTAGCCTTTAGTTTATTTATCTATATATAGACAGACTAGGCCTTAATTTGTCCCAAGGGATATAAGACAAATGTCAACAGCCTTCTCAGTCTTCCTAACCACCCCTTGCCCTTTTCATTGGCATAGAAAAGGGGAGTTTGATTAGGGCAAGTTAAAACCAGTTTCCTTACTACACTTTCATTCTGTTCTTTTTTGTTTTGAGAAATAGTGGCTTGAGGATATTTATCTAAAAACTAAGAAAACAAGTTTCTGACAATAAGTTAGATGAGAATCAAGCTAAGGGACTCAGATAAAATAGTAGGGGAAAAAAAGAACAGTGCAAGAGTCCAAAGAGTAGACAGGATCTTAACCTTGGCCTTTGTTGCCTTCTGTGTATCTGGGTGAGGACGAGAATTTCATGGTCACTTGCTGAGGGGAGAGCTGACAGAGAAGACTTACAGCCCTCCCCTGTAGGGGAGAGCATACCCTCGGTGAATGGTGGGCTGTTTAACAGGTGTGTAACTTATGGTGTATAATTTACTGTTTCTTTTGCTAGGATGACAGAAACGTTAATTAGACTTACACTTCTCAATACCAGCAATCAAACTTTATTAATCAAATGCATGCAAACATTAGGTTATATTATCTGTTAGACGATACAAACATTAAGCCCACCAGGAACACACCACCAACCTGATTTCCTAGGGATTCTCAGTAAACAGGTCTCATACTGGTGCTCAACAAGGTTTCTCCTCTGCCCAGTCACAGGCTCCATGTCTCTGTCTGAGGCAAGTCCAGGCTCAGTCACAGCACTGCCCATAAGTGAATGCAGTATGCCTTGAGCCACAAATTAGGGGTGGGATGGGGAAGGATCAGAAATGCAGGAGCCAGCCCTACTCACTACCTCGGAGAAGACTGCAGTCTAATTTAGCAATTAATTTGATTGATTCAGGATGACATAAGCTAATGAGATTGTTGATAAAATTTTCCCATTGGTGATTTGTTCTACCATATATCTGTCAGTTGTTTACGAAAACACATTTTGTTTACCACCTATATAATACATATACTTATCTTAATATTCAAATAAAAAGTTGTGAAAAACAAACATCAAAGTACTTCATTACGAAATGGTGGCCTAAAACAAAATAGAGTGAGTTATGTTAAAACAACAAACTTATTTTCCCTGCAAAATGACTCTAAAACAATATTTTTCTGGTGTATAAATGAGTCATAGTAAGAATATGAAATATCAATAGCTGTACTCTGCAAGGCTGAATCTTACTAAATACAATATCCCTAGTAAATATAGCTAAATACCTGAAGACAAACTCAAGCATCTTCCTGGGGAGCAGCATAGAGCAATGCGTGGTAGGGGGCAGGCCCAATAGGGGCAATGTGATGGGATCAACCAAAGATCTAATTCTGTAAAGTCCAAGGTACGAAGTGAACCTATTCCCACGTGCTCTAATCACGTGTTCCTTGCATGTGATTTACTCCTCCACATGGTGCCCTGGCCACAAATGTTCCCAAGGCATGTTTATTCCTCTGGTGATGGTGTGGGGATTTGTCAGAAAATGACCTCAAGAATTATGACAGAAAGATTCTGTTGCTACTTTTATTACTCTTCTACTTTATCAAATGCCTTTACTTTGAACAAAGTGAGTCCTGTGACTGACTGGTGTAATATCAGTGGATGAGGATGTCACTGTACTGAGTGCCGTTAGCCTTCCAATAGTCCCTTAGTCCTCATTGCCCTTTCCTCCTTATCCCATTTATCTTCTAAGAGTTAATCAGCCACATTTTGTTACAATACATAGTTAATTTTGTAGCCTAGGGGCGATATAATGTTCCTTCAAATCCAAGAGGTCTTTTCTTCAGGGCTGTATGAAGTTTATATTAAATATGAAGTTAGGAGTACGATCACAATCAGTCAGAACCTCTAGTTAAGAAAATTCCTAGTATTTAGGCAAAGGTCTAGCTCTTGCACATAATTCTAATTTATTTTTTTCTCTAACTAGCCCTGACCTCTTTCCGGTTGACACAAAACTTTAGGTTACCAGAAATGTTGATTTAAAGAAAGAAGTTTAGGGTGTTTTTAGTGTCTGTTAATAAGCATATATAGGGAAAGGAAACTGGGGAAAGAGGAAGGGAATAAACACTTATATATCACCTACAGATAAAGAGCACTCTGGTAAATGCTTTGTAAATCTCTCATTTGATCCTCATGACAACCCAAGGAAACTGAGGCAGACAGAAGTTAAATAATTTATTCAGGGTCACAAAGCCAGTAAGTGTCTGAGGCTGAATTTCATCTTAGGCTTTTCTGACTCTAGGACCATCATTCTATACACTGTGCCAGTTTGTTGTCTTTTCTTGGATATTCTCTTAGTCCTTGAATAGGTGGGTGCAAATGGTAGCTTCAGTCAGAACCTTCTATATATTGAGTTATCAGCAGGGTCTCATAGCATGCTTTGATCTGCCCCTTTTCTGCTATAGCTCAGCCATCATTTTCGTTCCTCCCTCACTCTCTATCAGGCTCAGTTTGTTAAATTCTGCTTGGGGCTGGAAGGGCTGACCCCCCTGCTATTGTTGCTCAGCGTTTGTGGTCCCTAACTTCCTTATTCCCTCTCTGTCTTTCTCTGCCTCCAATTCCGCCTCAGAGATCTCTGCTCTATGAGAAAAAAACTTTGCCTCCAGTTCCAACAAAGTACCTATAAGCTCAAAAAGTTTGAGAGAGATCTTAAGTCTGGAAAAACAGAAGGTTGGAACTATGTGGCCACAGAATCACAGTGTTTTAGGGTTGTAAAAGACCTGCATGGTGGTCCCATCTAATTCAACCCACACTTAAAAGAAATCCCTACTACTATAACATATTAACATATGATCATCCAGCCTCTGTTTGAAGGACTCATGTGAAAAAGAACCTTCTATCTATTACATCACCTGAGCTACCTTTTAATTGGCGAATAATATTCATCAAGTAGATTTATGTAGTTTTACCCAAAATACCCAGAGGAAAGTATAATTCATAGATAAATTACTAATCATATAACTTTTCTGATGGTTTCTCTTTTAGGCCCCACATCACATTAGGAAGACTTCTTATGCCAACTTTATAGGAGTACATTGACAAGATAGTCAGATACAAATGGGTTACAATTTGCACCATTGGAAGAAATATTCATTAATGAAGTAACAGATCCATCAATGTAAAGGGACAATAATAATTAAGTAGTATTTAAAATTTGTTAGGACTTATCCATGTTTAAGAACTTCTGAAATTTGTTCTCTCTGTATGCATACCAGTTTCAATAGGACTTTGCTTTGATACTTTTAAAATCTAGTTTTATTCTCTTGTTGCTTTATGATATTCCCTACCTTCCCTCTAATGTCCAGTACTGGAGGTACTGGACTCTTATCACTTAATCCCTTCCAGTTTTAAGTGCTGTGATCTTATGATAAGGCTCAGAAGGTAGAGTGATGGACATGAGAGAGTAAAGAAACTGAAATTTTAAGGACTTCTCATTTAGGCAGACTATGCCTGCTCTGCATCAACATATCACTTCTTGCTAACTGAACCAAAGCAACTGGTGCATTTTATCTTGGAATTGTCAAAGCATTTAAATTCCTCAGGTAGGAGGAGTACCTCCAATCTCCTTTCCCATGAACATTCCTAGCAATCTAGTATGATTTTTCTAATCAAATGGTGATTAGAAATCAAGGTGATGAGACATGTTAGAGGTGGCAGATAGGTGTTGACAGACACAAGAGGAGTATCCATGACTCAAATAAAGCCCAGGCCTACTTTTCAGCACTTTGAAAATAAATTCCTCTTGGGGTCAATGGAACTGAGTGAATGCTTTGGAAGGTTAAGAATCCTTAGACTCAGCTCCAAGTTCTGATACTATATTCTGTGATTCTAGGATAGTATACAATCAGTTACTTCTTTATGACATATATGCCTCAGAAAGGAGGTGACATTTCCCCAAGGTACTAATCCGGGCTACTAATGTTGGCTCTGGTTATTTGCATATTGTTTCCTTCATTTGATTATAAGCTCCTTTAAGGCAGGGACTGTCTTTTGCTTCTTTTTATATCTTCAATGCTTAATTAATTTATGAATTAATTAAATTTTATTAAAATAAAATTGATTGACTTTAGAATAAGAGTTTGGACTAGATGACATTACATCATCCTTTTCTGGACATTCCCCTCCATCCTTTCACCCCACTCCCCCAACAAGAGTAAGGGTAAAGTTTATAGGGGAAAGAGAAGAATGAGGTTGGATGGATATTAGAGGACAAATGATGATATCTGCATAGTCTCCCTCAAAGTATATGTCTTTTTATGAGCCAGACTAGGAGTTTGGCTTCTTCCTCCTGTTAGTGGACATTTTCTCTGTCAAAAACTGTTTCTCCTTTTAATTGACACAGGATTCCTTTCTGGGGTTTGACCAAACCCTGGCATGGAGTTTTCTATGTCATATTAAAGTGACAAGTCCTTTCAATGCTGACTATCACGTGACTAGAAGCAGCTAGGAAGTTTGTTACCTCTGATAGGCCCTCATGAGTTAGTATATGACCGGATAGAAGGCAATGAATATCTATGCATGCTCTGCACAACCCACATTGCATAAATCTGAATTATTATAACATCTGAATGTTATGGTTTCTTTTCCCACGGAAACTTTTAAACTCAGTCCATTAAGACATTTATTCTCCTTATTAAAATATATTTTCAATATTATTAAAAGACTAATTGGGAAATAGTCTAATTTTTTATTAAAATTTGTGTTACAACCAACTTTCCTGGAACAAATCCATTTTGTAGTATTAAGAATGTCTGTAATTAACTAAGAATCTTTGTTTTCAGAATTGTCAGGAAAGCCTTTGCAGTTTTCAGTTCCTCAGAAAGAACCCATATGTTCTTGAAAATATCCTTAGGACAAATTGTCTTAGGATAATACCAATTGCACAGTTTGTTCTAGATTTCATGACTGTTTATGTGCTCATCATTTGTTTACGGTTGAAGTTTTTGGCAGCCTGTCAGATTAAAAGTCATTTTGTATCAGTTCACAAATGCCTCACGATCATACAGACTCATCTGTTTAGGAGAGGTGAATACGTTCCCTGATTTAATGACAGACTGAACCAGGACATTTAAGCTTCAGTCTGTTACCATCAATATGTGAGAATGATCTAAGGTGTCCAAAGATCGATGAGTAGAAGTTGGCAAAATCACTCAATAGAGGGCTCTTGCTTGATAGAGTGTTTCAGAACCAATTGCAATCATTCTAAACTCAATCCTTTTGCAGTGGCTAATCTACACAGAAGGAGCATCCTGTTCTAGGGATAGAACAAGAGGAAATGAATGTCAATTGTCACTCAAGTGATTTATACAAGGCAAATGAAAGAAGTGTCTAATGAAAGTCATTTATTGCAGGATAGGTTACTGGTGGATCAATTGCCTGATGCTTGTTTGGAACTTTAATATTGTCCTAATTTGTAAGTAAAAAGAAGAGGGAATAAGACTGTTGCTCATCCAGACTGCATGACCATTTAAATCCCCAAGAGAATCATCAAGGGAGTAGCATTCCTGCTATGTCACATGAAGGAATAGTCTTTAAGAGGTTAAACAATGAATCTGATATGGTTGTTTACAAAAAAAGTCAATGTTGCTGAAACCTGATATTTAGTGTTGAAACTATTTTATACTGATTCATTATAGGTACTTTAAAATCTCACATGGAAAACAATCAGTTTTTTTTTCTTTTTCTTTTTTCTTTTTTGCCCTGCTAAGGAGATGTATGCTCTAGTTGATTCTCTTTTGTGAGTCCTTAGAAGTAACAATCAATAACACTGAAAGTGAAGACTGGTGTGAGCACATAGGGCGTGTGGTAGGAGTAATATCCTAGCCCCTTCCCCCATGCAAGTTAGGCTAATCTTTGCTTTCGCAGTATTAAGACCATCCTTAGTTCTTGGTTGGCTAAGGGGACTAATGTTTTAGGATGTTGATATCACTTTCTGGTTGCCTGAGTAAAAAGGAGCCCCAAAGAGCTTCAGGGACTGTTTCATTCTTGGGGAGCTTTTGTTCAGCTGAATCATCTTCACCGTGTCCTCAATTCCTATCCCTGTTGAAGGGAAGCTGGAAGGGAATAAACATCTAAGCACTTTCAAATACTATCTCATTTTATCTTCACCAAACCTTGTGAGAGGGATGCTAATAGTATTCCCATTTCACAACTGAGGAAACAGGACAAACAGAGATTAAGTGACTTGCCCAGGGTCACACAGCTAAGTAAGGTGAAGTCAAATTTGAACTCAGGGCTTCCTGACTCCAGGCCCACCTCTCTCTATACTATGCCACCTAACTGCCTAATGAATATGCTTCTCCATATTGATCTAAGTGAATCTGCTTGTTCAATTACCTTTGAGTTTTTCATTTTGTTCCAGCATCAAACTTAAAACTATCAGAGGACTGGTCTGTCAGGTCCAGCCTAGAAGAGGGTGCCAGAACTAAGTTGTCTATGAATGGAAAAGAAATGGAGGATAACTTTTAAAGGGAAGAATAATAAACAAATTGTAATTATTTGATAACAAATAATAAACAATTATTGTCAATCGTAATTATTTTGGATTGAAACTTTTTTTCATCTTTCTTTAAATTTTTAATACTCCATAACATGGTTGAAATTCCATATATACTTTATTTTGTAGAAGTTTCAATTTTTTTTTCTACCTACTGACATATTCAAGAGGACAGCCTTTTTAAAACAAAGCAATGATTATATATAAGCAGCAGAACACAGCTTCATGAACTTGGCAATCATTCTATATGGTATATTTTAGCTCCTGTTTGGCTGCCAGTCACAAAATACTTATGTGAATTTTTAGGCATTACCAGGGCCATACTATCTAATAGTCATGGAGCAGGGCATTAAGAATTAAAAAAAAATGACTATAATTTATTTACATATTAAAGAATTTTGAAATTGACAAATTAAAATGAAGGATTTAAAAGAATGAAGTGAGGAGACAAAGCTGTATGCAAATGAGTAAGTTTTATAAGATTTATCATGCTTTATTGATATCTTTTGTTTTTACATTGAATTCATTTCTGATTACAGCTCTCCCCCTCCTCTACCTAGCAAGCTAACGCTAAGGAAATGAAAAGCAATAATTTTGGCAAAACTAGCTATATCAGTTATGCTTGGCATGATATGTAATACTCCACAGCCAAGGTCCCCCACCTTTGCAATGAAGGAAAGGAATTGTAAATACTTACATATTATCAGCTGTGAGAAACCCTTAGGCTTTATGAAAAGTCTTTAATAGGTTGATGTTCCTTTTTCCCCCTTCATTTTTATTACTCTTTAGTATTATTACTCTGCCATTCAAGGAACCTTCAAAAGGTTTTGTCTCCTTTGTTTTGTCTCCCTAGTTTTGCCACAATTGAAAAGACATTTTCTTGTTTTGTTGCTGTAACAACTAGAAGAGGTTCATAATTCCTTAGAGCCTGAGTGAGCCTTGAGATTAGAAATCTTATTTCTGAAATAAGTGATATATTTGAGGAACTGACAAGAACTCTCCAGTTAATTGTGGCTCAATATGAATTTTGCACTTTATAGAAAGACTATTTTTACTTCTTATTTCCCTTTTTGATGGAAAATTTTCTATTCAATAAGTGATTAGTTCCCAAACACTGGATTTTGAAAATATTGAAATTCCTATGCCATCTTTCTCTAAAAGAGGTATTATAGATCATCTTCATAATAATTTATATATATTTTTTGGTTTTGTGTATGTGTTGTTTAATAGGGAGCTGTTTGCCTGCATGAATGCTTGATTTTTAAATTTAGCTAGTGATCCAAATGCAAAATCTAATGCTTAGCATAACCATGTGGATTTATGAGCACCACTGGAATGTTGGGTTTCAGAAATTAAATTGACTGAATCATATTTCTCCATAAATGTATGCTTTTATAGCCAAATAGATCTAATATTGATAATATTTTATTTAAATGTTTGAAAATGCCATATTTGGCTGAGAGTAACAGGATGAAAATAGCTGTTTATAGAGGATAGAAAAGAAATGTGCAGATTGATTAGAAATAGAAAGTTTTTCAGTGAAGTGGACTTATTCTCTTTGGGCTTTAATGTCACCATCTCTAAAATGAGGGAACTGGACTAGAGGATCTCTAAGATATAAATACTGTGATCCTGAATATAAATCTTATATATATATATGTATATGTGTATATACATATAAATACATATATATATACTATGAATACTATGTATATGTATATATATATATACCCACCATGAATACCACAAATACTACTATATAAAATTATAAATACTATAATCCTATCTATAAACCTTCATAAAATATAATGTACAATTCAATTCAAAAATATTTATTAGTACAAAATTAGAGGCAGCCTGGAGAACACTAACTGATGATAGAGGATTGAACTTAGGGTCAGAAAAACTGACTCAAATTCTGTAGTAGAAACATCCAACAGTGTGACAAAAAAAATAATTATTTCACCACAGAGTGCTCCAAGTAACTTTCCTAGATGGGTTCTTAATTTTTTTTTTTTTTTTGTGTCATGGGGACCTCGAAGAAGTCTAGTGAGGACTTGGGAGAACCATTCTCAGAACAATACAAATACATAAAATAAAGTAGATGAGACTGCAAAGAAAGCCAAATATGTTGAAATAGTTATCAATTTTTTTAAACATGTCCAGGGGATCCCAGATTAAGAACTCATATAATATAATTGGAACTACCAATATAGCTCAACAGAGTTTCACACTGAATTCTCTACAAAATGAAATCACAGGAAGCCTTCCACCTCTAACCAAAAATACATCAGACACACATTATACAAATAGTTTTTATCTTTAAGGAGTTTACACTTTATTTAACTTCACTAGTACAAGATCTGGGAAACACCTATAGGTAGCTCAGTTGAAAAAAATAATCTGAAGTGTTTAATAGATTGCTAACAAAATATAAGCCCACTCAATAGAATATAAGTTGCTTGGGGGAGCTATTTTTTGCTTTGTTTTTGTGTGGTTAGTGACTAATATATTGCCTTGTATATAGAAGGTGCTTAATAAATGCTTTATGATTGGATTAAAATTGAAAGTGTGGCTTGGCAGAAAAACAAGTTACAATCTTCAACTTCTTTAAGAGACATGGTGTTCAGAGCAAGGAGGCATTCAGTTCCCTGCACTTTGCCTTCATTGGACATTATCCTGAATGCTAGTTCTCAGTGCCATATTAAGGAAAGAACACTGATCAATTATAGAGGATTAGGGGAAAATAGCCGGGATGGTTAAAGTTCTTTTTTTTAAATGCTATTTTATTTTTTCCCAAGTACTTGTGAAGACAATTCTTAACATTCATTATTTCTTTTAAAATTTGAGTTCCAAATTATCTTTCTTCCACCTCCCTAAGATGGTAAATAGTTTTATATAGGTTATCCATGTGCAATCATACAAAATATATTTCCATATTAATCATGTTGTGAAAGAAGACACAGACAAAAGAAAACAAAACATGAAAAATCTAAAGAAATTTTAAAATAGTGTACTTCAGTCCACATTCAAACTCCATAAGTGCTTTCTCTGGATGTACACAACTTTTTTCATCATGAATCTTGGAACTGCCTCTGATCATTATATTGCAGAGATTAGCTAAGTTATTCACAGTTGATTATTATACAATATAGCAGTTGTTATGTACAATGTTTTCCTGGTTATTTATACTTCACTCAGTATCAGACCATACAAGTCTTTCCAGGTTTTTCTGAAGCCTGCCTGTTCACCATTTCTTATAGCACAATAATATTGCATTACAATCATGTACCACAACTTGTTCAGCCATTCTATAATTGATGGGCATCCCCTCAATTTTCAATTTTTGCCACCACAAAAAAGGATGACTGTAAATATTTTTGTACAAAAGCTCAAAAAAGAAGGGGCAAGAGGGAAGAACCTATTTGTACAAAAATATTTACAGCTGTTCTTTTTTGTGATGGCAAAAACTGAATGAACTCTCTGGGATATAGACCTAGTATGGTATTGATGGATCAAAAGGTATGCACAGTTTTATAACTCTTTGGGCATAGTTACAAAGTGCTTTCCAGAATGGCTGAATCATTTCACAACTCCACCAACAGTGCATTAATGTCCCAATTTTCCCACATCTCCAACCTTTGTCATTTTCCTTTTCTGTCATATTAGCCAATCTGATAGGTGTAAGATAGTACCTCCCAGTTGTTTTAGTTTGCATTTCTCTAATCAGTAGTGATTTAGAGCATTTTTATATGACTATATATAGCTTTGATTTCTTTGTCTGAAAATTGCCCATTCATATCTTTTGACCATTTATCAATTAAGGAATGAGTTATATTCCTATAAATTTTCCTCAGTTTTCTGTGTATTAGAAATATGAGGCCTTTATTAGAGACACGCTGGAAAGATTATTTCTAAACTTTCTGCTTTCCTACTAATCTTACTTACATGAGTTGTGTTTGTGCAATTAAAAAAAAATTGAGACAATCAAAATTATCCATTTTATATTTCATAATGCTCTCTATCTCTTGCTTGGTCAAAAATTCTTCCCTTCTCCATAGATCAGATAAACAATTTATTACTCTCTTAATATGTTTATGGTATCAACCTTTTTGTCTAAATCATGTACTCATTTTGACTTGATCCTGGTATATGATATAAGATATTTAGCTATACATCGTTTCTGCCATACTGTCTTCTAGTTTTCCAAGAAGTTTTTGTTAAATAGTGAGTTCTTGTCTCCAAAGTTTGTGTCTTTGGGTTTATTGAACACAATTACTATACTCACTTTCTGCTGTGTTTTGTGTAACTAATCTATTCCACCAATCCACCATTTTTCAGGTATTACCAGATTGTTTTTGATGATTACCACTTTATAATATAGTTTGAGATCTGGTATGGCTAGGGCAACTTAGCTCACATATTTTTAAATGAATTCTCTTGATATTGTTGACCTTTTGTTTTTCCAGATGAATTTTGTATGACATGAAATAAATAAATAAATAAATAAATAAATAAATAAATGTAGGTAGAATTGTCATTTTTGTTATATCAGCTCTGCCTACCCATAAGCAGTTATTATTTTTCCAATTGTTTAGATCTGATTTTATCTGTGTGTAAAGTATTTTGTAATTGTGTTCATATAGTTCCTGTGTTTGGCTTGGCAGGTGGACTCCCAAGTATTTTGTATAATCTATAATTATTTTAAAAAGAATTTCTCTATTTCTTGTGGTTGGACTTTATTGGTAATAAATAGAAATGCTGATGAATTATGGAGGTCTATTTTATATCCTGCAATTTTGCTAAAGTTGTTAATTATTTCAACTAGTTTTTTAGTTAATTCTCTAGGATTCTCTAAGTATCCCAGTATATCATCTGCAAAGAGTGATAGTTTTGTTTTATTGTTTTCTATTCTAATTCTTTCAATTTCTTTTTCTCCTTTTATTGCAATAGCTAACATTTCTAGTACAATATTGAATAACCGCAGTGATAGTGGGCATCCTTGCTTTACCCCTGATTTTATTGGGAAGACTTCTTATTCCCAGTATGGATTTGCTTGCTGGTGGTTTTACATAGATATTACTTATCATTTTAAGGCAAGCTCCATTGATTTCTACATTCTTTACTCTTTTTAAAAGGAATGTGTGTTATATTTTGTCAAAAACTTTTTCTGTATCTGTTAAAATAATCATGTGATTTCTGTTTTTTTTTTAATTTGGTCAATTATGCTGATAGTTTTCCTAATATTGAACCAGCCCTGCATTTCTAGAATAAATTCTGGTGATATGATCCTGGAGATATATTGCTGTAATCTCCTTGCTAATATTTTATTTCAAAATTTTTACATCAGTATATATTAAGGAAATTAGGCTACAGTTTTGTTTCTCTCCTTTCACTCTTCTGGTTTAGGTATCATCAACATATTTATGTTGTAAAATCATAATGTAGTCCTCCTTACCTTTTTTTTAAAAATAGTTTAAATAATATTGGAATTTTTTTTTCAATGTTTGGTATAATTCACTTGTGAATCCATCTGGCTCTGGGGATTTTTTCTTAGGGAGTTCATTGATGGCTTATTCAATTTTTTTTTAAGATGGGGTTATTTAAATATTCTATTTTCTCTTCTGGTTATCTAGTCAATTAATATTTTTGTAAATATTTATCCATTTCACTTAGATTGTCAAATTTATTGGCCTATCATTGGGCAAGATTGCTCCTAATATTTGCTTTAATTTCCTTCTCATTGGTGGGAAACTCACCCTTTTTGTTTTTGATACTGGTAATATGATTCTCTTCCTTCTTTTTATAAAGCAAATTCACTAATAGTTTTTCTATTTTATTAGGTTTTTCATAAAATTATTTCCAATTTTTAATTAGTTAATTGGTTTTATTACTTTAAATTTTATTAATCTCTCCTTTCATTTTCAGCATTTCCAATTTCATTTTTAATGGAGGATTTTTAATTTGTTCTTTTTCTAGTTTTTTTTTGTTAATTTCATGACAGTTCATTAATCTACTTTTTCTCTGTTTTATTTATGTAATTGTTTAGACATAAAATTTCCGCTAACTACAACTTAAGCTGCAGCTTATAAATTTTGTTTTATTGTCTCACTGTTCTCATTATCTTTAATGAAATCACTGTTTCTATGATTTGTCCTTTCAGCCACTCCATTCTTTATTATTAGATTATTTAGTTTCTAATTAATTTTTAATCTATCTTTCCAATGCCATTTATTGAATGTAATTGTTATTGCATTATGACTACCACCATCTCTAATCTGCCCTCCCATCTATCAGTCTCCTTACTTCTTTTACCCCTCCCTTCCTACCTCCCTATCAGGTAAGATGATTTCTATACCAAACTGAGTATGCATGTTATTCCCTCTTTGAGCCAATTCAGATGAGAATAAAGCTCAGGTAAACCCCCCCCCCCTTCGAGGGGCAGCTAGATTGAGCAGTGAATAGAGCTCTGGCCTTGGAGTCAGGAAGACCTGAGCTCAAATCCAGCCTCAGGCACTTAACACTTACTAGCTGTGTGACCCTGGGCAAGTCACTTAACCCTGATTGCCTCACCAAAAAAAAAAAGCTAACCCCCTCATCTTTCCCTCCACAACTCTTCATGTGAGATAATTTACCCATTCTGCCTCTCCCTTCCATCTTTTTCTACTGCAATCTTCTTTCTCACTTCTTATTTTTTTATATCATACCATCAAAATTAATTTAAACCTGCACCTTCTATCTATATATATGCTTGCTTTCTAACTGTCCTAATAGTGGTTAAATTCTTAAGAATTATAAGTATCATCTTCCCATATGTGGATATAAACAATTTAACCTTATTGAATCTCTTATGTTTTCTCTTTCCTGTTTAGCTTTTTATGCTTCTGAGTCTTGTATTTGAAAATCAAATTTTCTGTTTCTCTTTGGTATTTTCATAAGGAATGTCTTCTATTTCATTGAATATCCATTTTTTTTCTCCCTGAAGGATTATACTAAAGTACCTGGGTAGGTGATTCTTGGTTGTAATCCTAATTCCTTTGCCTTCCAGAATATCATATTGCAAGCCCTCCAATCCTTTCATATAGAAGCTCCTAAATCCTGTGGAATCCTGACTTTGCCTCCATTATATTTGAATTGTTTCTTTCTGACTGCTTCCAGTATTTTCTCCTTGACTTGGGAGCTCTGAATTTGGCTGTAATATTCCTGGGAGTTTTCATTTTGGGATCTCTTGATTGGTGGATTTTTTTTAAACTTCTATATGATCTTCTGGTTCTACAATATCAAAATAGTTTTTTCATATGGCTATAGATAGCTTTGATTACTTCATCTGAAAACTGAGTATATCTTTAGATAATTTATCAATTGGGGAATGGCTCTTTTTTTATAAATTTGGCTCAGTTCTCTACATGTTTGAGAAAAGAGGCCTGTATCAGGGAAACTCGCTTCAAAAATTTTTTTCATGGTTATGATTGCTAACTGTATTTCCCTCTGTCCTATCCACCCATTTGTTATATTCTCTCTCTCCTTTCATCCTGTCCCTCCTCAAAAGTGTTTTGCCTTCCCCTCCAACTTTCCTGTAGGCCAATTCTACTTTTTAAGACATTTTTCTCCTCATTGGCTTTTTGGACTTCTTTTACTATTTGACCTAGTCTGTTTTTTAAGATGTTATTTTCTTCAGTGTGTGTGTGTGTGTGTGTGTGTGTCTCCTTTACCAAGCTGTTGACTCTTTTTCATGATGTTTTTTGCATCACTCTAATTTCTTTTCCCAATTTTTCCTCTGCCTCTCTTACTTGGTTTTTAAAATCATTTTTTAGTTCTTCCATGGCCTGAAATCAGTTCATATTTTTCTTGGAGGCTTTGGATGTAGGAATTTTGACTTTGTGGTCTTCTTCTGACTGTGTGTTTTCATCTTCCTTGTCACCATAGTAATTTTCAGTAGTCAGAGGTTTGTTTTTTTTCCCTGTTGTTTGCTTACTTTCCCAGCCTATTATTTGCCTTTTAACTGTTTGTTAAAGTAGGGCTCTGCTTCCACAGTGGATGGTCTATTGTCCCAAGCTTCAGGGATTTTGTGCAGCTTTTTTTCAGAGATATTTCTAGGGACCTGCGAGTTTTCAGTTCTTCCAAGGTAATATGATCTAAAGAGAAGTGTTTACTACTCTCCTGGCCTGTGCTCTGTTCTGTGAGTGACTGCAATCACTCTTTTCTGCCCTGGAACTGTGACCAGGGTTCCTGCTCCACTGAGCTGCAAGCTCTGGTATGCTAGTGCCCCTTTTCAACCTGGGACTGCCACCTAGAACTGCCACCCAGATCTGAGAATGAGTCCTGCCTCAGTGCTAGAAAGTAGATTCCTGTAATCTCCTTCTGCCCGTTTGTTTGACTTCTTATCGTCTGTGAACTGAGAGCTTCTGAAGCAGCCACTGCTGCCACTGTGATTCAGTCACCCAGAGGCCTGCTTTTCATTTGCTGGGGCCTGGGCCATGCTGATGCAGCCTGTACCAGACTGTTCTCCTCTCTCACCATGGTGCAACAGATCTTTCTTGCAAACCTTCCAAGTTCTCTTGGGCTGGAAATGTGTTTTACTCCATCTGTTTGTGGGTTCTGCTGCTCTAGAATTTGTTTAGAGTCATTTTTAAAGATATTTGACTGGGTTTGTGGGAGAGCTCAAGTGAGTCCCTGACTTATTCAGCCATCCTTTCATTCATCTTCTCAGGAAAAGGTTTATACTAATTCATGTTTTCCAATTGATTGTCATTATTTCAATGATATACAAAGTATATTGTGGTCCTAAAAAATAAGGGAAATAGATAATAATCCTTATTCATAATCCTTTCAAGAAAAGTCAGTCAGATGTATGATCAATCTCAGGAGATAATATGAACAAAGTACCTTGAAAATATAATGTATTAATGATAGATATTATATCACTATCACCATCATTATTATTATACTCATATACTCCTTGAAAACCCATATCTATCTGTATACAAGGTACACTGAAGAAGAAAACAATTCCCATATTTTGAAGAGTCTTAACTTTCTCTTTGGCCCTTGAATATTTTCTCAGCTTTAGCAGCAACTGAATTCACTAGCTTAAAGGTTCACATGGAGATATTTTTTGAAGACAGTCTTCACGTTACACTAGTTTACTATATGATACTCATCTATAAAAATTCATGAAGCACAAAAGGATCCTGCCTTAAAAAAAACCCAGTAGTAAAGCAAACAAAAAAATCGCTTGTATAAAACCTGATCTGCAACATATCATTCATATTAGAATTTCACCAGCATATATTAGTTAAATATTTATTTACAATTCTTCATTTAATAAATGGAATCTTTGAATCTTAGTTGATATCATTTAAATTATCTGATTATTTAAATTGGATGACATATTTTTTCTCTGAGTTCATAATCTGGTAAAGGGAGATTACTATCTCCTAGATTGAGCCAAATAAGAGTTAAATTTAAACCCTTGAAAAGGAGATTGAACCCTGGGACAATAGTAAATATCATAATGGAATCCATTATTCATTTTATTAGACAATCCTCAGCTGAACAAAGATCAGAATAGAGAGTAGATATTTTCACAGAAAGACTAAATCTAAATATAAGCCTCAAAATAAACTGTATACTTAAAAATAAAATGACAAATCTTTACAATTCCACATGGCAAAACAAAATTAAAAAAAACATAAAATGAAAAAAAAACTATTAAGCATTAATTCCAGCAAGCTTAGATTTTCCAATCCTCCCCCCCCAAAAAAAAACTTTCCTATACACTGTTTCTTTGATTAAGAGAGAATTAAGGGAATCCACAAATATATCAGAAGAAAATACACAATTATTTTCAGAGACCTTAAAATTGCAAGCAATAGAAGAATTCCAGTGTTTTATCAAATTCATCATTTAGGGGTAAATCACTTTCTCCTTTTGGAATTTGCTATCCCAATTGATGTGCAAATGGAAATTACTGTTCTCAGTAAGGCATACAAGAGAGATGGAACTACAATGATCTAGAGAATTCTTAGTAGTTCTTCAAATACACAATTTCTTTCAGAGATAAGTTTTCTGGAAGTTGCTTCTTCTTCTTAGGAGTCTGGAAAGAAGACTAAGCAACGTGTCCACATATATTTCCCTTGCAAATGGCTCTGTCTTCTAGATATCAACTACTTTAGAACATATCCTCAGTGCTTACCATAAAGCTTTTTTTCATATTTAACACTGAAGAAATGTCAAGATTCCCAGGTTCACTCACTAAGGGGCTTCAGTTCTGGGGTTCCATGGTCCAAGTTCAGTATTGGGAGGAGTCTGGCTTGTAAAGAGATGAGTCATTTTTTTTCTTATTGTCTTTGACTCATTTTACCTTCACTTAGGGTAGAACTCTAGGAATAATTCCTTAGACCAGACCTACACAACTTGGCAGTAGGTAGGAGCCAAAATTAAAATAGGCTAAACTTCTTCAGGCCACAGATAGGTTTTTAGTGGTTCACTTTTCAAGTAAAGGTATAATTCGTGATTAAACTATTTTGCAAATAAACCATATTAAAAAAGGGAAATTTAATTAATATCAATTAATTACACTTTTACTTAAGATTTTTATTTATCATGAAATCACTGCCCTCAGATTAGAGACAGACTGATGTGGGTCACATGATAAACAGGAGAGCACACGGTGGCAACCCACCTGCCAAGTTATGTGATGGGCACAATAATGACTAGTGGAAGGTGAGTTAAGAGGGGCATGGGAAAAGCACTCATTACACTTTTACTTTCTTTCACATCCTCTACACTTGTTGCTGGCCACCTGAAATCCTTTGGCATAGAACAAACAATCTATGGGCCATGTGCTATGCAGGTGTGCCACAGACCAAAGATTGTCTCTGTCTAGGTTTTTCCCTAAAGGAATTTACAGGGTCCTTTCTTGAAAGGTTCTCAATGTATAAAGTAGGTGTTAGCAGCTAGGTCTGTATTCCAAAGACAGGAAAAAAAAAGGTGTGTGTGTGTGTGTGGTGGGGTTAGGACCTATTTGTACAAAATCATTTATTGTAGATCTTTTGTGGTGGCTGAGAATTGGAAGTTGAGAGAATGTCCATCAATTGGGGAATGGCTAAACAAGCTGTGGTATATGATTATGATGGAATATTACTGTGCTATAAGAAATAACAAGCAGGATTATTTCAGAAAAATCTGGAAAGACTTACATAAATTGATGCAAAGTGAAGTGAGCGGAACCAGGAAAACATTGTACACAGTAACAGCAATAGTGTACAATGAAGAACTGTGAATGACTTAGCTAATTCTCAGCAATACAGTGATCCAAGACAATCCCAAAGGACTCAGATGAAACAGACTATCAGCTTCCAAAGAAAGAACTGAAACTGTTGGAATACAGACCAAACCATGCTATTTTTCACTTTCTTTCCTTCAAGCTTTTTTGTTTTATTTGAGTCTTTTCGTAAAAAAAATGACTTATATGGAAATGCTCTACATGATTGCAAATGTATAGAGTATATTGGATTACTTACCATCTCAGGGAGGAGGGAGGGAAGGAAGGGAGAGGTGGATGGATGGAATTTGGAACTCAAAACACTTTTAAAATGTTAAAAAATTTTAACATGTAATTGGGGAAAATAAAATGTATATAAAGAGTAAATGTTAGATATTCTTTCACCACCTAAAAGTTCTTAAAATAAAGAATCCTAAGCATGCATCCAACAAGTACTTCAGGAACTCAGTTTCTCCTAAACTTATTCAAGATACAAATCTTTTTTCTAAGAGAGAGAGAGAGAGAGAGAGAGAGAATTCCAATCATGGGTAACAGTTGGAAAGTGGAATGTCTTATTCAAGGAATAGAAATGAGGCTAGTGTCACTGGATCATAGAGTATATAGAGGGGATTAAGGTGTAAAAAGACTTGAATGGTAGGAAAGGGACAACTTATGAAAGGCTTCAGTAGATAAATGAGAATTATGTATTTGATTGTGGAGGTAATTAGAGTCCACTGGAATTTATTAAAAGAAATTCAGAACAGAAGAGGCTGCTAGGGCTTTGTCTGAAATCTACTCTAAGGCATACCTAGACTAGTATATGCTTTCATTGCCAAGTGTGAGTAGGTAGCATTGCTATCCATCTTCTTAACCCCTTTGGACTTTGGGAAGTTTGAAGGAAATCTGTCAGAGGCTCAAACCATACTAAAAGAGAGGAAAATTAGAGAGAAGAAATTGTCTCTCCCTTTAAAGTATATTGATGGCTATGCTGATCCTGTTCAATGGTCAGTTCTCTTCAACATAGCCCTCTTTGCCCAACTCATCAGGGAGTGAATCACAAAGGGATGAGCTAGGAATTTCTTATTATACAAGTCCATTATCAAGAGGACAAAGGCCATTTCTCATTGAATGTGACCAGGACAGAGGTTGTCCATGTCATTGGAAGTCACCCAGGCAGAGCCCAGAGTCACAGTTTTCCACAGTACAGACCTGTTCCTATATATGTTCCATGGAATAGCCACTATTCCATAAATATTTGTAAAATCAATTGGTAAAATCAACTTTATTGCTTCAATGGGTCTTTGATTTCATCAATATGAACATGCCCTTCTGCCATGCAGATTATGACCCATGCACATCTTATCATCCTTTATGGCTCTTGCTCATGTTTTCTCATGAATCTTTCTCAAAGGACACACTCAGTATTCTCCATTCTTCCTTTATGTGTCTTGATTTTATTTGACTATCAATACAACCCACTGTCCATCTATCTATTGGCCATATAGCTCTTTGATTATATATTTCACCTGGTTTCATGTACATATTCATTGTTGGTATTATGCTATTGCCTCTATATATCCATCATGCATCTCTTCACTGCTCTTTTTAGTGAACTATTTGATTCTTTGAAGACTATGATATTTTATGATTTATAGTCATATAGTTTTATCAACAGCTAGGTGGCACAATGGATAGAGCATAGGACTTGGAATCAGAAAAACCTGATTTCAAATTTGACATCAGATATTTACTAGCTGTGTGGGGATAATAAAACACCTACCCTCCAGGGTGTTATGAGGGTAAAAGGAGAAAATATGTGTAAAGTGTTTTGCAAACCTTAAAGTACTATATAAATTCTATTGTTGTTGTTATTATTATTTTTGTTATCATCATCATCATCATCATCATGATCAAGATACCTAGAAGATGTGATTTTGCTTCATGAGGAAATTGAATGTCATAGAAGGCACGACACAATTTCCTAAAAGCAATCCAGACAGATCTAGTCTTCTTATTCAGTTCTGGGCTGAGATCACAGGTTATCTTCAGTGCCTTGTCCCCTATGTGTACTAATGGATGAGCTCTACTGTCATTGGCTGAACTGGATATTTCAGTCTTGATAATAGGCATACTACATATATTCAGTTACTATTATTGTTTCCATTGTGGACAAATAACTTGATTTCTATTGACAAATTAAGGACCTCATATAGAAGGTTCAGTAATATTCTAGTGCCTTATTCAATCAGTAAAATGTTATGCACAAATAGAAACATCTAGAAAATCTCACCATTTAGAAGGAATTGAGATCTGATATAGGGATGATTCCATTTGGATTATTCATGGAACATAGGATCGTAGATTTATATCTGGAAGGTACACATTCAACTTCCACATTTTACATTTGAGGAAATAATCAAAGCTTAGGTGACTTGCCTAGCGTAACACAGGTAGTACAGTAGGGCCCTGATTTAAACCTAGGTTATCTCTCCAGTTCACAACATCCTCCAAAGCCATGGCAAATACTATTCCTTACTTATATCTTGCTTTGTATTACTTCTCTTGACAACATTACTAAGGAGAAGCTTGTCAAAGTATATATTCTTTAAGATTCAATTTGTTTTATTGAATCAAATACTTGCTTTTTAGTAGTCAACAAGTGACAAATACATGGAGTATTATATTATATTCACCATTCAGTCAATTATATGGCCACTGTAGTGAGGTTGAGTTTTTTTCATTGGTCAAAATATATCATGGAAGCAATCAGGCATAGTCATTGACACATATGAATAATAAAGACAGGAATGTGGATTAAGAACTTTTTGTTCTCAGTCTATGCCCTGGCTTAAATTCATTTGCATGCTAAACCAAACAGCATCTTGGGAATATCTAAGATGTGTACACCAAGATTCTCATATATCTACTTTTATCTTTTTTCTCTACATTTATCCTCTACATTATTCTCTACATTTATCCATTTACTGACTTCATTAGCCACCATGGGTCAATTACCATCTATGCTGAAGACTCCCAAATCTGTATATGCAGCCTCATTCTCTCTCTTGAGCTCTGATCACTAACTTACCATTCAACATTTCAGAGTGGATGTTCTGTAGATATTTCAAATGAAGCATGTCCAAAAGAAAAATTCAATTTTTTCAACTATCACCCCCCACCTCAAAATCCACCTTCCAACTCATCCTGCTTATACAAAGACTTCCTTATTACTGTTGAGGGTATCACTATTCTTCCAATTACCCAGATTCTCAACCTTGCTGTCATTCTTAACTCCTCACCTTGCATAATTAGTCAATTGCCAAATTTTGCTGTTTCTATCCTAAAACATTTCTTATATATTTCCCCTCCTCTCCACTCACACATCCAACCTACTAGTTCAGGCCCTCATTACCTTTCTCCTGGATGATTCCAAAAGCCTCTTAATTGGTTTCAAGCTTTTACCTATTCCAATTCATCATTCCTAGTGCCAAAGTGAATTTCTTAAAACACATTTCTCACCATGTTGCCCTATTTCAACTGAATAAACTTTAGTGGCATATTATCTATGGGATCAGGTGTACAATCCTTTCATATTTAAATCTCTTTATAACTTGGACTCTTCCTACCTTTCCAATCATCTTTCAGAACATACCCTTCTATGCACTCTCTGATCTAACCATATATCCTACTTATGATTTCTCATGGTACAACATCCCATCTTTTATCTCTGTGTCTTTGCATCATCTGTCCCACAAGTCTGTAATGCAATCCCTACTTTTTAAAATTCCCCTTTTCCTTAAAAATTCAGCTCAAATACCACCTTCCCCATGAAACTTTTCCTGATCCATCTTGCTGCTAGTTCTTTCCTCCCACTCAAATTGCCTTGTATTTATTTTGCAAATATTTGTACCCACTTATCTATACAGATTATCTCCCCCATTAGATTGTAAACTACTTGGAGGCAAGGACTATTTCAATTCTGTCTTTTTCTCTCCAGAACTTATCTCCATTCCTGACTTATAGTAGGTACTTTATAATGTAGGGGCTTATTTATAGATTGATTTTTTGTGTGTGGAGAAATTAGACTTGTCTCATTTGGCCCTAAGGAATGGAACTATGAAGATAGAAATTGCAGAGAAACAGATTTAGGTCCAATGTAAGGAAATACTCCCTACTAATGTGAGCCATCTGGAAGTATAATGGATTATTAATATAGATTCTGGATTTCTCCTTAGTGAAGGTCATCAATTGGAGGTTGGATGACTCCTTGTCTGTTATTCTATAGATAAGATTCCTGTATAGGGTTGAACTAGACAACCTCTGATGTCCTAACCAACCCTGAGATTCCATTATTTTGTGATATTTTTAAAAATGTCAATAGACGCAACTAAATTTCATTTTATTTTTAAAATGCCTATGGGTTGTTCTGAATTTACTACCATACCATTAGCAATTTCAGTTACTTTAATTTATAAATTCTATTAACTGTTCAAGTATCTCATTCATTCATTGCTTATTGCTGGGTCTGCCCAAGGTGGTGCCTCATCATCACCTAGAGCTCTTAACAATTGATCATCAGCTCTGAGAATCCATTTTCTTCATTTTCCTATCACATTTCTTTCATTCTGCCATTCTAACCCCTTCCACACTCCACTATCCTAAGATCCTAGGGGAGGAAAATGTTTAGATAACGTAAAACAGACTTTTCACTGTCCTTAGTGCTCCCAGAACTATATTAAAATGTAATTGGGAAGAATTTTACCAAAATAAATAAAAATATAATAAAAAATATAATAAAATATAGATTATTTTACATTTTAAAACTAAGTCAGTATGCAGCCTGTGTGGATCCTTACATATACATAAGTTACCCTGGTTTCTATTTGAGTTTGACACCACTAGTGCAAAGAACAAGTTAGAGAACCTCAGCAGATTGTAAATTGGTAGAAATTTAAGAGGGAGGTGCTTTGCACCCTTATTTTCTTAGTCTACCTAAGGAAACTCTCTATGTCATCTGCTGGGCAGAACTGACAACATACAAGATGTTGGCATGTTTGCAGAAATCTAAGTAACAAAAATGCCACAGAAATATGTTGGAGGCCTGAGAGAGGAGGCATGAGCATGGTACCTAGACACATCCCCTGGGGTAGCTGTCTCAGGAGTTGTTTCTGAAATGTTGTGTTTTAGTATAAAAAACCCTGGAGATTGGAAGTAGGATGAAATGATATTATTTCCTCTTTCTTCTGTAAGATTATTTGATTTTAATTAATTTATTTAGATTTATCAACAATCACTTCCATATGCTTTTGAGTTTAAAATTTTTCTCCTCTTTCCTCCCCACTAACCTCCCCAAGATGGTACACGATCTGAAAAAGGCTATACATATACATTCCTATTAAACATATTTTCACATTAGTGATGTTGTGAGTAAGAATTAGAACCAATAGGAGGAACCACCAGAAGGAGGAAACAAACTCAACAGAAGAAAAAAAAATAGCAAATTGTATGCTTCTATCTGCATTCAAACTCCATAGCTCTTTCTTTGGATGTGGATAGCATTTTCCATCACGAGGCCTTTGGAGATGTCTTAGATCCTTGTATTGCTGGAAAGGGTTAAGTTTATTAAGATTAGTCATCGCTCAACATGGCTGTTACTGTGTACAATGTTCTCCTGGTTCTGCTCACTTCACTGAGCATCAGACCATACAAGTCTTTTCAGGTTTTTCTGAAGTCAGTCTGTTCATCCTTTCTTATAGCACAATAGTATTCCATTCCATTTATATACCACAACTTGTTCAGTCATTCCCCAATTAATGGGCATTCTTTCAATTTCCAATTCTTTGCCACCACAAAAAGAGCTGCTATAAATATTTTTGTACATGTCTTCTATAAGATTTTGAAAGCAGGAAGTAGAGTGTGCTTCAACAGCAAAAAGTGTAGGAAATCCTGACAGAAGACTAGACTGGGAGAAAGTTAGATTTCAGATTTTATAAAGATCTTCCTCTCTTCCTTCCTTCCTTCCTTCCTTCCTTTTTCTTTCTTTCTTTCTTTCCTTTTTCCTCCCCCCATCTCTCCCTTTCTTCCTTTCTTTCCTTCCATCATTCCATGCCTTTTTACTTTCCTCTCTTTCTTGCTTTGAACCAGAGATTTTAATCTCAAAAAGAATTGAGTAAGAAAAACAAGGCAATCAGTGGTTAAACTGAAACTGTACACAATAGCCAGTTTAGGAAACACCCACACCAGCTATTTATTTATTCTCAAGTTCACAATTATATACATTCTGTCTACTTTGACTATCCATACTCACCCACAGCACACAAACTAGGCCTGAAACAGGCATTTCAAACTGTTGGTAGTCTCTGACTTTGACAAAAAGTCTGAATGATGGCTTCAGTTGACATATGTCTGAAATGGATAGAAAAAGCCTGCCAACTCCCTGTCTGAAAGGATTTCTCAGGCAAGAAGACCAATCTGACCTGGAAAAGGGAAATCTTTCCTCCGATCTAATAAAAAGTTCATCTTCCCACATTCCATTAACTTTGTTCTGAATTCTTGCTTAGGCAATAGAGGGGAACAGTTCATTTCCAAGTTTGACAAGTTTGACTGTACACACACACACACACACACACACATGCACACACACATACATGTACACACACACATAAAGCACACATATATATGAGAAAATAGACTCTTCTTAATACTACCCCATCTCAATTACAAAAAACAAAGAGTATTGCTATTTTAAATTTTTATGTAGTTGGTTTTCATTGCGCACTTATTTCCAAATATATTATTCTACCTCTACTACACAGTGAATAATCTTTTGCAACAAAAATTAAAATGAGAGGGGGCAGCTAGAGTCAGGAGGACCTTAGTTCAAATCCAGCCTCAGACACATGACACTTATTAGCTGTGTGACCCTGGGCAAGTCACTTAACCCCATTGCCTAGCCAAAAAAAAAAAATTAAAATGATAAAAAAAGAGAAAAAGAAAAGAGCTCATTAGTTTATGCAGTGACAGTGTATGCAATGTTCTACATCCATAGTCCCCCACATCTTCAGTGAAGGGAAAGAGGTGCATTCTCTCAACTCTTCTTTCTAGGCAGGTGTGATAAGTATAATTACATAAGCATCAGGTGTTGTTGTTGTCATTGTTTTCATCATCATTGTCCTCATCCTCCTCCTTTTGTAGTCCCTCTCCTTTATGGGTAGTTCATGGATTGAGATGGTTGTCACAATTCAATATAAGGTTTATGGAAATTTACAGATTCATTCTTCTTAGAAGCCAGCAGTTGATATATTACTATTTACTTGTTACACAATTGTAATCCACACACGTGGTCACACACATCTACACACATATTTGCTATTCAAATCAGGGATGATTTTGCAATGAAATTTTATTTGCAATTTTACTTTCAGATATGAAGGAAAAAAATATTGTAATATCCAAAACCTTTTATTTGGCTGTTTTATGTTTGACTTGACAACAATTGGTTTTTATTCACCTAAACTGCTAGAGACTCTATTGTTGTCCTTACTCTTAACACTCTCCAGTCACATTCACTAAACTAAGTATTACGGGTCACTCTGATATAGACACTTTCATTTTATCTGGATTATCTGAAGATCTCACAGGATTTTTTCTTTTTTTCTTTGCTATATTTAGTACTAATGTGAAAAAATAATCAGGCAGAAATCATTCATATTTAGAGGACAAAAGTTACTTGGTTGTTTTTGACTATGCTAGGTAGGAAATTACAAAGAATGACATACACTGGTTATTTTAAAAAGTGATGTTCCACTTTAAAGTGAGATAATAACAAGTCCTTTTGTGCATACATCTTAAAAATGTTACTGCATAGTTGATGAGTCTTAGTAAAATAGATTATACAAATTGGAATATTCAACTAACTCACCCTATTGTGAGGGAAAAAAAAACAAATCTACAATAATGATTTTCTTTGTGAAAGAAAAAGAAAAGAAATCCAAGGATCTACTACTATTGAATTCAAAAGCAGCAAACTATCTTTTTCTCTGTGGCTTTTATCCACACAATTTATAGTGCAAATGCAATTTTGGTATACAAATGCTTCTATGTTGAGAGCTGTGTAGAAAATAGAATGCCTAGTTCCAATTTTCTTGTCAAACAAAGAAAACAAAATCCTTCCCTATCCTCTGCATTATGCTAGTGCCAATACTGCCTCTTTGATGGTAATTTTGTGTTGTATTGTGTTTTTGCTTTTAATTAAGATATATTGGGTAAAATAATGCTTCATTGTATTGTACAAAATGCTGAACCATGGGCTAATTACAGAATCCAGTGGGATTCAGTATAGACCTCACATTGCTGTCATATCCATTTTTCAGTTTATCAAAAGTTACAGACGTATATTTTTCAGTGATGTTTTCTTTTAGCTTCTCTTGACCCAAATGAAAGAAACTTACCTTACCTAGGATGCCAATTTAATGCTTATTTCACTTGCCTAGAGCTCTGTTTTTGGGTTTACCCTGCCTTTTGCACATTAAGACTATATTCCACACTACCCAAAAGTTTCCCTGCAGAATGTTTGGTTTTAAAAGGAGTAACATTCATGGAAGGCGGTTCATTAGCAGAAAGTAGGTTGGGCTCCAGTCAAATACAGAAGAAATGCTACTCTCATCTTTATTTAAACCTTATTAACCTTCTTAATTTAGTCATTAGGTCTTATTGAAAATAAACCGAATATAGTCATTATGTGTGAAAAGAGAGTAGAATCAATTTTGACATTAAGTTAAAGGGTAAAAGCTCTAGATCTACCAGCTAAAGACAAAGTGGTAAGTTATTTAGTGCAAGCCAATTGCAGGGTAAAGAACAAGTATATGTTTCAAATTAAAATGGAATTTATCAAGAAGCCATTGTTTAAAGAGCTTGTGAAGAAGTGGTATAGACATAATTAAGGGTCAGATATATTACTTCATAAGGAATCCTATAGACAAATTCTTATTTGCAAATTTGACTGGCATTTATGGAATAATTATTTTGTTTCCCTTGGTTTCTAAATAGGATGCACAAAAGGGGTGTACCAAGTAGTAATAAATCATACTTTTGTAACAATTGGCTGAGAATTTTTCGTTGCATTTTAAAAGTATAATGTGGAAGATTTTAAGAATAAAGAGAAGCCTTCCGGTTATTTTAAAATAGACCTTTTAAATAAAATGTCAATTGGTGTGAATGGGTTTGTTTGCATGTTCTTTCTGGCCTTTTCTTTGTGTGTCTGGAAACTGTCAGTTACCTCTTGGAAGTACATTTTCTGCAAACATCATTAGGGTTTTTAGAACTAGCTAATCTTTCATTGAACTGCACTGGATTAAGAATGGTAATTGTGGCTGCTACTGCTGTCATTTCTATTCTGCATACTATATACAGTGAGGCTTATTAAATTATTGCCTGAAACTGTACAGTAGACTTTAAGTGAACTATGAGTGCCTTTCATCCCCAAGAAGAGCAGTCATAATTGTGATAATCAGATGAGGCTAAATGGTAAACTGGAGAGGTACTATTCTTTGCATCTAGTTGGAGATTCAGTTTTAGTCTAAGAGTCACCTGGCTGTTTACTGCAGTCCCAAAGAGACAGGATTATAGAGAAAACAGCAAGTAACAAGAATAGGTATTTTGGGGAAAATCAAAGCACTGATACATGGTAAGGCAGATATAAAGGGAGTAAGTATATCATGATTTCTGCCCTCATGGATTTTGCTTTCTCGTTGTAGAGTAAAAATAACAAGTTTCCACATGTAGGAAGGCTCATCCCCCCGATATGTAGTACTGGAAGTATAATTGAGTGACTTAAAAGGAGGCAGAGTATACATCTCTAGCCTTTTTTCTCCCTGCCCTTTTCCAAGAGAGACTTTATTTCCTGCCAAGAGAGAAAACAGGAAATAGGGGCAAGAATTTTGGCCACTCTGTCCTCCTCAGAGAGGGAATACTGGGTTAGAATGATGTCTATCTTTTCCCTTTCTACCCCAAATGTTCACATGGACTATTTGTGCCTGACCTGTGGTAGAGCATTCTGAGCTCATGTTGGTTTGATCAGCCACAGTCAGACATTGCAACTTAACTCTAGATAGTGATGTCGTTTTGGTCCTCTTTGAGAACAAAGAGCAACACCCAATACCAACCAAAATATTCTCCCTCAAATATTTTTAGTCCAAGTGATGTGATCAGGTTCAAGATAACTTCTGATCAGTGTTCAATTTTGAGAAAGAGGACTTCAAACTCTATATCCAAGATTTGACTCCTTTTCCACCAAAAAAAACCAAAACAGTTTTGCAATGAACATACATAACAATTAGCAAAGAAACACATTTATTCACGCCAAAAGGAAATCAAAAATGCCTCTATATACACAGGTGATTTCATTTCATCCCAACTTCACCAACAGATTGCCTTTTCTATAATTCCCACTCTCACTCTTCAATTTCTCTGTTTACTAGCTGCTTCTCTGCTGCCTGTAAACATGTCTATGTCTCACTAATCCTGAAAAAGAAAAACACCTTACTGAATCCATTCACCTGTGCAATCTATTATGTTGTATCTCTCTTGCCTTTTGTAGCTATGCTCCTTGAGAAGGCTGTCTATAATTGATGCCTCCACTTCCTTTCCTCTCATTTTCTTAACACGAATATAAAGTCTTCTATTTGACATTCAAAGTCCTTCATAACCTTGTCCCCTCCTACCTCTCTAGTCTTCTTATAGATGACTCCCATATACACAATCCAGTGCCATTGACCTAGTGGCTGCTCTTTTCACAGGACACTCTGTCTCCTATTTCTGAGCATTTGCCCTGGTTATCCCCCATAGAGAGCCTGGAATGCTCTGTCTCTGCTGAGCATCTTCACCTCCTGGCTTCCCAGGCTTCTTTCACTTCCCAGCTAAAATCTCATCTTCATACGAAGCCATACAGTTTCCTATATGAATCTTGCTTAGAGTGTTGGTGATCAGGGCATTATAGTCTCATGAGACTGAAGATCTAGAGTTGGAAGGAACCTTAAAGACCATCGAGTCAAACCTCATAATTTTAGAGATGACAAAACTGAGATTCAGGTTAAATAATTTTTCTAAGGTCATATAGGTAGTTAGTATCGTAGGTAGGATTTGAACTGAAATCCTCTGAATACAGACAGTGCTCTTTCCACTGTGCTACACTCTTCACTATACATAGACGCTTTTATTTTTTCTATCTAAATAAAAAACTGATGAAACATGCAATGGTAAATGGTAAATGAGTTATAAGGGTAAAAGTACATACTATATGGCTACTCAAAGGGGAGAAGTAACCATGTGAGTGAGATTGTTCAGTAAGAGTTTCACAGAGAGAGCAGATTTGATCTGGGATTTGATGAATAAATAAGACTTTTATAAAAATATGATGAGGCCCTGTCCAGACAGACACTACAAAGTGGTACAGAGACAGAAATGTTCGTAGTATTTTTGGAGGACAGTGAATAGACTTGGGAGCTGGGAAAAACAGTGAAAACAGAATGATTCTTTAGAAAACAAGTCCTTTCTTTGAAAAATGAGCAACTCTTTTCAAATAGCATAACTATTTTTTGTTTATCTGAACAGATAGAATTATAGATTTCTTAGAACTCTAAGGAACCCTACAGATGAGAGTATGCTGGCAAATGTTTAACAACTGCCTTTCAAAAGAAAGAAAGTACACATGACATTTTTAAGTTTAATCTAATCTGTATTAATGACATTTTCTCCAACACTTTCTTAAGTCTATGCAATCAACAACAACAAAAAAAATCCCTCCTTTGTAGTGTTTTCAGATTTCTGAGGTATAAATGCTCACACTGAAAATTAAACAATCTTTTGAGCTGGTTCCAGCTTCAGATTATCTAATCCAATCTATTAATTTTACCGATGAGATGAGGAAGCTGAAATCTAGAGAAGCAAAGGAACTTGCTCAAGTTCACTCTGTAGTGGAACAGGTGGGATTTGAATCTAGTTCTTCTGACATCAAAGCTATCACTTCAAATCATTAAATGTTCTCATGTCTCTTTTTTCTTTAGTATTATTTTATTGTCTTTTATTTCCTAAGTCTTTTCATTTAAATTATGCATCTTCTGTTTTATTTCAGTTGTTCTTCATAAACTGCAGAAATTCTACATTGCTTGGTACAAAATAAATGAGGAAAAATAAAGGAAAATTGAATCTAACTGTGAGTGCCTTTCATTTCTCTATAAGGGAAAATGGCAAATTAAAGTTGACAGATGTTAGCATGTTGACAGAGAGAAGCATAACATTATTTAATATAGTAGATATCATTTCAATAAGAATTTTCCTTTTCAGGGATTGAATATGGCTTTTGATTGTATGAAGAAAAGACAAAGAAATGCAAATGTTCCAAAAAAATCCACAGTTTGACCTTTGACCCTCCTAGTCTACCCATGGCCACTCATCAAAATTTTATGTGTAGTCTCAAAAGTCATTCAGAGTTCACCAAATCAAATTACCTCTCACATTACCCTTTTACCTATCCTAACATGTTTCCCCCTTACTCCCCCCACCCACCTCTGACAAACACAGAATGATCAGATTTCCTATTGTCTACCTGTCTGCAAAGAGAAATATTTTGGGTAGGTATCTCTTCATCAGCTGATATAAATTAGCATAATAAATGGTGGGTCCTCATTTGTGATGAAATGACAGAATTATTATTAGTTGATTCAAAATTGCTTGCTTTTCTCTCCTGCTAACAGGGGAGATCTAATTTCTCTTCATTTTAATAAATTGACATATTTTCTCCTTTGCCCTTTACAATTTTAGGCTAAAGAAAGAATCCTATCGTCAAAGTGGAATTTCTTCCACCTGTCTTGAGAATTGTAATGCCATTATTGCATGTTCAATTACAAATAAGTATTCAGTGAAATATTGATAGCTCATAGTTTATCTATAAAAATGTCTCTTTAAAGATTATTGTCTAATGGGCACATAATTGAAATATCTGGTATGTTTAAAATGAGCAGTTAGGTGGAGAAATGGATAGAGTACTGGACTTGAATTCAGGAAGAACTGAGTTCAAATTCTGCCTCAGACATCTTTTAAGTAACTTAATCTCTCAGCCTAAGTTCCCTGATCTGATCTGTAAAAGGAGGATAATGAAAGCATCTTTCTCTTAGGGATGTTGTGAGGATAAGATTAGATAATATTTGTAAAGCAATTTGTAAAACTTAAAGCTATATGTAGATGCTAGTCATTTATTATCATTAATATTATTATTATCATTGTTAACAATGCTGACATGTTTTGACCTGCCTTGGTTGTTGTCTATGACTCCTACTTTAGAAAATTCACTAAATTCTTTCTTAAATATAAATTATGTTCCCCTTACTGAGAGCAAGTTTGAAATACCAAAGCTCATAAATATTCTTTTGATCCAATGATGCTTGTAGCATTTATAGAGAAACCAACTATATGCCCAAACTTAGCTCCATGTTCACTTCTGTTTTATTGATACTGCTTTTATTGCTTTTATTTATAATAATTAGAAAATAAAATTTCAAATTTTTATTTGTAAATTTTAGCCAGTTTTTACTATACATTCCCACATTATCAATAATTTAGATACAAATTCAAAGAAAATTTTGTCTATTCAATCATGATTTTTTCCCCCTACAAAAGTAGAAAAGATACCTAGAGGTCAGAAATGAGCTCCTTGTCTGAAAAGATTAAAAGAGAGGAGTGTCTGTAATGAGATGATATTCACTACTAATAAATATAAAATAATGCACACAGGAAAAAAATTAATAACTACCATACAAATCAGGTTTTATATAGCAGTAATCCTGAAGACCTAAAATGCCCTGGGTGTGATAAAATATCTGCCTCAGTTTCATGACTTCAAAGTTGTTTTGACATCAAAGATTTAAAAGTGCTCATTAATTCCCTTGTAAGATTAGGAAACATTTTCAACCAAATTCTCCCCTTCCATTTCAACAAACACTTATTAAAATTCTACTCTGTGCAAGACATTGGGCTAGGCTTTGGGCACACACACACACACACACACACACACCCTGATTACTACTCTCAATAAGCTTATGTATTACTGGTAAAATACAATGAATATACACATTAGTAAATACCAATAGATACAAAACAATTTCAAATTTGGGGATATGGGAATAGGAACAACTGGGGGGAATTGGAAAGGCATCCTGTAGAAAGATGAATCTAAGTTAAACTCTGAAGGGAGGGAGAAATTTCAGGGAAAATTGAAGGAATGCATTCCAGTTATAGAGGATAGCCTATGCTACATAGATAGGGGGGCTCTTATAGGATCATGGACCTAACTCAACATCTATTCCAGCTTCTTTATTTTTATTGTTGTTGTTTAAATTAATTTTTTTCAACTGCCAAAAATGTGTTTTTCTCCCTTTCAGCCCTGCTAATTCTACACTGCAGGGTGGAGGGGGAAGGTTTTATGCACTATTATTCAAAGTAAAGCAAAATTAAATTCCATGTTGGCTATACCCAAAAATGTATATCTCATTCTGCATATTGATCCATCACTTCTCTGCCAGGAGGTGCATAAAATTCTTCGACATTAGTTGTCTGGAAACATGGTTGATCATTCCATTAATCAGAGATCTTAAGTCTTTCAAAATTCTTCTTTTCCAGAAATTCCATTTAAATTTCCTGTAGACATTATAAAATATTTAGGAGTCTACCTGCTGAAACAAATGCAGGAACTCAATGAACACAATTACAAAACACTTTTCACACAAACAAAGTGAGATCTAAATAATTGGAAAAACATCAGTTGCTCATGGGTAGGCCGAGCTAATACAATAAAATGACAATTCTACCTAAACTAATTTACTTATTCAGTGACATACCAATCAAACTACCAAAAATATTTTATAGAGTTAGAAAAAATAATAACAAGATTCATTTGGAAGAACAAAAGGTCCAGAATATCAAGGGAGCTAATGAAAAGAAATGCAGGGGAAGGTGGCCTAGTCATTCCAGATCTTAAATTGTATTATAAAGCAGCAATCATCAAAACTGCTTGGTACTGGCTAAGAAATAGAGTGGTGGATCAGTGGAATGGGTTGAATATGCAAGACACAGTAGTCAATGACTATAGTAATCTATTCTTTGATAAACCCAAAGACCCCAGCTTCTGGGATAAGAACCCACTCTTTGAAAAAAACTGCTGGGAAAACTGGAAAAGAGTATGACAGAAACTAGGCATAGACCAAAATCTCACACCATATACCAAAATAAAGTCAAAATGGGTTCATGATTTAGATATAAAGGCTGATACCATAAGCAAATTAGAAGAACAAGGAATAGTCTACCTTTCAGATCAGAATAGAAGAATTCATGACCGAACAGGAGATAGAGAACATTACGAAAAGCAAAATGGATAATTTTGATTACATTAAATTGAAAAGTTTTTGTGCAAACAAAGCCAATGGAACTAAGATTAGAAGGAAGGCAGAAAATTGGGAAAGAATTTTTACAACCAGTCTCTCTGATAAGGACCTCATTTCTAAAATATATAGAGAATTAAGTCAAATTTATAAGAATATAAGCCATTCCCCAATTGATAAATGGTCAAAGGATATGAACAGACAGTTCTCAGATGAAGAAATTAAAGCCATCTGTAGTCATATGAAAAAATGCTATACATCACTATTGATTAGAGAAATGCAAATCAAAACAACTCTGAAGTACCACATCACACCTATCAGATTGGCCAACATGACAAAATAGGAAAATGATAAATGTTGGAGAAGATGTGGGAAAATTAGAACACTAATGTATTGTTGGTGGAGTTGTGAACTGATTCAGCCATTTTGGAGAGCAATTTGGAACTATGCCCAAAGGGCTGTAAAAATGTGCATACCCTTTGACCCAGCAATAGCACTTCTAGGGCTATATCCCAAAGAGATCATACAAATGGGAAAAGGACCTACATACACAAAAATATTCATAGCAGCTCTTTTTGTGGTGACAAAGAGTTGGAAATTGAGAGGATGCCCATCAATTAGAGAATGGCTGAACAAGTTATGGTATATGAATATAATGGAATACTGTTGTGATATAAGAAATGATGAACAGGTTGACTTCAGAAAAACCTGGAAAGACTTGTATGATCTGATGTTGAGTGAAGTGAGCAGAACCAAGACAACATTGTACACAATAACAGCAACATTTCGTGATGACTAATATTGATAAACTTAACCCTTCCCAGCAATACAAAGGATCTAAGACATCTCCAGAGGCCTCTTGATGGAAAATGTTATCCACATCCAAGGAAAGAACTATGGACATTGAATTGTTATTCTTTTTTCTCTTCTGTTGAGTTTTGTTTCCCCTTTCTGATGGTTCCTCATATTGTTTTTAATTTTTACTTACAACATCACTAATGTGAAAATATGTTTAATATGAATGTAAATGTATAGCCTATATCAGATCGTGCACCATCTTGGGGAGGGTGGTGGGGAGGATGGGGAAGAAAAATTTTAAACTCAAAAGCATATGGAAGTGATTATTGATAAATCAAAATAAATTAATAAAAAATTCTTTTCTTCCCCTGCCCCATTTTACTGTTTTAGTAAAAATTGTTTTCCTTATTTTCTTCTCATTTCATTCTGTACTCATTCTTAGATTTCTTTGTAATCATCTCTTTTATCATTTCTTATAGCACAATCGTATTACATTGCATTTATATAACATAATTTGTTCAGGCACTGGCCAAATAATGAACATTCCCTTAGTTTCTAGTTATTTGTCATTACAAAATGGGCTGATATGCACTTTTGTGCATAGGATCTTTTCCTCTTTCTTTGATCCCTTTGGGTTATAGGCCTAGTAGTGATATTGCTACATCAAATATACACAGTTTAGTAACATTGGGGGTACTGTTCCAAATTGCTTTCCAGGATGACTGTACCAATTCATAGCTCCATCAAAAAATGCATCAATGTTTCATTTTTTCATAGCCTCAATGACATTTGTCATTTCCCCTTTTTGTCAACTTCATCAATCTTATGGGTATGAAGTGGAAACTCCTAGTGGCTTTAATTGGCATTTGCCTAATTATTAGAGGGCAGCTAGGTGGTGTAGTGGACTTCAGGCAGTGGCCTGAAGTCAAGAAGACCTGAGTTCAAATCCTGCCTCAGACATTTATTAGCTGTGTGACCCTGGGCAAGTCACTTAACCCTACTTGTCCCAGTTTCCTCATTTTAAATGAGCTGGAGAAGGAAATGCAAACCACTCCAGCATCTTTGCTAAGAAAACCCAAAATAGTGTCATAGAGAGTCGGATATGACTAAAATAACTGAATAACAGAATCATTAGCAATTTGGAGCATTTTTCGTATAGCTACATATAGGTCAGATTTATTTTGTGGAGATCTGTCTATTCATGTCCTTTGATCACCTAATCACTTGGGGAATGATTATCATTCCTATAAATTTGGATCAGCTATTTATATATCCTGGATATGAGACCCTTTTTTTAAGTGAGATTTACATAAAGTATCCCTCCCTCATATATTTTGACTGTTTTCCACCTGATCTAAGCTACATTGGAGGCATCGGTTCATTTTTTAAAATGTACGCTTCATTTTATGTGATGCTTTCTCTTACTTTATTGGTCATGAACTCTTCCCCTATTAATGTATTTGAAAAATCATTTCTTCCTTCTTCCTATTTGTTTATGATGATCTTTTATGACTAGGCCATATAAGCATTTGGGACTTATCTTGGAATAGGATTTGAGGTGATGATATAAACCTCATTTCTGCCAGACTTTTGTTCACTTTTTCTTAACAGAATTTCTTTGTCCAACTAGTGAGTCCTTACCTCAGTACCTGGAGTCTTTGAGTTTATTGAACGCTAGACACTAAGTTCACTTGTTTCAGAATGATGTATATCTAATCTATTCTATTGATAAGCATCTCTATTTTTTTAACTAGAACTCAATTGTTTTTGATGATTATTGCTTTGTAGTGTAGTGTGAGAGGTGATACTGCTAGGCACCCTTCCTTCCCACTTTTTTTCCTCTCAATTTCCCCTGAGACACTTCATCAGGTTCCTCCAGAAAATTTTTATTTTTCCAGTTCTATAGACTAATCCTTTGAGAGTTTGTTTGGTATAATACTAGATAAGTAAATTAATTTAGGTAGTATTGTCCTTTATGTTATATTGGCTTAGCCTATGTCTGAGCAACTAATTTTTTTTTCTAATTACTTAGATCTATTTTTATTTACATCAATAGTGTTCTGTAGTTATAGTTATACAGCTCCTGTTCGTAGCTTGGTATATAGTCTACCAAGTATTTTATATGGTCTATAATTATTTTAAAGATTATTTCTGTTTTCATTTCTTTCTGCTGGGTTTGGTTGATAATATATAGCAATTCTGGTTATATATGATATATATTTTTATTTATATATTATATTATTATGATATGATATATGATATATTTATATATATTTTATATCCTGCAAATTTGGTGAAGTTATTAAATTTTTTCCAGCAATTTTTAGTTGACTCTCCTGAGTTCTCTACAAGCACCATTATATTACTTGAAACAAAGCATTAATTTTAGTTTTTGCCTATGCTCTCTCAATTAAATTTTCTTGTTTTATTGCTATCACTAGCAGTTATAACACTATATAAAACAGTAGTGGTGCTAATGGCATCAATACTTTACTCTTGATCTTATTGGAAAGGACTCTAGTTTATCACTATAATTTAGATATATACTATTTAATATGGAAAGTACCCTTTTGTTTGAGTTTTCTAGTGCTTGTAACAGAAATTTGTATTGTATTTGCCAACAACTTTTTGTCTATATAATCATGTGGTTTTTGTTTTACTTTACTTTACTATTAACACGGTCAACTGTGCTTACAACTTTGCTAATATTAAACTAACACTGAATTTTACTCATAAATCCACCATGGTCATAGTTTATAATTTTTTGACATGTTGTTGTAGTCTCTTGGCTAATATTTTATTTGACATTTCTGCATCAAAATTTATTAGGAATATTGGTCTATTTTTTTTCTCTCGGTTCAGGTATGATCAACATATTTATGGGATAGGAGGAATTTAGTAGGATCCCCTATTTTACTACTTTTACAAATAATTTCTGTAATATTAGAATTTATTGCTCTTTGAATCTTAGATAAAATTTGCTTGAATCTTTCTGGTCCCAGGACTCCTCCCATACCTTGGGAGGTTTTGTTGTTGTTTGTATTATTATTATTTATGGCTTGTTCAGTTTCTTTTCTGTGATTGGCTTCTTTACATTCTCTAATTCTGGTTCGGTTAATCCAGACCTTTTAAGATAAGGAAAATTGAGGCCCAGGGATATTAAGGAGTTTTTCCTGTGTTACCTAAATAGCAAATAAGTGGCAAAGCTGGTGGCTTCAAATCCAATCTTTGTCCACTGCACCACGAAATGGCATGTTATGTATAGGGAACAGCAAATAGCTGTAGGCTAATTTGCTTGAGTCATAAAGTCCATGATTAGGAGTAATGCCAAAAAAGCAAAGCAAACAAACAAAAGAGTCTGGAAAGATAAATTAGAACTAGAACCAGATTGTGAAGGTCTTTAAGTGCTAAATAGAGTAATTCGTATTTTATCCTGGAAGCAGCAGGGAACCATTCAAACTTTGTGAACCAAGAAGCCACATGGCCAAATATATGTGTCAATGTGGAAGCTTTGTGTGAGAGATATATTAGAGAGGGGAGAGAATGGAAGCAGGATGATAATGTAGGAAGTATTACAACATATGTTTGTAATACTTTTTGTTAGGTATTGTAATCCAGTGGATACAGCATGCAAACAACAACAACAATAACAACAAGAAGAGAACAGATAACAAGTACGTACAAGTTAGTATCTATTTAAACTTCAGATTTTTTTTTCTGTTAAAAGTTGATTAAATTACTGAGTGGATGTGCATGATAATTGTCCAATCTGGTAAACTATCCTAGGAAATCTACTATACGTATAGTCACTTATGCCCCATGTATTTCCCCCAAAGGGATATGTATTTGAATGTGCTTTACAAGACAGAAAGAGGGAGACCAAGGTTCTATCCCTAATGTACCAGTCATTTTCATTTCTTCTATACAATTTGGCAAAGGACGTGTCTCCTCAGTCTTCTCAATGGTTTGATTACATGTCTGCATTTGAATTTATGGGTGATACTTATCAGGGTCCCTGTCACATTTTGTAAATCCATTGAAAGTTTTTCGTAATGCCTTCATAGATTAGCAATAACATAAATAAATGATATTAAATAATATCAGCCAGAGGAAAAATGAAAGGAAAATTTTCTAGAAATAGTTAAGGTAGAACCAGTATTTGGAATTTCATAGATTTCTTTAGGATTTACTTCATCCAAATGAAATATTAAGAACCAAAAGAGATTTCCAGATTAACCTTCAAGCATCGTTTTAGTGCATTTAAAATAGGAGAAAAGGAAAGGCTGTCTATTAGGATGTTGTTTCCATGATTAATTTTTGGTCTTGTGATTTTATTGCTGTAGGGAACTCTTCTGTATATCAACTCCCTTCACCAAAGCAGATTGACTCCTGTTCTTTAATTTAGAGGCTTAGAGAATTGCCTGGTGACACAAAAGGGTTCAGCCTCTTGAAGATGGTCACAAAACTAGAGCTCCACACTGTTTCTCTAATTTATAACATTATTTTTTTAAAAAAAGGGATGTTATAGTGAAAGGAGGATTGAGTTTAGGTTGTAAGACCTTAGTCTGAACCTTTGTTCTAGCACTGATTACTTGTGTGATCTTATGAAAGTCACTTCTTTGGGATTCAGGTTTTTTTTTTTTTTCATTTGTATAGGAAGGGAATGGGACTAAATGACCTCTAAGGTCCTTTCCAGATCCAAAGCCTATTTATTCTCACATTAAAGGAACGAGCTTCTTGATGTGATTTAGTATCAAAACTTTTTCAAGAAAATTTTCATCAAGAAGAAAGAAAGAAAGCACTCTATACTCCATGTCATTTTGACATGCTCCAAATAAACTGAGATACTAGTGAATTTTCTGAATGTTAGCTACTTTTCTATTTTGCCTCCCAAGAAATTTCCTTATTTGCTAGAAAATTCCTAAATTTATAGTGGGTATATTCTAAGAGGAGATACTTCTCTACCTAGATACTCTCTTTAAGTAACTATCTATTAGATCTCAATGACATATGCAATGCCCATCATTGGTCAACCTTGAGGAACTAAAAAAAAAAATAGAAACAGTTTTTATTGGGACAAATCACATGCGAAGCTTTAGCTTTCATCTGACTGCAATTTTTGTCATTGTTTACTGCTCTCATTTTGATGTATACTATATGAAAGTGGTACATGAGAACCTCCGCATAGCACAATGACAACACTAGGGAGAAAAATTCAGGAATACCTACCATTGATTTCACTACTGCATTGTTTCTCTCAGCCTTAACTAGTCTCTTTCTTGCCCTTGTTCTACTTATTTACAACACAAGTTTCCCTCTTCATCTTGAATAGGTTAATTTTATCTCAGATATGCTAGATTCTTTCTCATTATCTGGCTGTCCTAAAAACTAGAAGATTTATGAAATACCCCAGAGGACTCACTAAATACCCTTAAATGCTAGGGTGTTGGTGAAATAAACAGCTCTGTGATTTGCAGTGTCCCCAACAGGAATCTCACCAGGACAAGGAGCTAGCTGCCTTTATGCCCTGAACTCCTCTTTTTCTTCCATTTGCATCCTGTGCTAACACTCTAGACTGAATAGCAACAATAGCTTCAAATTCTTAGAAAGATAGGGATCTAAGAAAAAAGGGCCAATATTAACATAAAAGTATATTGAGAAACACCAGAGTCTTGCATTTGTTCAGGATAATGTAAGGGGAGAGGGAGAGAGATACTCATCTAGAATTTTTCTTTCTGTTTTTTTTTACCTCAATTTACCTTATAAAATGGGTTTCTAACTGAAGGAAGAAAGAATAAGATCTATATGTGATTTTGCTAATAAATGAGTGATGACTTTGCAGTGAGACAGAAAGGGGGAAACTTTTTGTCATTTTGAGTTGAATGCAAAAGGGCATCAGAGAGCGAGTCGCTAATGGGCCCTTTATCTGAGAATCAGTTAAGACTGAAGCTAAGATACCATATTCATCTTAGGCCCCTCATTACTTAAAAGACCTATACAAATCACAAAAACTTCAGAGAAAAACAACAGAAAAGATTAAGGGAAAGAGCATGGAGGAAGAGAATCACAGAGCAAGATTAAAGGAGCTAAAGATCTTTGCATTCTCTAAGGAACAACAAAGTCAGCAAATGGTAATGGTCCACAAATCCATTGCAAGGAGGATGGCAAATGTTGAACTTAGTTGAAAGGGATGGTGGGATAAATTCTAATTTAATCTGAATAATTATGGTGGGGGTGGAAATCCTTCATCATGAGTTTGATAATTTGTGGAATGGTTTCTTTATAAAGTGATGACTATGTCATTTAAAGAAAACAACAGACTAATTGGTAATAACTTGCATTTTTAAAATGTTTTTAAGGTTTATAAGGCACTTTACTTTTATTAAGTCATTTGATCTTCAACAACCTTGTGAAATAGGTGTTATTATTACTATTTATTTTACAGATGAGGAAAATGAGATAGAGAGGTTAAGAGACTTGCCCAGGGTCACACAGTTAGCATCTGAGGCAGGATTTAAATTTAGGTCTTCCTGACTCTAAGTCCCTTGCTCTATCCACTGGGCTACCTAAATAAAACTCTGTAGACAATTCAGCAATATAATTTTAATTTCTGCCTGTGGTCTTTTATTTGCATCATAATGTTTTGTTGTTTGCATAAAAATGGCTCTCATTTATACAAAACTTTAAAATTGTGTTAGTTGCCCAGATCAGAGATTGTGAAAATATGAACTGTATCCATTTGACATTTGAGGGGTTGGAGTTTTCAGAATGACTTGTCACAGTCACTTGAACTTAGGTCTTCTTACATCAGTTCCAGCAATTTTTTTTTCACCACATCATGGCTCATGGTACATGTGGTGCTTTGAGACCATGCTGTGTTGCAACACGCAGTCTTCATGAAAGGGGAAAGTGGCTTGGAATATTGAAGGAAGAAATGGAACTGAATTGCCTGTAACACATTTATAGGGGTAGTACAGTAGGCCCTTTCTCAGTAAGAGAAAGTGTGGGAACAGGTTCCTGCTAGAGCAGCTTTTGTTGAAAGAACAGAGATTAATTCTACATGCTCTATTATTTTTCCTTTAAATAATACCTTGAGGGAGGGGTTATAAGAAATCCTTCCTTTTCTTGTCAAGATAGATTTTACCTATTGCTAACTTGTCACAACTAGAAGAAATTCCCTTCTTCTGTATGAAAAGAAAACATTCTATGTTAGAAATAGAAATTCTGCATTAATGCAAAATTCTTCCACAAATGCAGATTTACTATGCTATTTCAGAGAATTTCTTGAAGCTCAGAGAAGTTAGGTAACTTTTCCATGGACACAGTTAGTAAGTGAAAGAGTCAATATTTGAACCCATGTTTAATTAAATACAAATTAAATATTCTAGCCACTCCATCATGCTCCAGAAATTGCCATTAAAAAAGTGAGGGCAAATGCTGATAAACTAAGAATTTGCAGGCTTACTTTTACCAATACTTCATACTGAAAGACTGTTATTAGTGCATGATTTCATTAATATGGGTACTTTTTTCATCAGTGCAGATTATAATTCATCCATTCCTTCTGATTCTGTGGGATTCTAATCTATACGTTCTGTAAATAATTGATAAAGGACTGGCACATTAGAGACTTTCCTCTGTTTCTTTTAATACTTCATGGAGCCAGTGCAATAATTGGGCACTTCTTTATTATGACTACATGATTATCTTCTCCTGTCATATATGTCCTCAATGACAACTTGCATAAGAACTTTTCTTGACAATTATCTTGCATCTGTCACTTAAATACAGTACATATTAGCATTATAGGATATAGAAGTAGAGCTAAAAGGAACCTTTGATGTAATCAAGTCCATCCACCTCATTGTACAGATGAAGAAACTCTCATTAGAAATTCTGGGAGACAAAGTTCTTCATGATCAATTTACTAGCTAAATTAGTAGTAACCAATAAATTTGGTCTATGGTCTCTCAATAACCAAAGACCCAGAATAAGGGAGGGCAGGGTCTTTTATGGTGATTAATAGGATGATAGAGTAAAATCTCAAGCAGTATAGGTGTAGCTTCTTCTGATTGGCCAGAAAGTAAAAACCCTCTGGCATCATCTTGGTATTTCCATTGTTTGGACTTCCTTCTCTAGAACTTTAACCACAAACAAGACTTGTGATTCCAGTCACAAGACAAAGGCAAGAGAATTTCAATTGCCAGTCTGCGGCTAGGTGGGTAGATCTCCAGGCCTGGAGTAAAGAAGACTCATCTTCCAGAGTTCAAATCTGGCCTCAGATACTTACTAGCTGTGTGACTCTGGGCAAGTCACTCAACCTTGTTTGCCTCCATTTTCTCATCTGTGAAATGAACTTGAGAAAGAAATGGCAAATTACTCCAGCATCTTTGCCAAGAAAACCCAAAATGGGACAGCAAGAACAAGTTGTTCAATGAGGAGGTGGGATAACTGTCATCTTAGTTCCTCCCTATTACATCACTGAGAGATGAGATCAGTTCTCAGGTGATAGGATTAGTCTAGGGAGAGATGGGAGTTTAAATTGCTGAGATTTGACCTTTAAGGTTCATCAAGTTTCTCCAGAAAATGTGAATGGTGGGTGAAGTTACAAGGGTAAGGAAAAGAAAAGGGGAATATTAAGTCTAGCTTGATTGTCTTAACAAAATATAGTTAAAAATCAATTTTTAATTTCACAAAAATGAAACCAAGAGAGGTTAAGTGACTTGCTCAGGGTCACACAGCTAGTAAACATCTAAGGCCAGGTTTGAACTCAGAACATCCAAAGTACAAGACCAGGGCACCATCCAATATTCCTTGCTGCCTCCAAATAAATCCTAATGAACTGGTTTTGAGAGACTAGTAAAGTCATCAGTCTTTCCTGTCTATCCTTCACCACTTACTAGCAAATGCTTTCTAAATGTGGCAAGTGTGCCAGCACACCTAAGAAATGAGAGCTAGCCCATGCAAAAAGCTTGTGTATCTTAGAAAGTTTTTTTTTAAAAATAGCCATCTGGGTTTCCAGTAAGAATGCAAATATTGAAGATATGGTCACTATACTTTTCTTCCAGGTTCTTCTAGAAGGAAAAAATAAATGTATCTCACTTTAAGCCTTTAGGTCAGCTAACCATCTATGCCAAACAACCACTAATATACCCAGATAAAAACATGAGATAACACAAAAATTACTTTCAACTTTTCTTTTTATATACATAACAATCCCTGTTTCTAACATGTGGCAAGAATGTTTTCTCAGTTTTTCATTTCTCAAGAATTCTAGGGCAGTGATTGATTAGCAGGGGTGGCTAGTCACAGAATTAGAATGCCTTTCCTTTTTCCAAATTATCAAGACCTTTAGCAACATTATATGAAACACTTTTATCTATTTTCTCAAGAACCTAGGAGTCATAAAATATTCTTCCCTTTAGGGATATTTAGGTATCCTCTACAGAGGCATCACTTTGGGAGAGAGAGAAGGCCCTTCTCAGTGGTTTAAGATCATGAAGGAAAATAGCAAAATGCAATGCAGCTACATAATTATACAGAAAAAATAGGCATTGTGAGACAAATGACCAATATAAATTTAGGCATTCTAATCATTCTTTAGCAGAGCTTTCCTTATCTAATTGCTGCATACTGAGTGGCAGTTGCCAGAAAATATCTACATGTTTCTCTGGTTGGAAGAAGAGCAGGCAAATAAAAAAAAAAAGGCCTTTGATCAAGAGACTTACAACTTCCCTTGAGGTCTCATACTGCAGAGCTAGTTGGATTTAAATTTTTTGTTGATCATGGTGGGAGAAAGAGATTTGTTTATCAAACATAGCTAAATAAAAGGGAAAGTTCTATTCAATAATATGCAAAAAGCCTGAGGTTAGGTGCCTGGTTATTCATACAAGGCAAAAAAAAATCATAGAATGATATATTTATTGCTGAAAGGGACTTTACATGTCATATAGTCCAGCTCCTTCATTTAATAGATGAGGCAAATGAGACCCAGAGAGATGAAAAGACTTGTCCAAGGCCTTTTAACACCAGGGGCAGCAATTGAACCCAGTTCCTCACACTCCAGAATCACTGCTTTTTTCATTGCATCATCTTGTATATATGTCGCTTCTAAGAGAAAGCAATAATCATTTGTTAGCTTTCACATATGAAAGCTAAAATTTTTGGTTAAAAACCAACAAATAACAAATATATCCCCATAAAAATTATGTAATCTGTTGTAAAGTCAGCTAGGTAGCACAGTGGACAGAGCACTGGGCATGGAGTCAGGCAGACCTAAGTTCAAATCCAGCCTCAGACACTTACTAGCTGTGTGATCCTGGGCAAGTCATTTAACTGTTTGCCTCAGTTTCCTATCTACAAAATGTGCTGGAGAAGAAAATAACAAACCACTCCAGCATCTTTGTGAAGAAAACCCCAAATGGAGTGATGGAAAGTTGGACATGACTGAAAAACAGCTGAACAACAAAACTGAAAATGTATTGTAGCAGCAATTAGACATTAAGGGATGACTCACAAACCAGATGTCCAAAAATAAATGTTTATTACACTTAGGTATTGTGTATACTTAGGAGTATTTAATTGTAGTACTTCATCTATATTCATTGATGAGCATAATATACTATAGATTCACAGGCAGATTTATTTCATTTCATATGGATTTGTTATTCTTCCATTTTTGTGTACAAATGATCTTGGGATGATCTGACTTAGCTAAGTGTCATGCTAAGGTCTCCAAAGGTTTATTTTCTACTTAATTGCTTTCTCTGTTTAAGATATTCCTTTTAATCATAGAATCTCAGAGTTAGAAGACATCACTTAATGCAACCCAAAGCTATATAGTAATTTCCTCCACAAAATTTCTAGCAAGGGGACATCCAGCCTTTGCTTGATGATCTTTTACAAAAAGAAACCCACTATCTCCTGAAGTGGCCCATTCCACTTAGGGATAAAGTTAAAGGTTAGGAAGTTCTGTCCTCTCTTCCTATAATATTTTACAATTAGTTTGTCCGCTAAACTAGTGTTGCTCTTGGCTGTCATGTTTCTGTTCTTGGCAAGGAGAGCAAGTGTTTGCAAACTGAAGTTGTTTTTAAATTTTGTATTTTCTTCATTGAAACATCTATTTTGCTAACTTCTGTGAAAACTACAATAGTTAATGTTTTTATGGTCAATTTCCTAATTTTTGTTTTAAAAGATCAAGTTAGAGATTCTTATTCTTCCCCACCCCTTTTTCAAGTAGCATAGTTTTCTATGCTTGCAGGGTCCAATTAACACTGGCAGGTTTTACAGACTTAAAGGTTTGAAGATAGATCCAGCAATGTGTGTGTAAAGACCAGCCCTCGGAACTTCATTCAGAGAGATATGGCCACAAAGATTAGCTATCACATGATGATTTTACTTGTCAATTACAAAAATTCAAATCCCCCAACTCTAATATGTTAAGTAATATGAGATTATGATCTGCATCAATGGAGAGAGTAGCCATGGTGATAAAAACAACAACCACCATCATCAAACGTGGAAATAAAGTGTTAAATTATTCCTTTAATAATTTTGCTGTGCTTTTCATAGGCTATGTCATTTCCTAAACAAGTTACCTATACTTCTTTTCTTCTCCTCAAACTACCAAATTTAAATTTGTCTCCTCCATTTTAAAAAGATGACTGTGACTTCTGCTATGCTAAGAAGATTGAAATTATATGACATGATCTTCCTTTACTACCTTCCTTCTTCAAAATTTATCTTTGTTAATCCATTATTTTCTCTTCTTCTGTCTCCTTTTTTTGGGGAAAGAAGAGCCACAACCAGGACTCAGTTCTGAGTCCTTTTTCACTACCTCTTCTCTCTGGGCAATTTAATCCCATGAGTTCAATTATCGTCTCTATGTAGATAACTCAAATTCTATATACTTAATTCTACTCTCTCTTCTGAGTTCAAGACCCATATTGCTGCTAGCTTGGTGGCGTTCTATAGTTAGAGGTCCCATAGACATATCAAACTCAACATATATAAAACAAATCATCTACTTCCCTCCTACCATACCTTTCCTCTAAACTTTCCAGTTAATGTTGAGGACACCACTATCTTTCCAGACTTCTAGGTTTGAAAACTTGAAGTTATCCTTGACACTTTATTCTGCATCTCTCCCTTCTTTGGAGATATAACCAATACTAATAGTTGTTTAATCCTGGAAATTTAACCTCAATATTGTCTCTGACTTCTGTCCCTTTCTCCTTTTTTTTAACTTTTTAATTTTATTTTTCAATTTATGGAATAAAACAAGCATTTCCATAACATAGTATAATTAAAAAAAACAACATGATTACATATGAAACCACAAATTTATTGTGTAAATTTGCTATTCCTTGTAAATATATAATAAAGTTATCATATAAATTTCTTTTTTTTTCCTTTTTCTTTCTCCCCCAACCCCCTGCTCTAGAGATGGCTACTGTTAGACACAAATATGTATATGTATATAGTATATATATGTGTGTATATATATCTATATATAAGTAAAATCATTCTATATGTACTTTTATTTATCATTTCTTTCTCTAAATGCAGATAGCATGGCTATCATTCTAATTTAGGCCCTCATCACCTGTCACCTACTCTAGTGCAATAGACTTTTAATTTATCTTTCTGACTCCTTTTCCAAACCTTTCTCCACACAGCTGAAGGAAAAAAAGTTCCATAATAATCAATCTCCCCTGTTCTAGAAGCTTCAGGAACATTGCTTTTAAGATGAAAAGCCAACTCAGTTTGTCACTTAAGACCTTCCCATTCTATTTCTTTTCTACCTTCTCAAACAGTCCTTTTTAGTCTCTGCACCAGTCAAATTGGGCTCCTTACTGTTCCTTGAAGTTTCCTAAGATTTCACAATCTTCTGCTTTAACTCAGACTACTCATAGGATCATAGGATTATTAATGATCAGATTTAGGGCTGGAAAGGACCTTTGATTGTTATTTAGTTCAAATCTCTGATTATATAGATGAGAAAGCTGATACTTATAGAAATTAAGTGACATGCTCAACATCACATGAGTTGTACAGAAAGTGGTTGAATTATGAATTGAACTTTAATTTTCTAGTTCCATAACCAATAGTCTTTCATTGCCCTGCACTACTTCCAATACAGTCTATATTGGATTATTCAGTGTTTCCTAAAACATATCTCAGTATTTACTACCTCAGTGCTTTTATCACACTGTCAACTCTGCTCAGAATATCCTCACCATACCTCTTCCACTCTGACATTCCTTGCCATCAGGTCCAAATCCTACCCATGGACCTGCTGTAGGACCTATCTCAAATACTCCTTCATGAAACTTTCACTTATATCCAAAGCTGGGAGGGATCTCTCTTCCTTCTCTGACTTTCCACAGAATTTTGATTTTTTTTTATTTTTAAATTCAAAGTTTATCTGGTACTGGATAAAAAATAGAGTGGCAGTCAGTGGAATAATTGATCAGGTACACAATACATAATAGTAAATGCCAAAAGTAATCTAGTGTTTGATAAATGAAAAGATCCAAGCTTTGGAGACAATAACTCATCATTTGACAAAAAATGCTGGGAAAACTAGAGGAGAATTTGAGAGAAATTAGGCGTAGACCAACACTTTGGCAACATAAGGTTAAAATGAGTACATGGTTCAGACATAAAGGGTGATAGCAAAAGCAAATTAAAGGAGCATGATAAATGTTACATGTCAAATCCATGAATAAAGGAAGAGTTTATGACAAAAAAAGAGATAAAGGGAACTGCAAAAGATATGATAGTTAATTTTGATAAATTTTGATAAAATTAAAATAAATATTTTACAAAACAGAACCAATGCAGCCAAAATTAAAAGGGAAATAAGAATCTGGGAAAGGTTTTTATAGCAAGTTTCTCTAATAAAAGGCTCATTTCTAAATATGTAAGGAAATGAGTCAAATTTATCAAAATAAAAGTTAACTCTCAATTGATAAGTGGTAAAGGATATAAACAAGCTATTTTCAGAAGAACTCAAAGTTGTCTATATTCATATAAAAATGATATAAATAACTTTTGATTAGAGAAAGGCAAAATAAAACAACTATGAGGTACCACCTCACTCCTATCATATTGACTAACATGACAGAAAAAAAAGTGATAAATGTTCTAAGTAATGTGGAAAAATGGTGCAATGTGGGTGGAGTTGTGAATTGGTCCAACCATCCTGAAGAACAATGTAAAAGTGTATACCTTTTGACCAAACAACACCACTATTTGGTCCATATCTCAAAGAGATCGAAGAAAAAAGAAAAGGATCTATATAAACAAAAATATTCATAGCAGTTCTTTTTGTGGTGTCAAAGAATTAGAAATTAAGAGGATGCTCATCAAGTGGGAAATTGCTGAACAAGTTATAGTGTATAATTTTGATGGAATACCATTGTGCTATAAGAAATAATAAATAGGTTGGTTTCAAAACAAATCTATGGAGATCTATATGAAATTGATGCAGAGTGAAGTGAACAGAACCAAAAGATCATTGTACCCTTCAAGGGCAATATTGTAATGATGATCAGCTGGAAAGACTTAGCTACTGTAATCAATACAATAATCCAAGACAATTCCAAAAAGCTCATGATAAAAAATGTTATTTTCTTCCAAAGAAAGAACTGATAAACTCTGAGTATAAATTGAAGTATAATTTTTTCCACTTTATTTTTCTTGCTTTTTTCTTGCAACATGGCTAATATGGAAATATGTTTTATATGATTTCACATATATAATTGATATCACATTGCCTGCATTGTCAATGGGTAGGGGAGGGGCTAAAGGGAGGGAGAGAATTTAGAACTCAAAATTAAAAAAATGTTAAGAATACATAAATAATGAATTAAAATGTGATCAAAAATAAATTCAAAGTTTGCCTTGTAACTATTTGTTATTATTCCCTTATTACATGGCAAGTTCCATGAGGGACATTGCCTATTTATCTTTATATCTTCTTCAGTCCATGCACAGGACTTAAATATAGTTGTCTTCAATAAATATTCATTGAATGCATGAATGAAGAAAGCTTTGAGTGAATTCAAGATCATTTAAAACCATTGCTTCAGATCCAAATGAACTTCTTACAAAGTGGAAACTATCTCAGTTACCTTTGCCTGCTTTCAAAATTCAAAGTAAAGTTCACAAAGCTGACTTTACTTTTAATGGATTCATTGTTTTGTTTATATTGCCTATCACAAATCAGAAGTAACCTTGTACCAACCAAATAAGGAAAATCTTTCAAAAGTATGTTGACAATACCGAAATTTTTTTAAAAATACCTGAATGCATCCATAGTTTTTTTTTTTAGCTTAGATTTAGCATTGATGAGATTCCATTTACTAAACAACAGTTGTAAATGATCATACAAAAAGAACATATCTGGGGTTTATGCTTGTAAGAGAAAGCATTGTCAGTAAGTACTGAATATGAACTCTTAGAATGGAACTGATGCGCATAAATCAGACCTTTTTTTTTTCTGCTTGTATCTAAACCCTCCAAAAAGAATATACAAACATACATAGGCACTAGATGAAATTATAGATGAAAATATTTTTGTATCTGTTGAGCATGGTATTGGGGACTCGATGAGGGACTGGGGTAATGATTTGTTTTCTGGTCTGTAATTATCCACAAAGATTTAGGTAATAAGTAGCAAACGTGCTACTTACATTTGGTATTGCCTTTGAAGGACACTGAGGCTCTTTAATCATCTTATTTAGTGACAATCACTCCTGTTAAAGTCATTTGACTGATAAAAAGATCTGAGAAGCATATTTACTATTTATTGTCTCTTGTTAGTAATGATTAGACTTGGGGTGAAACATGTAATGTTCTATGTATGTCACAAAGGAACAGATATTTCAATGTGCAAATTGGCCCTTAGCTGAAAGGACCTCATTTTAAATGCTTATATTCAGATGGTTTCTTTTCTTCAGTTAACAAATTCTGGGGATTTTAGAATATTTCATGCCACTTGCCAGGACACACTGATGTTAGAAACAATGTTGAGCTGGGTTAAGCTCTTTGGGTTTTAGCTTTGCAAATGATCTTAATACTCAGCTTTTTGTACCTCAGTTTCATTCATTCAACACACATTTATTGTACACTTACTATGTGCAAGGTATTGGGTTAGACCTTAGAAGAAATACAAAGGTAAACAAAACATTGTCTTATATAGGTAGGGGGTTTTAAAGTCACAGAATTTTGTTTATGCTGAAAATGCATGTGTGCATACATGTTCACATGCATGTGTGTATATCAGCTTATATATGCATATATGCACACTACAACTATTTATGCTCCAAAGATACACATATAAATACACATATACATACACATACATACACGTGGATATGTATTTAAATATGTATATATACACATGTATACTGTATAATATACATATATATGTACATGTGTTACATCTTTGGATTTGTACTTTAGCCATACATGAATATGTGTGATTTCATCCTCCATATATGTGAATATGAATCTCTATATATTCACACACACACACACACACACACACACACACACATGCAAAAATATGGCCCAGAACTTCGAATCCAATGACCTTGTTCCCTTCATTTGACTTAGGTGGTGGCTAATAGTTTTTTGCATGCCAATCTGGAAAGAACATTAGGGATTCAGAACCAGACCTCTCATTGTGGTTTGTTGAAAAGGTAGCCACCAAGATGATTCCAAAAGTGTATAGGTTGGTCATCTGAAATTAAGTAAGAGTTACAAGAATTTCTAATACTACATCAGATAGTTAGAAAACTATCTTTTAGATAGTAAAATGCAATTCATCCCCAGACACAGAATGTTCAAAAGCTAGGCTAAATGCCTATAGACTCAATTTAGCTGTCTGGCTCTAATATGTTCCAAAAGAGTTTAGCCCCTGGAGGTAAAGCTTCTTGCTGCATATAGCTAATGCTCTTGGAACTGTCAGATCTTCTTTTTTTGGTGAGAAGATCAGTTCAGGGTTTTTTCCCAAGTCTGGTTTTATGCCTTAAGGACCTACTTTCCTAAAATAGTTGAAGCTTAGGACTCTGGTCATACAGCTAAATGAGAAATGATTGAGCCTTCCTCTTTTGAATAGCATCTTATCTAACTATACATATGGAAACATAAGCCATGCACTCAGTGGAGCCACACCAGTCAGTGGTCACAAGACCAGCAGAGCACCACTTAACCATGTAAGACCATCAGGATGCAGTCTAGAAGGAGAAGGAGTATGATATCACTAGAATAGTTTGGGAAGGGTCTTCCTTATTAGAAGCCTCTTTGCCATGAACGTATGTGATTTGATCCTTTCTATGTGTGCCTTGTCACATGTGCTCCCTATCATTTCCTCCACAATGTTCCCTAGTTGTGTCTACTTTTCCTATTGAAGAATGTGTTTTTATAAAAGAATGTGCTATAGGTTTATGGGGAAAATGTTCTATTAATATAATAGGGTTCTAGGACATATACCAACCCTATCAGCTTGTGTGACTGAAGCAACTTCTTTATGTGGAGGATGGATCCTGGAAAAATTGTGATGAAATGTTATGGAAGTGTCTTGAAGAATCCATGGAGCACGCATAGACAATCTGTAAATGGGTCTGGTTTGCTAGCTCTTGTGAGGAAGAGGAGACTTTTTCAGTCAGTTGAGTAGCCAACATTGTGGATGTCTTCAAAAAGTCCTGAATTTTCAGCTTCAGCTGCCTCTTTCCTTCCTTAATGTCCAGTGGGAAGTTGATAAATCTCTGTTGAGAGACTGTGAGGTAAGGGGGAAGGCAATGTGTCCCCCTTTTCCTTTTGTGTGTTTGTTATTTTCCATTCCAGGTAAGGGGGTTGAAGTCTCTGGGAATTTCAGAAGTTCAGAGAACAAGCTACAGGAATTATGCAGTGAGAATTGAGACTAGATGTTGTAGCCAGCTCCACATGAATTCTGTGAGAGCAAGAAGCCATTTTTGTTATTCAGGACTGTTTGTTATGACCCCAGTCCAAGACATTTTAAAATTATGCTGTATCTAAAAATGAACTTGGGATCAATGCTATGTTGGAACTGAGATAGGTTATGAGCATAATTAAAAAAAAAACAAGCTAGTGATGGGGAGAATATGTCCAGAACTATTGGAGGGAAATGTTTGTATGTTATTGCTATATCTCTGAAGTAAATAGCCCTTTGTAAAAGCTGCCCAATGTTAAGTAGTTCAATGGAACTGCAGTGCTAATAACTGATTAATGATATTCTCTCTGCATGAGAATTTTCAAAGTCATTCTTAAAAATATATATTTTGGAGTGAGAAAGTAATCCCTAAACAAAATGATTCCATAGTTTTATAACCAAGCAATGATCAAACTAATTTGAAAATAAAAAAAAAATGCTTACTCCCGAGAAAGCACAAATCATGATCTTAAAACTAAGTTCATATTTATGTGGCATCCAAGAGTTTTTTTGGATTTTGACTCTGTTAATGTCACAAAAAGATTCTGAATTGTAATTGAAGTGTCTCATATGTCTTAACTTGGTTACTCTTGTTTCAGAAATTTGGAGAATTTAAGAGATTATCTAGTCTAATCCTTTACCCTCAGCTGTCGTGGTGGCACAGAAATGGCAAAAGACTAGTTAGAATATGTTGGTTCTAGCTTAATTCTAGTTGTATAAACTTGGGTAAACAATGTCATTTTTTGATTCCTTGTCTTCCTCACCTTTAAAATGAGAATTTACATCATAGGTTTATTGTGAAAAGTCTGTTAAAATTACATATTACAAGGCATTTTAAAAACTGCAAAGTGCTATACAAATATGAGGTCTTGTGATTATCTTCATTTTACAAATGGGGCAATCATGATCTGTACAGGTTGAGTTGCCCTTTGGTAGAATGTGGATAAAAATACAAGGCTCTTGATTCTTAGAATATTACTTTTTCCACTACACTATATTTCCCAAGCTTCAAACTCTTGACATGTTTCTTTTATATTATGCTTTCTACAATGCTCCCTGAAAGTTCCAAAATTAGCAAGAGCTGGCTGTTATTTGTCATTGATGTTGTTGCTGCTGCTACCGCTGTTGCTTTTGTTCTCGTTGGCGGTGGTGATGTTGCTGTTGGTGTTGGTTGAGAGGGGGAAGGAAGGAGGAAAGCTGCTGAGGATAATGGTGTCCATTTCTTCATGTGACTATATTAGATTGAGGTAGGACCAGTAAGCTGTTTCATTTTTCTAAACATTCAGGAGTTTCTGATCAACATCTTCCACCAATGGTAATTCTCCTTACTAGTGCCTGTAAGGCCGCTGGTATAACTGGGCTTTGAGCATGCTCAGTTTGCCTAAGCTGGAGCTATGTCCCCAACCACATTGGTGGGTGGTGTAGCATTTTTTCAGTTGTGCTCGTAGCTGCACTGCCATGAACTGAATGCGTGAGAGGGGAAGGGATTTGCCCATCCCATATTGTTCCACTTTTATTGCCTCCACCCCCATTCTTCCACCCCCAATTCTGAGAAATGGGCATTTTTTTTTTCTGGTTTATGTCATTTGCTCTCGGTGTCAAGTGCCTAAGCTGACCCACCCCATGGGAGAAGGACTTCAAGCCACAGTGACTTTGGAGCCAGGATTTCAGGTGGGGTGCTATAGCAGTCAGCCAGGCCAGCATGGAAGCCCTGAGAAGCCAGGGGGCCTGGTACCTGAGGTCAAGGTGGCGTTTGGACTGGCATTTGGACTGTGCTCTATGGGAACTAAGCTAAGCAATGAACCAAATCCCCTTCTCCCTTGCCAGAGACTGAGGTGGTGCAAGGAAAAAAGATTATGCCTTGGGGTAGCTTTAGATATTTATGATTATAACTTCTAAAGTTAATCTATTTCTCTGTGTAAAAGCTCCTGTGTTACACTATCAAAAAAACAAAATAGAATAAAAAAAGCAGAACAAAAACCTTATTGCTGTTAGGGCATCTAGGTGGTACAGTGGATAGAATTTTAGAATTGAAGTCAAGAAGACTTCAGTTTAAATCCAAATACTGACACTAGCTGTGTGACCTTGGGCAAGTCACTTAACTACTCACAGACTCAGTTTCCTCATCTGTGAAAATGGAGATAATAAAAAATAGCACCTGCCTCCCAGGATTGGTATGAGGACCAAATGAGATAATAACCACAAAACATTTTGCAAACCTTAAAGCAAACGTACATGCTGGCTATTATTTCACCAAAGAAGCAAGATATGAGGTGAGTCTCCTTAATCATTCCATCAACAAGCATTTATAAAGAAAGCACTGTGTCAGATACTATTTGAAGCATTAAGAATGTAAAGGAAAAGTTGAAAGCCCCTTTCCTCAAGAGGCTTTCATTCTAATAGGGGAAATAAGGAAGGAAGAAAACAGCATGTTAAATGCTAGGCACTGTACTAAGTGCTTTACGAATATTATTTTCTTTGAGATAATCTCAACCACAAAATCAGCCACATCTTACATCCTTGGGAGGTAAGTACTATTATTATCTCCATTTTACAGGTGAAGAAACCAAGGGAGGCAGATGTTAAGTTACTTGCTGAAGCCAGATTTGAACTTCAGTTTTACTGACTCTAGGCCCAGTGTTCTAGTCATTGTACCAACCATCTGCCTCTAATATGTAAGTATATATGTACACACAGTGTACTCTCTCTCTCTCCCTCTCTCTCTCTCTCTCTGTCTGTCTCTGTCTCTGTCTCTCTTTCTCTCTGTCTCTCTCTCTCTCTGTCTGTCTCTGTCTCTGTCTCTCTCTCTCTGTCTCTCTCTCTCTCTGTCTCCTCCTCACCTCCCACCCCCATCTATCTATCTATCTATCTATCTATCTATCTATCTATCTATCTATC